>NW_027666480.1:600000-1096381 GCF_963455335.1 Martes martes
GGCCTCCCCCGGGCAACTCTGAGTCCCGCGCCCTGAGGCCCCCGACCGCCCCGGCGCCGACGGTGCCCTTCGCAGCCGCGTCCACGCCTCGGGGCGAGAGAAACCTCCGTTCCCCCGCAGGGGGAAGCCGCAGCCCGGGGCGCCCCAGCCGCCCCCAAAGTCGGAGCACGACTCCCGGACCCAGGCCCTCCCTCAACTCTGCTACGGGAGGGCTCCCCGGCGCCGGGGCCGCCGGCGGGTCCGCGTCCTCTCGGCGCGTTTTCCGGGGAGCCGCGCCGGGCCCCGAGCGAGAAAGGGCCCTCGGCCCCGGGGACCAGGCCGGTCCCCGGGGCTGCCCAACGCCGGCCGATTCTCACGAGCGTTCTGCCCAAACCGATCCCGGTTTGGGCAGAACGCTCGTGAGAATCGGCCGGAAAACGCCCGGCGAACTCGCTTCGGGCGCAGCCCGTCTGCGGGGCCGCCCCCCGCGCCTGGCCCGGGACCCCGCGGGGTCGCGCCCGCGCCCCGCCGGAAAGCCCCCCGCGAGTCCGCCGCGCGCGACGCCGACGCCTCCCGCTCCTCAGCGCCCGGGGCTCCCCTCCCTGGCGCGGGCCGGTGGGGCCGGGCGGGCCCCGAGGCCCGGGCTCCAACCCTCGCCTGCCTCCTCAGCCTTCCGAGTCCGGGGTCCTGTGCCCCGGGGCCTCCCCCGGGCAACTCTGAGTCCCGCGCCCTGAGGCCCCCGACTGCCCCGGCGCCGACGGTGCCCTTCACAGCCGCGTCCACGCCTCGGGGCGAGAGAAACCTCCGTTCCCCCGCAGGGGGAAGCCGCAGCCCGGGGCGCCCCAGCCGCCCCCAAAGTCGGAGCACGACGCCCGGCCCCAGGCCCTCCCTCAACTCTGCTCCGGGAGGGCTCCCCGGCGCCGGGGCCGCCGGCGGGTCCGCGTCCTCTCGGCGCGTTTTCCGGGGGGCCGCGCCGGGCCCCGAGCGAGAAAGGGCCCTCGGCCCCGGGACCAGGCCGGTCCCCGGGGCTGCCCAACGCCGGCCGATTCTCACGAGCGTTCTGCCCAAACCGATCCCGGTTTGGGCAGAACGCTCGTGAGAATCGGCCGGAAAACGCCCGGCGAACTCGCTTCGGGCGCAGCCCGTCTGCGGGGCCGCCCCCCGCGCCTGGCCCGGGACCCCGCGGGGTCGCGCCCGCGCCCCGCCGGAAAGCCCCCCGCGAGTCCGCCGCGCGCGACGCCGACGCCTCCCGCTCCTCAGCGCCCGGGGCTCCCCTCCCTGGCGCGGGCCGGTGGGGCCGGGCGGGCCCCGAGGCCCGGGCTCCAACCCTCGCCTGCCTCCTCAGCCTTCCGAGTCCGGGGTCCTGTGCCCCGGGGCCTCCCCCTGGGCAACCCTGAGTCCCGCGCCCCGAGGCCCCCGACCGCACCGGCGCCGACGGTGCCCTTCGCAGGCGCGTCCACGCCTCGGGGCGAGAGAAACCTCCGTTCCCCCGCAGGGGGAAGCCGCAGCCCGAGGCGCCCCAGCCGCCCCCAAAGTCGGAGCACAACGCCCGGCCCCAGGCCCTCCCTCAACTCTGCTCCGGGAGGGCTCCCTGGCGCCGGGGCCGCCGGAGGGTCCGCGTCCTCTCGGCGCGTTTTCCGGGGGGCCGCGCCGGGTCCCGAGCGAGAAAGGGCCCTCGGCCCCGGGGACCAGTCCGGTCCCCGGGGCTGCCCAACGCCGGCCGATTCTCACGAGCGTTCTGCCCAAACCGATCCCGGTTTGGGCAGAACGCTCGTGAGCATCGGCCGGAAAACGCCCGGCGAACTCGCTTCGGGCGCAGCCCGTCTGCGGGGCCGCCCACCGCGCCTGGCCCGGGACCCCGCGGGGTGGCGCCCGCGCCCCGCCGGAAAGCCCCCCGCGAGTCCGCCGCGCGCGACGCCGACGCCTCCCGCTCCACAGCGCCCGGGGCTCCCCCCCCTGGCGCGGGCCGGTGGGGCTGGGCGGGCCCCGAGGCCCGGGCTCCAACCCTCGCCTGCCTCCTCAGCCTTCCTCGTCCGGGGTCCTGTTCCCCTGGGGCCTCCCCCTGGGCAACCCTGAGTCCCGCGCCCCGAGGCCCCCGACCGCCCCGGCGCCGACGGTGCCCTTTGCAGCCGCGTCCACGCCTCGGGGCGAGAGAAACCTCCGTTCCCCCGCAGGGGGAAGCCGCAGCCCGGGGCGCCCCAGCCGCCCCCAAAGTCGGAGCACGACTCCCGGACCCAGGCCCTCCCTCAACTCTGCTACGGGAGGGCTCCCCGGCGCCGGGGCCGCCGGCGGGTCCGCGTCCTCTCGGCGCGTTTTCCGGGGAGCCGCGCCGGGCCCCGAGCGAGAAAGGGCCCTCGGCCCCGGGGACCAGGCCGGTCCCCGGGGCTGCCCAACGCCGGCCGATTCTCACGAGCGTTCTGCCCAAACCGATCCCGGTTTGGGCAGAACGCTCGTGAGAATCGGCCGGAAAACGCCCGGCGAACTCGCTTCGGGCGCAGCCCGTCTGCGGGGCCGCCCCCCGCGCCTGGCCCGGGACCCCGCGGGGTCGCGCCCGCGCCCCGCCGGAAAGCCCCCCGCGAGTCCGCCGCGCGCGACGCCGACGCCTCCCGCTCCTCAGCGCCCGGGGCTCCCCTCCCTGGCGCGGGCCGGTGGGGCCGGGCGGGCCCCGAGGCCCGGGCTCCAACCCTCGCCTGCCTCCTCAGCCTTCCGAGTCCGGGGTCCTGTGCCCCGGGGCCTCCCCCGGGCAACTCTGAGTCCCGCGCCCTGAGGCCCCCGACTGCCCCGGCGCCGACGGTGCCCTTCGCAGCCGCGTCCACGCCTCGGGGCGAGAGAAACCTCCGTTCCCCCGCAGGGGGAAGCCGCAGCCCGGGGCGCCCCAGCCGCCCCCAAAGTCGGAGCACGACGCCCGGCCCCAGGCCCTCCCTCAACTCTGCTCCGGGAGGGCTCCCCGGCGCCGGGGCCGCCGGCGGGTCCGCGTCCTCTCGGCGCGTTTTCCGGGGGGCCGCGCCGGGCCCCGAGCGAGAAAGGGCCCTCGGCCCCGGGACCAGGCCGGTCCCCGGGGCTGCCCAACGCCGGCCGATTCTTACGAGCGTTCTGCCCAAACCGATCCCGGTTTGGGCAGAACGCTCGTGAGAATCGGCCGGAAAACGCCCGGCGAACTCGCTTCGGGCGCAGCCCGTCTGCGGGGCCGCCCCCCGCGCCTGGCCCGGGACCCCGCGGGGTCGCGCCCGCGCCCCGCCGGAAAGCCCCCCGCGAGTCCGCCGCGCGCGACGCCGACGCCTCCCGCTCCTCAGCGCCCGGGGCTCCCCTCCCTGGCGCGGGCCGGTGGGGCCGGGCGGGCCCCGAGGCCCGGGCTCCAACCCTCGCCTGCCTCCTCAGCCTTCCGAGTCCGGGGTCCTGTGCCCCGGGGCATCCCCCTGGGCAACCCTGAGTCCCGCGCCCCGAGGCCCCCGACCGCACCGGCGCCGACGGTGCCCTTCGCAGGCGCGTCCACGCCTCGGGGCGAGAGAAACCTCCGTTCCCCCGCAGGGGGAAGCCGCAGCCCGAGGCGCCCCAGCCGCCCCCAAAGTCGGAGCACAACGCCCGGCCCCAGGCCCTCCCTCAACTCTGCTCCGGGAGGGCTCCCTGGCGCCGGGGCCGCCGGAGGGTCCGCGTCCTCTCGGCGCGTTTTCTGGGGGGCCGCGCCGGGTCCCGAGCGAGAAAGGGCCCTCGGACCCGGGGACCAGTCCGGTCCCCGGGGCTGCCCAACGCCGGCCGATTCTCACGAGCGTTCTGCCCAAACCGATCCCGGTTTGGGCAGAACGCTCGTGAGAATCGGCCGGAAAACGCCCGGCGAACTCGCTTCGGGCGCAGCCCGTCTGCGGGGCCGCCCACCGCGCCTGGCCCGGGACCCCGCGGGGTGGCGCCCGCGCCCCGCCGGAAAGCCCCCCGCGAGTCCGCCGCGCGCGACGCCGACGCCTCCCGCTCCTCAGTGCCCGGGGCTCCCCTCCCTGGCGCGGGCCGGTGGGGCCGGGCGGGCCCCGAGGCCCGGGCTCCAACCCTCGCCTGCCTCCTCAGCCTTCCGCGTCCGGGGTCCTGTGCCCTGGGGCCTCCCCCTGGGCAACCCTGAGTCCCGCGCCCCGAGGCCCCCGACCGCCCCGGCGCCGACGGTGCCCTTCGCAGCCGCGACCACGCCTCGGGGCGAGAGAAACCTCCGTTCCCCCGCAGGGGGAAGCCGCAGCCCGGGGCGCCCCAGCCGCCCCCAAAGTCGGAGCACGACGCCCGGCCCCAGGCCCTCCCTCAACTCTGCTCCGGGAGGGCTCCCCGGCGCCGGGGCCGCCGGCGGGTCCGCGTCCTCTCGGCGCGTTTTCCGGGGGGCCGCGCCGGGCCCCGAGCGAGAAAGGGCCCTCGGCCCCGGGGACCAGGCCGGTCCCCGGGGCTGCCCAACGCCGGCCGATTCTCACGAGCGTTCTGCCCAAACCGATCCCGGTTTGGGCAGAACGCTCGTGAGAATCGGCCGGAAAACGCCCGGCGAACTCGCTTCGGGCGCAGCCCGTCTGCGGGGCCGCCCCCCGCGCCTCGCCCGGGACGCCGCGGTGTCGCGCCCGCGCCCCGCCGGAAAGCCCCCCGCGAGTCGGCCGCGCGCGACGGCGACGCCTCCCGCTCCTCAGCGCCCGGGGCTCCCATCCCTGGCGCGGGCCGGTGGGGCCGGGCGGGCCCCGAGGCCCGGTCTCCAACCCTCGCCTGCCTCCTCAGCCTTCCGAGTCCGGGGTCCTGTGCCCCGGGGCCTCCCCCTGGGCAACCCTGAGTCCCGCGCCCCGAGGCCCCCGACCGCCCCGGCGCCGACGGTGCCCTTCGCAGCCGCGTCCACGCCTCGGGGCGAGTGAAACCTCCGTTCCCCCGCAGGGGGAAGCCGCAGCCCGGGGCGCCCCAGCCGCCCCCAAAGTCGGAGCACGACGCCCGGACCCAGGCCCTCCCTCAACTCTGCTCCGGGAGGGCTCCCCGGCGCCGGGGCCGCCGGCGGGTCCGCGTCCTCTCGGCGCGTTTTCCGGGGGGCCGCGCCGGGCCCCGAGCGAGAAAGGGCCCTCGGCCCCGGGACCAGGCCGGTCCCCTGGGCTGCCCAACGCCGGCCGATTCTCACGAGCGTTCTGCCCAAACCGATCCCGGTTTGGGCAGAACGCTCGTGAGAATCGGCCGGAAAACGCCCGGCGAACTCGCTTCGGGCGCAGCACGTCTGCGGTGCCGCCCCCCGCGCCTGGCCCGGGACCCCGCGGGGTGGCGCCCGCGCCCCGCCGGAAAGCCCCCCGCGAGTCCGCCGCGCGCGACGCCGACGCCTCCCGCTCCTCAGCGCCCGGGGCTCCCCCCCCTGGCGCGGGCCGGTGGGGCTGGGCGGACCCCGAGGCCCGGGCTCCAACCCTCGCCTGCCTCCTCAGCCTTCCTCGTCCGGGGTCCTGTGCCCCGGGGCCTCCCCCTGGGCAACCCTGAGTCGCGCGCCCCGAGGCCCCCAACCGCCCCGGCGCCGACTTTGCCCTTCGCAGCCGCGTCCACGCCTCGGGGCGAGAGAAACCTCCGTTCCCCCGCAGGGGGAAGCCGCAGCCCGGGGCGCCCCAGCCGCCCCCAAAGTCGGAGCACGACGACAGGCCCCAGGCCCTCCCTCAACTCTGCTCCGGGAGGGCTCCCCGGCCCCGGGGCCGCCGGCGGGGCCGCGTCCTCTCGGCGCGTTTTCCGGGGGGCCGCGCCGGGCCCCGAGCGAGAAAGGGCCCTCGGCCCCGGGGACCAAGCCGGTCCCCGGGGCTGCCCAACGCCGGCCGATTCTCACGAGCGTTCTGCCCAAACCGATCCCGGTTTGGGCAGAACGCTCGTGAGAATCGGCCGGAAAACGCCCGGCGAACTCGCTTCGGGCGCAGCCCGTCTGCGGGGCCGCCCCCCGCGCCTGGCCCGGGACGCCGCGGGGTCGCGCCCGCGCCCCGCCGGAAACCCCCCCGCGAGTCGGGCGCGCGCGACGCCGACGCCTCCCGCTCCTCAGCGCCCGGGGCTCCCCTCCCTGGCGCGGGCCGGTGGGGCCGGGCGGGCCCCGAGGCCCGGGCTCCAACCCTCGCCTGCCTCCTCAGCCTTCCGAGTCCGGGGTCCTGTGCCCCGGGGCCTCCCCCGGGCAACCCTGAGTCCCGCGCCCCGAGGCCCCCGACCGCCCCGGCGCCGACGGTACCCTTCTCAGCCGCGTCCACGCCTCGGGGCGAGAGAAACCTCCGTTCCCCCGCAGGGGGAAGCCGCAGCCCGGGGCGCCCCAGCCGCCCCCAAAGTCGGAGCACGACGCCCGGCCCCAGGCCCTCCCTCAACTCTGCTCCGGGAGGGCTCCCCGGCGCCGGGGCCGCCGGCGGGTCCGCGTCCTCTCGGCGCGGTTTCCGGGGGGCCGCGCCGGGCCCCGAGCGAGAAAGGGCCCTCGGCCCCGGGGACCAGGCCGGTCCCCGGGGCTGCCCAACGCCGGCCGATTCTCACGAGCGTTCTGCCCAAACCGATCCCGGTTTGGGCAGAACGCTCGTGAGAATCGGCCGGAAAACGCCCGGCGAACTCGCTTCGGGCGCAGCCCGTCTGCGGGGCCGCCCCCCGCGCCTGGCCCGGGACCCCGCGGGGTCGCGCCCGCGCCCCGCCGGAAAGCCCCCCGCGAGTCCGCCGCGCGCGACGCCGACGCCTCCCGCTCCTCAGCGCCCGGGGCTCCCCTCCCTGGCGCGGGCCGGTGGGGCCGGGCGGGCCCCGAGGCCCGGGCTCCAACCCTCGCCTGCCTCCTCAGCCTTCCGAGTCCGGGGTCCTGTGCCCCGGGGCCTCCCCCGGGCAACTCTGAGTCCCGCGCCCTGAGGCCCCCGACCGCCCCGGCGCCGACGGTGCCCTTCGCAGCCGCGTCCACGCCTCGGGGCGAGAGAAACCTCCGTTCCCCCGCAGGGGGAAGCCGCAGCCCGGGGCGCCCCAGCCGCCCCCAAAGTCGGAGCACGACGCCCGGCCCCAGGCCCTCCCTCAACTCTGCTCCGGGAGGGCTCCCCGGCGCCGGGGCCGCCGGCGGGTCCGCGTCCTCTCGGCGCGTTTTCCGGGGGGCCGCGCCGGGCCCCGAGCGAGAAAGGGCCCTCGGCCCCGGGGACCAGGCCGGTCCCCGGGGCTGCCCAACGCCGGCCGATTCTCACGAGCGTTCTGCCCAAACCGATCCCGGTTTGGGCAGAACGCTCGCGAGAATCGGCCGGAAAACGCCCGGCGAACTCGCTTCGGGCGCAGCCCGTCTGCGGGGCCGCCCCCCGCGCCTGGCCCGGGACCCCGCGGGGTCGCGCCCGCGCCCCGCCGGAAAGCCCCCCGCGAGTCCGCCGCGCGCGACGCCGACGCCTCCCGCTCCTCAGCGCCCGGGGCTCCCCTCCCTGGCGCGGGCCGGTGGGGCCGGGCGGGCCCCGAGGCCCGGGCTCCAACCCTCGCCTGCCTCCTCAGCCTTCCGAGTCCGGGGTCCTGTGCCCCGGGGCCTCCCCCGGGCAACTCTGAGTCCCGCGCCCTGAGGCCCCCGACCGCCCCGGCGCCGACGGTGCCCTTCGCAGCCGCGTCCACGCCTCGGGGCGAGAGAAACCTCCGTTCCCCCGCAGGGGGAAGCCGCAGCCCGGGGCGCCCCAGCCGCCCCCAAAGTCGGAGCACGACGCCCGGCCCCAGGCCCTCCCTCAACTCTGCTCCGGGAGGGCTCCCAGGCGCCGGGGCCGCCGGCGGGTCCGCGTCCTCTCGGCGCGTTTTCCGGGGGGCCGCGCCGGGCCCCGAGCGAGAAAGGGCCCTCGGCCCCGGGACCAGGCCGGTCCCCGGGGCTGCCCAACGCCGGCCGATTCTCACGAGCGTTCTGCCCAAACCGATCCCGGTTTGGGCTGAACGCTCGTGAGAATCGGCCGGAAAACGCCCGGCGAACTCGCTTCGGGCGCAGCCCGTCTGCGGGGCCGCCCCCCGCGCCTGGCCCGGGACCCCGCGGGGTTGCGCCCGCGAACCGCCGGAAAGCCACCCGCGAGTCCGCCGCGTGCGACGCCGACGCCTCCCGCTCCTCAGCGCCCGGGGCTCCCCTCCCTGGCGCGGGCCGGTGGGGCCGGGCGGGCCCCGAGGCCCGGGCTCCAACCCTCGCCTGCCTCCTCAGCCTTCCGAGTCCGGGGTCCTGTGCCCCGGGGCCTCCCCCTGGGCAACCCTGAGTCCCGCGCCCCGAGGCCCCCGACCGCCCCGGCGCCGACGGTGCCCTTCGCAGCCGCGTCCACGCCTCGGGGCGAGAGAAACCTCCGTTCCCCCGCAGGGGCCAGCCGCAGCCCGGGGCGCCCCAGCCGCCCCCAAAGTCGGAGGACGACGCCCGGCCCCAGGCCCTCCCTCAACTCTGCTTCGGGAGTGCTCTCCGGCGCCGGGTCCGCCCAAAGACTCTCCTTCTGACTTCACCGCTCATGAAACCGCAGAGAAAATAGAGCATGTCCCACCATATATAGCCGTATGAGTGAACCTAGGAAGACAAGCATCCCTTTGATATTGCCCCAAGGCTCCTTGGAATCCTTTTCAATTTTCCCTCTGCCCTCATTGGAAATCTTTGGATGCAAAGATGAATTCATGAGGATCCATCCCCTTGGACAATGGAGAAGCTATCATCCAAGTCTCTATCTGACCACAAACAGCCACCTGCCTCTCGATGCCGGCCATTCCAACACAGCCTAGGGCCAGTGGGATAAACACTGTTGGATGAAGGAATAATTTCTGTGTTCAAAACGCACACCGAGTCAATCTCCTCTTCCCTTTAGAATCCAAGGGATTGCCTAGGAAAAAGATGTTCCAAATACCTTTGTCAGCCAGAAAGAAGCAGAGAAAATGAGATCCCTGCCAGGTGCTCCCTGCAGAGAATCTCAGGAACTCTGGCACCCACACTAGATATCTTAGAGCTGGTTCCGTGTGCCAATTGTGAGCTCCACTGGAGACAAGACGTAAGCCCAGGGGGTTTGGGGTGAAAGAGAAGTTTTACCTCCCATCCTGGCATGGATGTGCCCCATGGGCCTGCTCTTTTCTCGGAACACTGACTTCCTGGGACAAGCTGCCTGACTGACTCAGACGCTGATTTCCAAAGTTCAGGTCTCGTGGAGCCAGAGTGAAGAAGGGTCTTCAGGTGCGGAGAAGCAGGCGCCTCCCACCTAACGCCTGCACACCTGCTCCGATTCCTGGGAGAAGGAGAGACACATGCTTGTTTCTTAAGTGGTCATTGACTTCCTTCGAAAGCCGACCAATGCCCTTGTCCTTTGCGGAGAAAGAAACATGCTCTTCCAAACACTCGACTCCTCGGTTCCAAGTGCACCGTGAGTCGGGTTTGGTTCCCCCCGGCTCCAGAGCCCAACTGGGCGGACCCTCCGGAACCACCCTGACAGATGGCCAGCAAACCTGGGGAAACAGGGCACAGTGCTGTGTGGGGGCTCGGCTCCAGGGTCTCTTATGCCCACTCTTGAACCTGGGGAATCAGAGACTATACAGCTCAGCACTCCGTCCTGGAGAAACAAGCTGCAGTGCCTCACGATCCAGGGTCTCTCACCCAACACCTCCCCACGGCCCCCAGAGCCAGCAGGCTGCACGGACTCCTCTTCCAGGGTGTTTCCCAGGGCAGCTCGCCACTGCCTCCAGTGGTGACGAGCAGCATTGCCACGTCTTCCGGGGTCTCTGGCGCCACGGCTCACCGCTCCCTCCAGTGGCGTGAACTGGCACTGCGGGGCTTTCCACAGACTCCTAAGGCAGCTCCCTAACCCTCCACAGGTCTGAAGCCACACTGGCACGGTCCCTCCAGATTGGGGACCTCTGGGCCACACCCCAGGAACCCACCTGCCACCCAGGAGGAAACTGTACCTTTTGAAGCTGCGCAGAGCCCTCAGAATGGAAAAAACCCACATGCATCCCAGGGGACACCCCCAAATTGGACGGTCCCCACAGTCACAAACGCACACCCTGATGTGCTTCCTGACCCCCAGGTTCGATTCAGCAACTGGGGATCCAGCCTCAGCACCAGGAGGTAGGGCCTGGATCCCCCTAAGCCCTAACCCAAACTCTGGGTTGTGTTTTCAGGCTTCCGTGCCCAGAGACATGGCCAACAATCCCTCCAGATTGGGACCCCCTGAGCCTCAACCAAGGACTCCGCCTACCATCCAGGAGAAAACCATGCCGTTCGGAGCGACCCAGAACCCTCAGACCAGGAGAAACCCACATGCATTCCAGAGGACACCCTCACCTCTGATGGCCCACATGGCAACAAAACCCAGAGACGGACATACCGCTTGACCACCGTCCTTGACTCAGCCCATGGGGGATCCCACCTCAAAGCCCCACTAAAGCCAACCCCAATATTAGTGGCCCACCCAGCCATGAAGCCGGATCTGCCAACCAGCCAGGCACATACCCTCACCTCAGCCCTGAGGGGACGACACCGCAGTGCTGTCAGATAGGGCCTTCCATGCCCCTGGGCCCTAAGCCAAACGATAGGTCAGGTGTACAGGTTTCTGTGCCCAGAGGACTGGCTCCTAAGCCCGTCCGAGTGGGGATGCCTGAGACTCGAACCGGCACATTGCCAGCTTCCTACATTGAAACTGTCATTTGAAGATGAGCAGAAAACAGAGAGCAGGAGAAAACTGTATGATACTGGGTCACCACCAGCATTTGCACACCCCATAGACACAAAACAGAAATGTACCGGTGGTCCGTGTCATCTGGGACATTTTCTGGGTGGATGGGACATTTTCTGGGTGGAAGGCCCCCACGCCTGACCCGGGATCCCACCTGGACGCATCCGCACCCCTCCGGAAAGCATCCCGCGAGTCGGACGCGGGCGACGCCAAAGCCTCCCGCTCCACAGCGCCCGGGACTCCCCTCCCTGGCGCGGGCCGGAAGGGCCGTGAGGACCCCGAGGCCCGGGCTCCAACCCTCGCCTGCCTCCTCAGCCTTCCGAGTCCGGGGTCCTGTGCCCCGGGGCCTCCCCCTGGGCAACCCTGAGTCCCGCGCCCCGAGGCCCCCGACCGCCCCGGCGCCGACGGTGCCCTTCGCAGCCGCGTCCTCGCCTCGGGGCGAGAGAAACCTCCGTTCCCCCGTACGGGAAAGCCGCAGCCCGGGGCGCCCCAGCCGCCCCCAAAGTCGGAGCACGACGCCCGGCCCCAGGCCCT
The DNA here is from genome assembly GCF_963455335.1 of Martes martes. NCBI lineage: Eukaryota > Metazoa > Chordata > Mammalia > Carnivora > Mustelidae > Martes > Martes martes. The sequence continues at coordinate 611,127 of NW_027666480.1, forward strand.
CCCTCAACTCTGCTCCGGGAGGGCTCCCCGGCGCCGGGGCCGCCGGCGGGTCCGCGTCCTCTCGGCGCGTTTTCCGGGGGGCCGCGCCGGGCCCCGAGCGAGAAAGGGCCCTCGGCCCCGGGGACCAGGCCGGTCCCCGGGGCTGCCCAACGCCGGCCGATTCTCACGAGCGTTCTGCCCAAACCGATCCCGGTTTGGGCAGAACGCTCGTGAGAATCGGCCGGAAAACGCCCGGCGAACTCGCTTCGGGCGCAGCCCGTCTGCGGGGCCGCCCCCCGCGCCTGGCCCGGGACCCCGCGGGGTCGCGCCCGCTCCCCGCCGGAAAGCCCCCCGCGAGCCCGCCGCGCGCGACGCCGACGCCTCCCGCTCCTCAGCGCCCGGGGCTCCCCTCCCTGGCGCGGGCCGGTGGGGCCGGGCGGGCCCCGAGGCCCGGGCTCCAACCCTCGCCTGCCTCCTCAGCCTTCCGAGTCCGGGGTCCTGTGCCCCGGGGCCTCCCCCTGGGCAACCCTGAGTCCCGCGCCCCGAGGCCCCCGACCGCCCCGGCGCCGACGGTGCCCTTCGCAGCCGCGTCCACGCCTCGGGGCGAGAGAAACCTCCGTTCCCCCGCAGGGGGAAGCCGCAGCCCGAGGCGCCCCAGCCGCCCCCAAAGTCGGAGCACGACGCCCGGCCCCAGGCCCTCCCTCAACTCTGCTCCGGGAGGGCTCCCCGGCGCCGGGGCCGCCGGCGGGTCCGCGTCCTCTCGGCGCGTTTTCCGGGGAGCCGCGCCGGGCCCCGAGCGAGAAAGGGCCCTCGGCCCCGGGGACCAGGCCAGTCCCCGGGGCTGCCCAACGCCGGCCGATTCTCACGAGCGTTCTGCCCAAACCGATCCCGGTTTGGGCAGAACGCTCGTGAGAATCGGCCGGAAAACGCCCGGCGAACTCGCTTCAGGCGCAGCACGTCTGCGGGGCCGCCCCCCGCGCCTGGCCCGGGACCCCGCGGGGTGGCGCCCGCGCCCCGCCGGAAAGCCCCCCGCGGGTCCGCCGCGCGCGACGCCGACGACTCCCGCTCCTCAGCGCCCGGGGCTCCCCTCCCTGGCGCGGGCCGGTGGGGCCGGGCGGGCCCCGAGGCCCGGGCTCCAACCCTCGCCTGCCTCCTCAGCCTTCCGCGTCCGGGGTCCTGTGCCCCGGGGCCTCCCCCTGGGTAACCCTGAGTCCCGCGCCCCGAGGCCCCCGACCGCCCCGGCGCCGACGGTGCCCTGTGCAGCCGCGTCCACGCCTCGGGGCGAGAGAAACCTCCGTTCCCCCGCAGGGGGAAGCCGCAGCCCGGGCGCCCCAGCCGCCCCCAAAGTCGGAGCACGACGCCCGGCCCCAGGCCCTCCCTCAACTCTGCTCCGGGAGGGCTCCCCGGCGCCGGGGCCGCCGGCGGGTCCGCGTCCTCTCGGCGCGTTTTCCGGGGGGCCGCGCCGGGCCCCGAGCGAGAAAGGGCCCTCGGCCCCGGGGACCAGGCCGGTCCCCGGGGCTGCCCAACGCCGGCCGATTCTCACGAGCGTTCTGCCCAAACCGGGATCGGTTTGGGCAGAACGCTCGTGAGAATCGGCCGGAAAACGCCCGGCGAACTCGCTTCGGGCGCAGCCCGTCTGCGGGGCCGCCCCCCGCGCCTGGCCCGGGACCCCGCGGGGTGGCGCCCGCGCCCCGCCGGAAAGCCACCCGCAAGTCCGCCGCGCGCGAAGCCGACGACTCCCGCTCCTCGCGCCCGGGGCTCCCCTCCCTGGCGCGGGCCGGTGGGGCCAGGCGGGCCACGAGGCCCGGGCTCCAACCCACGCCTGCCTCCTCAGCCTTCCGAGTCCGGGGTCCTGTGCCCCGGGGCCTCCCCCTGGGCAACCCTGAGTCCCGCGCCCCGAGGCCCCCGACCGCCCCGGCGCCGACGGTGCCCTTCGCAGCCGCGTCCACGCCTCGGGGTGAGAGAAACCTCCGTTCCCCCGCAGGGGGAAGCCGCAGCCCGGGGCGCCCCAGCCGCCCCCAAAGTCGGAGCACGACGCCCGGCCCCAGGCCCTCCCTCAACTCTGCTCCGGGAGTGCTCCCCGGCGCCGGGGCCGCCGGCGGGTCCGCGTCCTCTCGCCGCGTTTTCCGGGGGGCCGCGCCGGGCCCCGAGCGAGAAAGGGCCCTCGGCCCCGGGACCAGGCCGGTCCCCGGGGCTGCCCAACGCCGGCCGATTCTCACGAGCGTTCTGCCCAAACCGATCCCGGTTTGGGCAGAACGCTCGTGAGAATCGGCCGGAAAACGCCCGGCGAACGCGCTTCGGGCGCAGCACGTCTGCGGAGCCGCCCCCCGCGCCTGGCCCGGGACCCCGCGGTGTCGCGCCCGCGCCCCGCCGGAAAGCCCCCCGCGAGTCGGCCGCGCGAGACGCCGACGCCTCCCGCTCCTCAGCGCCCGGGGCTCCCCTCCCTGGCGCGGGCCGGTGGGGCCGGGCGGGCCCCGAGGCCCGGGCTCCAACCCTCCCCTGCCTCCTCAGCCTTCCGAGTCCGGGGTCCTGTGCCCCGGGGCCTCCCCCTGGGCAACCCTGAGTCCCGCGCCCCGAGGCCCCCGACCGCCCCGGCGCCGACGGTGCCCTTCGCAGCCGCGTCCACGCCTCGGGGCGAGAGAAACCTCCGTTCCCCCGCAGGGGGAAGCCGCAGCCCGGGGCGCCCCAGCCGCCCCCAAAGTCGGAGCACGACGCCCGGCCCCAGGCCCTCCCTCAACTCTGCTCCGGGAGGGCTCCCCGGCGCCGGGGCCGCCGGCGGGTCCGCGTCCTCTCGGCGCGGTTTCCGGGGGGCCGCGCCGGGTCCCGAGCGAGAAAGGGCCCTCGGCCCCGGGGACCAGTCCGGTCCCCGGGGCTGCCCAACGCCGGCCGATTCTCACGAGCGTTCTGCCCAAACCGATCCCGGTTTGGGCAGAACGCTCGTGAGAATCGGCCGGAAAACGCCCGGCGAACTCGCTTCGGGCGCAGCCCGTCTGCGGGGCCGCCCCCCGCGCCTGGCCCGGGACCCCGCGCGGTGGCGCCCGCGCCCCGCCGGAAAGCCCCCCGCGAGTCCGCCGCGCGCGACGCCGACGCCTCCCGCTCCTCAGCGCCCGGGGCTCCGCCCCCTGGCGCGGGCCGGTGGGGCTGGGCGGGCCCCGAGGCCCGGGCTCCAACCCTCGCCTGCCTCCTCAGCCTTCCTCGTCCGGGGTCCTGTTCCCCTGGGGCCTCCCCCTGGGCAACCCTGAGTCCCGCGCCCCGAGGCCCCCGACCGCCCCGGCGCCGACGGTGCCCTTCGCAGCCGCGACCACGCCTCGGGGCGAGAGAAACCTCCGTTCCCCCGCAGGGGGAAGCCGCAGCCCGGGGCGCCCCAGCCGCCCCCAAAGTCGGAGCACGACGCCCGGCCCCAGGCCCTCCCTCAACTCTGCTCCGGGAGGGCTCCCCGGCGCCGGGGCCGCCGGCGGGGCCGCGTCCTCTCGGCGCGTTTTCCGGGGGGCCGCGCCGGGCCCCGAGCGAGAAAGGGCCCTCGGCCCCGGGGACCAGGCCGGTCCCCGGGGCTACCCAACGCCGGCCGATTCTCACGAGCGTTCTGCCCAAACCGATCCCGGTTTGGGCAGAACGCTCGTGAGAATCGGCCGGAAAACGCCCGGCGAACTCGCTTCGGGCGCAGCCCGTCTGCCGGGCCGCCCCCCGCGCCTGGCCCGGGACGCCGCGGGGTCGCGCCCGCGCCCCGCCGGAAACCCCCCGCGGGTCCGCCGCGCGCGACGCCGACGCCTCCCGCTACTCAGCGCCCGGGGCTCCCCTCCCTGGCGCGGGCCGGTGGGGCCGGGCGGGCCCCGAGGCCCGGGCTCCAACCCTCGCCTGCCTCCTCAGCCTTCCGAGTCCGGGGTCCTGTGCCCCGGGGCCTCCCCCGGGCAACTCTGAGTCCCGCGCCCTGAGGCCCCCGACCGCCCCGGCGCCGACGGTGCCCTTCGCAGCCGCGTCCACGCCTCGGGGCGAGAGAAACCTCCGTTCCCCCGCAGGGGGAAGCCGCAGCCCGGGGCGCCCCAGCCGCCCCCAAAGTCGGAGCACGACTCCCGGACCCAGGCCCTCCCTCAACTCTGCTACGGGAGGGCTCCCCGGCGCCGGGGCCGCCGGCGGGTCCGCGTCCTCTCGGCGCGTTTTCCGGGGAGCCGCGCCGGGCCCCGAGCGAGAAAGGGCCCTCGGCCCCGGGGACCAGGCCGGTCCCCGGGGCTGCCCAACGCCGGCCGATTCTCACGAGCGTTCTGCCCAAACCGATCCCGGTTTGGGCAGAACGCTCGTGAGAATCGGCCGGAAAACGCCCGGCGAACTCGCTTCGGGCGCAGCCCGTCTGCGGGGCCGCCCCCCGCGCCTGGCCCGGGACCCCGCGGGGTCGCGCCCGCGCCCCGCCGGAAAGCCCCCCGCGAGTCCGCCGCGCGCGACGCCGACGCCTCCCGCTCCTCAGCGCCCGGGGCTCCCCTCCCTGGCGCGGGCCGGTGGGGCCGGGCGGGCCCCGAGGCCCGGGCTCCAACCCTCGCCTGCCTCCTCAGCCTTCCGAGTCCGGGGTCCTGTGCCCCGGGGCCTCCCCCGGGCAACTCTGAGTCCCGCGCCCTGAGGCCCCCGACCGCCCCGGCGCCGACGGTGCCCTTCGCAGCCGCGTCCACGCCTCGGGGCGAGAGAAACCTCCGTTCCCCCGCAGGGGGAAGCCGCAGCCCGGGGCGCCCCAGCCGCCCCCAAAGTCGGAGCACGACGCCCGGCCCCAGGCCCTCCCTCAACTCTGCTCCGGGAGGGCTCCCCGGCGCCGGGGCCGCCGGCGGGTCCGCGTCCTCTCGGCGCGTTTTCCGGGGGGCCGCGCCGGGCCCCGAGCGAGAAAGGGCCCTCGGCCCCGGGACCAGGCCGGTCCCCGGGGCTGCCCAACGCCGGCCGATTCTCACGAGCGTTCTGCCCAAACCGATCCCGGTTTGGGCAGAACGCTCGTGAGAATCGGCCGGAAAACGCCCGGCGAACTCGCTTCGGGCGCAGCCCGTCTGCGGGGCCGCCCCCCGCGCCTGGCCCGGGACCCCGCGGGGTCGCGCCCGCGCCCCACCGGAAAGCCCCCCGCGAGTCCGCCGCGCGCGACGCCGACGCCTCCCGCTCCTCAGCGCCTGGGGCTCCCCTCCCTGGCGCGGGCCGGTAGGGCCGGGCGGGCCCCGAGGCCCGGGCTCCAACCCTCGCCTGCCTCCTCAGCCTTCCGAGTCCGGGGTCCTGTGCCCCGGGGCCTCCCCCTGGGCAACCCTGAGTCCCGCGCCCCGAGGCCCCCGACCGCCCCGGCGCCGACGGTGCCCTTCGCAGCCGCGTCCACGCCTCGGGGCGAGAGAAACCTCCGTTCCCCCGCAGGGGGAAGCCGCAGCCCGGGGCGCCCCAGCCGCCCCCAAAGTCGGAGCACGACGCCCGGCCCCAGGCCCTCCCTCAACTCTGCTCCGGGAGGGCTCCCTGGCGCCGGGGCCGCCGGCGGGTCCGCGTCCTCTCGGCGCGTTTTCCGGGGGGCCGCGCCGGGTCCCGAGCGAGAAAGGGCCCTCGGCCCCGGGGACCAGTCCGGTCCCCGGGGCTGCCCAACGCCGGCCGATTCTCACGAGCGTTCTGCCCAAACCGATCCCGGTTTGGGCAGAACGCTCGTGAGAATCGGCCGGAAAACGCCCGGCGAACTCGCTTCGGGCGCAGCCCGTCTGCGGGGCCGCCCCCCGCGCCTGGCCCGGGACCCCGCGCGGTGGCGCCCGCGCCCCGCCGGAAAGCCCCCCGCGAGTCCGCCCCGCGCGACGCCGACGCCTCCCGCTCCTCAGCGCCCGGGGCTCCCCCCCCTGGCGTGGGCCGGTGGGGCTGGGCGGGCCCCGAGGCCCGGGCTCCAACCCTCGCCTGCCTCCTCAGCCTTCCTCGTCCGGGGTCCTGTTCCCCTGGGGCCTCCCCCTGGGCAACCCTGAGTCCCGCGCCCCGAGGCCCCCGACCGCCCCGGCGCCGACGGTGCCCTTTGCAGCCGCGTCCACGCCTCGGGGCGAGAGAAACCTCCGTTCCCCCGCAGGGGGAAGCCGCAGCCCGGGGCGCCCCAGCCGCCCCCAAAGTCGGAGCACGACGCCCGGCCCCAGGCCCTCCCTCAACTCTGCTCCGGGAGGGCTCCCCGGCGCCGGGGCCGCCGGCGGGTCCGCGTCCTCTCGGCGCGTTTTCCGGGGGGCCGCGCCGGGCCCCGAGCGAGAAAGGGCCCTCGGCCCCGGGGACCAGGCCGGTCCCCGGGGCTGCCCAACGCCGGCCGATTCTCACGAGCGTTCTGCCCAAACCGATCCCGGTTTGGGCAGAACGCTCGTGAGAATCGGCCGGAAAACGCCCGGCGAACTCGCTTCGGGCGCAGCCCGTCTGCCGGGCGGCCCCCCGCGCCTGGCCCGGGACGCCGCGGGGTCGGGCCCGCGCCCCGCCGGAAGCCCCCCGCGGGTCCGCCGCGCGCGACGCCGACGCCTCCCGCTCCTCAGTGCCCGGGGCTCCCCTCCCTGGCGCGGGCCGGTGGGGCCGGGCGGGCCCCGAGGCCCGGGCTCCAACCCTCGCCTGCCTCCTCAGCCTTCCGCGTCCGGGGTCCTGTGCCCTGGGGCCTCCCCCTGGGCAACCCTGAGTCCCGCGCCCCGAGGCCCCCGACCGCCCCGGCGCCGACGGTGCCCTTCGCAGCCGCGACCACGCCTCGGGGCGAGAGAAACCTCCGTTCCCCCGCAGGGGGAAGCCGCAGCCCGGGGCGCCCCAGCCGCCCCCAAAGTCGGAGCACGACGCCCGGCCCCAGGCCCTCCCTCAACTCTGCTCCGGGAGGGCTCCCCGGCGCCGGGGCCGCCGGCGGGTCCGCGTCCTCTCGGCGCGTTTTCCGGGGGGCCGCGCCGGGCCCCGAGCGAGAAAGGGCCCTCGGCCCCGGGGACCAGGCCGGTCCCCGGGGCTGCCCAACGCCGGCCGATTCTCACGAGCGTTCTGCCCAAACCGATCCCGGTTTGGGCAGAACGCTCGTGAGAATCGGCCGGAAAACGCCCGGCGAACTCGCTTCGGGCGCAGCCCGTCTGCCGGGCCGCCCCCCGCGCCTGGCCCGGGACGCCGCGGGGTCGCGCCCGCGCCCCGCCGGAAACCCCCCGCGGGTCCGCCGCGCGCGACGCCGACGCCTCCCGCTACTCAGCGCCCGGGGCTCCCCTCCCTGGCGCGGGCCGGTGGGGCCGGGCGGGCCCCGAGGCCCGGGCTCCAACCCTCGCCTGCCTCCTCAGCCTTCCGAGTCCGGGGTCCTGTGCCCCGGGGCCTCCCCCGGGCAACTCTGAGTCCCGCGCCCTGAGGCCCCCGACCGCCCCGGCGCCGACGGTGCCCTTCGCAGCCGCGTCCACGCCTCGGGGCGAGAGAAACCTCCGTTCCCCCGCAGGGGGAAGCCGCAGCCCGGGGCGCCCCAGCCGCCCCCAAAGTCGGAGCACGACTCCCGGACCCAGGCCCTCCCTCAACTCTGCTACGGGAGGGCTCCCCGGCGCCGGGGCCGCCGGCGGGTCCGCGTCCTCTCGGCGCGTTTTCCTGAGAGCCGCGCCGGGCCCCGAGCGAGAAAGGGCCCTCGGCCCCGGGGACCAGGCCGGTCCCCGGGGCTGCCCAACGCCGGCCGATTCTCACGAGCGTTCTGCCCAAACCGATCCCGGTTTGGGCAGAACGCTCGTGAGAATCGGCCGGAAAACGCCCGGCGAACTCGCTTCGGGCGCAGCCCGTCTGCGGGGCCGCCCCCCGCGCCTGGCCCGGGACCCCGCGGGGTCGCGCCCGCGCCCCGCCGGAAAGCCCCCCGCGAGTCCGCCGCGCGCGACGCCGACGCCTCCCGCTCCTCAGCGCCCGGGGCTCCCCTCCCTGGCGCGGGCCGGTGGGGCCGGGCGGGCCCCGAGGCCCGGGCTCCAACCCTCGCCTGCCTCCTCAGCCTTCCGAGTCCGGGGTCCTGTGCCCCGGGGCCTCCCCCGGGCAACTCTGAGTCCCGCGCCCTGAGGCCCCCGACTGCCCCGGCGCCGACGGTGCCCTTCGCAGCCGCGTCCACGCCTCGGGGCGAGAGAAACCTCCGTTCCCCCGCAGGGGGAAGCCGCAGCCCGGGGCGCCCCAGCCGCCCCCAAAGTCGGAGCACGACGCCCGGCCCCAGGCCCTCCCTCAACTCTGCTCCGGGAGGGCTCCCCGGCGCCGGGGCCGCCGGCGGGTCCGCGTCCTCTCGGCGCGTTTTCCGGGGGGCCGCGCCGGGCCCCGAGCGAGAAAGGGCCCTCGGCCCCGGGACCAGGCCGGTCCCCGGGGCTGCCCAACGCCGGCCGATTCTCACGAGCGTTCTGCCCAAACCGATCCCGGTTTGGGCAGAACGCTCGTGAGAATCGGCCGGAAAACCCCCGGCGAACTCGCTTCGGGCGCAGCCCGTCTGCGGGGCCGCCCCCCGCGCCTGGCCCGGGACCCCGCGGGGTCGCGCCCGCGCCCCGCCGGAAAGCCCCCCGCGAGTCCGCCGCGCGCGACGCCGACGCCTCCCGCTCCTCAGCGCCCGGGGCTCCCCTCCCTGGCGCGGGCCGGTGGGGCCGGGCGGGCCCCGAGGCCCGGGCTCCAACCCTCGCCTGCCTCCTCAGCCTTCCGAGTCCGGGGTCCTGTGCCCCGGGGCCTCCCCCTGGGCAACCCTGAGTCCCGCGCCCCGAGGCCCCCGACCGCACCGGCGCCGACGGTGCCCTTCGCAGGCGCGTCCACGCCTCGGGGCGAGAGAAACCTCCGTTCCCCCGCAGGGGGAAGCCGCAGCCCGAGGCGCCCCAGCCGCCCCCAAAGTCGGAGCACAACGCCCGGCCCCAGGCCCTCCCTCAACTCTGCTCCGGGAGGGCTCCCTGGCGCCGGGGCCGCCGGAGGGTCCGCGTCCTCTCGGCGCGTTTTCCGGGGGGCCGCGCCGGGTCCCGAGCGAGAAAGGGCCCTCGGCCCCGGGGACCAGTCCGGTCCCCGGGGCTGCCCAACGCCGGCCGATTCTCACGAGCGTTCTGCCCAAACCGATCCCGGTTTGGGCAGAACGCTCGTGAGCATCGGCCGGAAAACGCCCGGCGAACTCGCTTCGGGCGCAGCCCGTCTGCGGGGCCGCCCACCGCGCCTGGCCCGGGACCCCGCGGGGTGGCGCCCGCGCCCCGCCGGAAAGCCCCCCGCGAGTCCGCCGCGCGCGACGCCGACGCCTCCCGCTCCACAGCGCCCGGGGCTCCCCCCCCTGGCGCGGGCCGGTGGGGCTGGGCGGGCCCCGAGGCCCGGGCTCCAACCCTCGCCTGCCTCCTCAGCCTTCCTCGTCCGGGGTCCTGTTCCCCTGGGGCCTCCCCCTGGGCAACCCTGAGTCCCGCGCCCCGAGGCCCCCGACCGCCCCGGCGCCGACGGTGCCCTTTGCAGCCGCGTCCACGCCTCGGGGCGAGAGAAACCTCCGTTCCCCCGCAGGGGGAAGCCGCAGCCCGGGGCGCCCCAGCCGCCCCCAAAGTCGGAGCACGACTCCCGGACCCAGGCCCTCCCTCAACTCTGCTACGGGAGGGCTCCCCGGCGCCGGGGCCGCCGGCGGGTCCGCGTCCTCTCGGCGCGTTTTCCGGGGAGCCGCGCCGGGCCCCGAGCGAGAAAGGGCCCTCGGCCCCGGGGACCAGGCCGGTCCCCGGGGCTGCCCAACGCCGGCCGATTCTCACGAGCGTTCTGCCCAAACCGATCCCGGTTTGGGCAGAACGCTCGTGAGAATCGGCCGGAAAACGCCCGGCGAACTCGCTTCGGGCGCAGCCCGTCTGCGGGGCCGCCCCCCGCGTCTGGCCCGGGACCCCGCGGGGTCGCGCCCGCGCCCCGCCGGAAAGCCCCCCGCGAGTCCGCCGCGCGCGACGCCGACGCCTCCCGCTCCTCAGCGCCCGGGGCTCCCCTCCCTGGCGCGGGCCGGTGGGGCCGGGCGGGCCCCGAGGCCCGGGCTCCAACCCTCGCCTGCCTCCTCAGCCTTCCGAGTCCGGGGTCCTGTGCCCCGGGGCCTCCCCCGGGCAACTCTGAGTCCCGCGCCCTGAGGCCCCCGACTGCCCCGGCGCCGACGGTGCCCTTCGCAGCCGCGTCCACGCCTCGGGGCGAGAGAAACCTCCGTTCCCCCGCAGGGGGAAGCCGCAGCCCGGGGCGCCCCAGCCGCCCCCAAAGTCGGAGCACGACGCCCGGCCCCAGGCCCTCCCTCAACTCTGCTCCGGGAGGGCTCCCCGGCGCCGGGGCCGCCGGCGGGTCCGCGTCCTCTCGGCGCGTTTTCCGGGGGGCCGCGCCGGGCCCCGAGCGAGAAAGGGCCCTCGGCCCCGGGACCAGGCCGGTCCCCGGGGCTGCCCAACGCCGGCCGATTCTCACGAGCGTTCTGCCCAAACCGATCCCGGTTTGGGCAGAACGCTCGTGAGAATCGGCCGGAAAACGCCCGGCGAACTCGCTTCGGGCGCAGCCCGTCTGCGGGGCCGCCCCCCGCGCCTGGCCCGGGACCCCGCGGGGTCGCGCCCGCGCCCCGCCGGAAAGCCCCCCGCGAGTCCGCCGCGCGCGACGCCGACGCCTCCCGCTCCTCAGCGCCCGGGGCTCCCCTCCCTGGCGCGGGCCGGTGGGGCCGGGCGGGCCCCGAGGCCCGGGCTCCAACCCTCGCCTGCCTCCTCAGCCTTCCGAGTCCGGGGTCCTGTGCCCCGGGGCATCCCCCTGGGCAACCCTGAGTCCCGCGCCCCGAGGCCCCCGACCGCACCGGCGCCGACGGTGCCCTTCGCAGGCGCGTCCACGCCTCGGGGCGAGAGAAACCTCCGTTCCCCCGCAGGGGGAAGCCGCAGCCCGAGGCGCCCCAGCCGCCCCCAAAGTCGGAGCACAACGCCCGGCCCCAGGCCCTCCCTCAACTCTGCTCCGGGAGGGCTCCCTGGCGCCGGGGCCGCCGGAGGGTCCGCGTCCTCTCGGCGCGTTTTCCGGGGGGCCGCGCCGGGTCCCGAGCGAGAAAGGGCCCTCGGCCCCGGGGACCAGTCCGGTCCCCGGGGCTGCCCAACGCCGGCCGATTCTCACGAGCGTTCTGCCCAAACCGATCCCGGTTTGGGCAGAACGCTCGTGAGAATCGGCCGGAAAACGCCCGGCGAACTCGCTTCGGGCGCAGCCCGTCTGCGGGGCCGCCCACCGCGCCTGGCCCGGGACCCCGCGGGGTGGCGCCCGCGCCCCGCCGGAAAGCCCCCCGCGAGTCCGCCGCGCGCGACGCCGACGCCTCCCGCTCCACAGCGCCCGGGGCTCCCCCCCCTGGCGCGGGCCGGTGGGGCTGGGCGGGCCCCGAGGCCCGGGCTCCAACCCTCGCCTGCCTCCTCAGCCTTCCTCGTCCGGGGTCCTGTTCCCCTGGGGCCTCCCCCTGGGCAACCCTGAGTCCCGCGCCCCGAGGCCCCCGACCGCCCCGGCGCCGACGGTGCCCTTTGCAGCCGCGTCCACGCCTCGGGGCGAGAGAAACCTCCGTTCCCCCGCAGGGGGAAGCCGCAGCCCGGGGCGCCCCAGCCGCCCCCAAAGTCGGAGCACGACGCCCGGCCCCAGGCCCTCCCTCAACTCTGCTCCGGGAGGGCTCCCCGGCGCCGGGGCCGCCGGCGGGTCCGCGTCCTCTCGGCGCGTTTTCCGGGGGGCCGCGCCGGGCCCCGAGCGAGAAAGTGCCCTCGGCCCCGGGGACCAGGCCGGTCCCCGGGGCTGCCCAACGCCGGCCGATTCTCACGAGCGTTCTGCCCAAACCGATCCCGGTTTGGGCAGAACGCTCGTGAGAATCGGCCGGAAAACGCCCGGCGAACTCGCTTCGGGCGCAGCCCGTCTGCCGGGCCGCCCCCCGCGCCTGGCCCGGGACGCCGCGGGGTCGGGCCCGCGCCCCGCCGGAAGCCCCCCGCGGGTCCGCCGCGCGCGACGCCGACGCCTCCCGCTCCTCAGTGCCCGGGGCTCCCCTCCCTGGCGTGGGCCGGTGGGGCCGGGCGGGCCCCGAGGCCCGGGCTCCAACCCTCGCCTGCCTCCTCAGCCTTCCGCGTCCGGGGTCCTGTGCCCTGGGGCCTCCCCCTGGGCAACCCTGAGTCCCGCGCCCCGAGGCCCCCGACCGCCCCGGCGCCGACGGTGCCCTTCGCAGCCGCGACCACGCCTCGGGGCGAGAGAAACCTCCGTTCCCCCGCAGGGGGAAGCCGCAGCCCGGGGCGCCCCAGCCGCCCCCAAAGTCGGAGCACGACGCCCGGCCCCAGGCCCTCCCTCAACTCTGCTCCGGGAGGGCTCCCCGGCGCCGGGGCCGCCGGCGGGTCCGCGTCCTCTCGGCGCGTTTTCCGGGGGGCCGCGCCGGGCCCCGAGCGAGAAAGGGCCCTCGGCCCCGGGGACCAGGCCGGTCCCCGGGGCTGCCCAACGCCGGCCGATTCTCACGAGCGTTCTGCCCAAACCGATCCCGGTTTGGGCAGAACGCTCGTGAGAATCGGCCGGAAAACGCCCGGCGAACTCGCTTCGGGCGCAGCCCGTCTGCGGGGCCGCCCCCCGCGCCTCGCCCGGGACGCCGCGGTGTCGCGCCCGCGCCCCGCCGGAAAGCCCCCCGCGAGTCGGCCGCGCGCGACGCCGACGCCTCCCGCTCCTCAGCGCCCGGGGCTCCCATCCCTGGCGCGGGCCGGTGGGGCCGGGCGGGCCCCGAGGCCCGGGCTCCAACCCTCGCCTGCCTCCTCAGCCTTCCGAGTCCGGGGTCCTGTGCCCCGGGGCCTCCCCCTGGGCAACCCTGAGTCCCGCGACCCGAGGCCCCCGACCGCCCCGGCGCCGACGGTGCCCTTCGCAGCCGCGTCCACGCCTCGGGGCGAGAGAAACCTCCGTTCCCCCGCAGGGGGAAGCCGCAGCCCGGGGCGCCCCAGCCGCCCCCAAAGTCGGAGCACGACGCCCGGCCCCAGGCCCTCCCTCAACTCTGCTCCGGGAGGGCTCCCCGGCGCCGGGGCCGCCGGCGGGTCCGCGTCCTCTCGGCGCGTTTTCCGGGGGGCCGCGCCGGGCCCCGAGCGAGAAAGGGCCCTCGGCCCCGGGACCAGGCCGGTCCCCGGGGCTGCCCAACGCCGGCCGATTCTCACGAGCGTTCTGCCCAAACCGATCCCGGTTTGGGCAGAACGCTCGTGAGAATCGGCCGGAAAACGCCCGGCGAACTCGCTTCGGGCGCAGCCCGTCTGCGGGGCCGCCCCCCGCGCCTGGCCCGGGACCCCGCGGGGTCGCGCCCGCGCCCCGCCGGAAAGCCCCCCGCGAGTCCGCCGCGCGCGACGCCGACGCCTCCCGCTCCTCAGCGCCCGGGGCTCCCCTCCCTGGCGCGGGCCGGTGGGGCCGGGCGGGCCCCGAGGCCCGGGCTCCAACCCTCGCCTGCCTCCTCAGCCTTCCGAGTCCGGGGTCCTGTGCCCCGGGGCATCCCCCTGGGCAACCCTGAGTCCCGCGCCCCGAGGCCCCCGACCGCACCGGCGCCGACGGTGCCCTTCGCAGGCGCGTCCACGCCTCGGGGCGAGAGAAACCTCCGTTCCCCCGCAGGGGGAAGCCGCAGCCCGAGGCGCCCCAGCCGCCCCCAAAGTCGGAGCACAACGCCCGGCCCCAGGCCCTCCCTCAACTCTGCTCCGGGAGGGCTCCCTGGCGCCGGGGCCGCCGGAGGGTCCGCGACCTCTCGGCGCGTTTTCCGGGGGGCCGCGCCGGGTCCCGAGCGAGAAAGGGCCCTCGGCCCCGGGGACCAGTCCGGTCCCCGGGGCTGCCCAACGCCGGCCGATTCTCACGAGCGTTCTGCCCAAACCGATCCCGGTTTGGGCAGAACGCTCGTGAGCATCGGCCGGAAAACGCCCGGCGAACTCGCTTCGGGCGCAGCCCGTCTGCGGGGCCGCCCACCGCGCCTGGCCCGGGACCCCGCGGGGTGGCGCCCGCGCCCCGCCGGAAAGCCCCCCGCGAGTCCGCCGCGCGCGACGCCGACGCCTCCCGCTCCACAGCGCCCGGGGCTCCCCCCCCTGGCGCGGGCCGGTGGGGCTGGGCGGGCCCCGAGGCCCGGGCTCCAACCCTCGCCTGCCTCCTCAGCCTTCCTCGTCCGGGGTCCTGTTCCCCTGGGGCCTCCCCCTGGGCAACCCTGAGTCCCGCGCCCCGAGGCCCCCGACCGCCCCGGCGCCGACGGTGCCCTTTGCAGCCGCGTCCACGCCTCGGGGCGAGAGAAACCTCCGTTCCCCCGCAGGGGGAAGCCGCAGCCCGGGGCGCCCCAGCCGCCCCCAAAGTCGGAGCACGACGCCCGGCCCCAGGCCCTCCCTCAACTCTGCTCCGGGAGGGCTCCCCGGCGCCGGGGCCGCCGGCGGGTCCGCGTCCTCTCGGCGCGTTTTCCGGGGGGCCGCGCCGGGCCCCGAGCGAGAAAGTGCCCTCGGCCCCGGGGACCAGGCCGGTCCCCGGGGCTGCCCAACGCCGGCCGATTCTCACGAGCGTTCTGCCCAAACCGATCCCGGTTTGGGCAGAACGCTCGTGAGAATCGGCCGGAAAACGCCCGGCGAACTCGCTTCGGGCGCAGCCCGTCTGCCGGGCCGCCCCCCGCGCCTGGCCCGGGACGCCGCGGGGTCGGGCCCGCGCCCCGCCGGAAGCCCCCCGCGGGTCCGCCGCGCGCGACGCCGACGCCTCCCGCTCCTCAGTGCCCGGGGCTCCCCTCCCTGGCGTGGGCCGGTGGGGCCGGGCGGGCCCCGAGGCCCGGGCTCCAACCCTCGCCTGCCTCCTCAGCCTTCCGCGTCCGGGGTCCTGTGCCCTGGGGCCTCCCCCTGGGCAACCCTGAGTCCCGCGCCCCGAGGCCCCCGACCGCCCCGGCGCCGACGGTGCCCTTCGCAGCCGCGACCACGCCTCGGGGCGAGAGAAACCTCCGTTCCCCCGCAGGGGGAAGCCGCAGCCCGGGGCGCCCCAGCCGCCCCCAAAGTCGGAGCACGACGCCCGGCCCCAGGCCCTCCCTCAACTCTGCTCCGGGAGGGCTCCCCGGCGCCGGGGCCGCCGGCGGGTCCGCGTCCTCTCGGCGCGTTTTCCGGGGGGCCGCGCCGGGCCCCGAGCGAGAAAGGGCCCTCGGCCCCGGGGACCAGGCCGGTCCCCGGGGCTGCCCAACGCCGGCCGATTCTCACGAGCGTTCTGCCCAAACCGATCCCGGTTTGGGCAGAACGCTCGTGAGAATCGGCCGGAAAACGCCCGGCGAACTCGCTTCGGGCGCAGCCCGTCTGCGGGGCCGCCCCACGCGCCTCGCCCGGGACGCCGCGGTGTCGCGCCCGCGCCCCGCCGGAAAGCCCCCCGCGAGTCGGCCGCGCGCGACGCCGACGCCTCCCGCTCCTCAGCGCCCGGGGCTCCCATCCCTGGCGCGGGCCGGTGGGGCCGGGCGGGCCCCGAGGCCCGGGCTCCAACCCTCGCCTGCCTCCTCAGCCTTCCGAGTCCGGGGTCCTGTGCCCCGGGGCCTCCCCCTGGGCAACCCTGAGTCCCGCGACCCGAGGCCCCCGACCGCCCCGGCGCCGACGGTGCCCTTCGCAGCCGCGTCCACGCCTCGGGGCGAGTGAAACCTCCGTTCCCCCGCAGGGGGAAGCCGCAGCCCGGGGCGCCCCAGCCGCCCCCAAAGTCGGAGCACGACGCCCGGACACAGGCCCTCCCTCAACTCTGCTCCGGGAGGGCTCCCCGGCGCCGGGGCCGCCGGCGGGTCCGCGTCCTCTCGGCGCGTTTTCCGGGAGGCCGCGCCGGGCCCCGAGCGAGAAAGGGCCCTCGGCCCCGGGACCAGGCCGGTCCCCGGGGCTGCCCAACGCCGGCCGATTCTCACGAGCGTTATGCCCAAACCGATCCCGGTTTGGGCAGAACGCTCGTGAGAATCGGCCGGAAAACGCCCGGCGAACTCGCTTCGGGCGCAGCCCGTCTGCGGGGCCGCCCCCGCGCCTGGCCCGGGACGCCGCGGGGTCGCGCCCGCGCCCCGCCGGAAAGCCCCCCGCGGGTCCGCCGCGCGCGACGCCGACGCCTCCCGCTCCTCAGCGCCCGGGGCTCCCATCCCTGGCGCGGGCCGGAGGGGCCGGGCGGGCCCCGAGGCCCGGGCTCCAACCCTCGCCTGCCTCCTCAGCCTTCCGAGTCCGGGGTCCTGTGCCCCGGGGCCTCCCCCTGGGCAACCCTGAGTCCCGCGCCCCGAGGCCCCCGACCGCCCCGGCGCCGACTTTGCCCTTCGCAGCCGCGTCCACGCCTCGGGGCGAGAGAAACCTCCGTTCCCCCGCAGGGGGAAGCCGCAGCCCGGGGCGCCCCAGCCGCCCCCAAAGTCGGAGCACGACGACAGGCCCCAGGCCCTCCCTCAACTCTGCTCCGGGAGGGCTCCCCGGCGCCGGGGCCGCCGGCGGGGCCGCGTCCTCTCGGCGCGTTTTCCGGGGGGCCGCGCCGGGCCCCGAGCGAGAAAGGGCCCTCGGCCCCGGGGACCAGGCCGGTCCCCGGGGCTGCCCAACGCCGGCCGATTCTCACGAGCGTTCTGCCCAAACCGATCCCGGTTTGGGCAGAACGCTCGTGAGAATCGGCCGGAAAACGCCCGGCGAACTCGCTTCGGGCGCAGCCCGTCTGCGGGGCCGCCCCCCGCGCCTGGCCCGGGACGCCGCGGGGTCGCGCACGCGCCCCGCCGGAAACCCCCCCGCGAGTCGGCGCGCGCGACGCCGACGCCTCCCGCTCCTCAGCGCCCGGGGCTCCCCTCCCTGGCGCGGGCCGGTGGGGCCGGGCGGGCCCCGAGGCCCGGGCTCCAACCCTCGCCTGCCTCCTCAGCCTTCCGAGTCCGGGGTCCTGTGCCCCGGGGCCTCCACCTGGGCAACCCTGAGTCCCGCGCCCCGAGGCCCCCGACCGCCCCGGCGCCGACGGTGCCCTTCTCAGCCGCGTCCACGCCTCGGGGCGAGTGAAACCTCCGTTCCCCCGCAGGGGGAAGCCGCAGCCCGGGGCGCCCCAGCCGCCCCCAAAGTCGGAGCACGACGCCCGGCCCCAGGCCCTCCCTCAACTCTGCTCCGGGAGGGCTCCCCGGCGCCGGGGCCGCCGGCGGGTCCGCGTCCTCTCGGCGCGTTTTCCGGGGAGCCGCGCCGGGCCCCGAGCGAGAAAGGGCCCTCTGCCCCGGGGACCAGGCCGGTCCCCGGGGCTGCCCAACGCCGGCCGATTCTCACGAGCGTTCTGCCCAAACCGATCCCGGTTTGGGCAGAACGCTCGTGAGAATCGGCCGGAAAACGCCCGGCGAACTCGCTTCGGGCGCAGCCCGTCTGCGGGGCCGCCCCCCGCGCCTGGCCCGGGACCCCGCGGGGTCGCGCCCGCTCCCCGCCGGAAAGCCCCCCGCGAGCCCGCCGCGCGCGACGCCGACGCCTCCCGCTCCTCAGCGCCCGGGGCTCCCCTCCCTGGCGCGGGCCGGTGGGGCCGGGCGGGCCCCGAGGCCCGGGCTCCAACCCTCGCCTGCCTCCTCAGCCTTCCGAGTCCGGGGTCCTGTGCCCCGGGGCCTCCCCCTGGGCAACCCTGAGTCCCGCGCCCCGAGGCCCCCGACCGCCCCGGCGCCGACGGTGCCCTTCGCAGCCGCGTCCACGCCTCGGGGCGAGAGAAACCTCCGTTCCCCCGCAGGGGCCAGCCGCAGCCCGGGGCGCCCCAGCCGCCCCCAAAGTCGGAGGACGACGCCCGGCCCCAGGCCCTCCCTCAACTCTGCTTCGGGAGTGCTCTCCGGCGCCGGGTCCGCCCAAAGACTCTCCTTCTGACTTCACCGCTCATGAAACCGCAGAGAAAATAGAGCATGTCCCACCATATATAGCCGTATGAGTGAACCTAGGAAGACAAGCATCCCTTTGATATTGCCCCAAGGCTCCTTGGAATCCTTTTCAATTTTCCCTCTGCCCTCATTGGAAATCTTTGGATGCAAAGATGAATTCATGAGGATCCATCCCCTTGGACAATGGAGAAGCTATCATCCAAGTCTCTATCTGACCACAAACAGCCACCTGCCTCTCGATGCCGGCCATTCCAACACAGCCTAGGGCCAGTGGGATAAACACTGTTGGATGAAGGAATAATTTCTGTGTTCAAAACGCACACCGAGTCAATCTCCTCTTCCCTTTAGAATCCAAGGGATTGCCTAGGAAAAAGATGTTCCAAATACCTTTGTCAGCCAGAAAGAAGCAGAGAAAATGAGATCCCTGCCAGGTGCTCCCTGCAGAGAATCTCAGGAACTCTGGCACCCACACTAGATATCTTAGAGCTGGTTCCGTGTGCCAATTGTGAGCTCCACTGGAGACAAGACGTAAGCCCAGGGGGTTTGGGGTGAAAGAGAAGTTTTACCTCCCATCCTGGCATGGATGTGCCCCATGGGCCTGCTCTTTTCTCGGAACACTGACTTCCTGGGACAAGCTGCCTGACGGACTCAGACGCTGATTTCCAAACTTCAGGTCTCGTGGAGCCAGAGTGAAGAAGGGTCTTCAGGTGCGGAGAAGCAGGCGCCTCCCACCTAACGCCTGCACACCTGCTCCGATTCCTGGGAGAAGGAGAGACACATGCTTGTTTCTTAAGTGGTCATTGACTTCCTTCGAAAGCCGACCAATGCCCTTGTCCTTTGCGGAGAAAGAAACATGCTCTTCCAAACACTCGACTCCTCGGTTCCAAGTGCACCGTGAGTCGGGTTTGGTTCCCCCCGGCTCCAGAGCCCAACTGGGCGGACCCTCCGGAACCACCCTGACAGATGGCCAGCAAACCTGGGGAAACAGGGCACAGTGCTGTGTGGGGGCTCGGCTCCAGGGTCTCTTATGCCCACTCTTGAACCTGGGGAATCAGAGACTATACAGCTCAGCACTCCGTCCTGGAGAAACAAGCTGCAGTGCCTCACGATCCAGGGTCTCTCACCCAACACCTCCCCACGGCCCCCAGAGCCAGCAGGCTGCACGGACTCCTCTTCCAGGGTGTTTCCCAGGGCAGCTCGCCACTGCCTCCAGTGGTGACGAGCAGCATTGCCACGTCTTCCGGGGTCTCTGGCGCCACGGCTCACCGCTCCCTCCAGTGGCGTGAACTGGCACTGCGGGGCTTTCCACAGACTCCTAAGGCAGCTCCCTAACCCTCCACAGGTCTGAAGCCACACTGGCACGGTCCCTCCAGATTGGGGACCTCTGGGCCACACCCCAGGAACCCACCTGCCACCCAGGAGGAAACTGTACCTTTTGAAGCTGCGCAGAGCCCTCAGAATGGAAAAAACCCACATGCATCCCAGGGGACACCCCCAAATTGGACGGTCCCCACAGTCACAAACGCACACCCTGATGTGCTTCCTGACCCCCAGGTTCGATTCAGCAACTGGGGATCCAGCCTCAGCACCAGGAGGTAGGGCCTGGATCCCCCTAAGCCCTAACCCAAACTCTGGGTTGTGTTTTCAGGCTTCCGTGCCCAGAGACATGGCCAACAATCCCTCCAGATTGGGACCCCCTGAGCCTCAACCAAGGACTCCGCCTACCATCCAGGAGAAAACCATGCCGTTCGGAGCGACCCAGAACCCTCAGACCAGGAGAAACCCACATGCATTCCAGAGGACACCCTCACCTCTGATGGCCCACATGGCAACAAAACCCAGAGACGGACATACCGCTTGACCACCGTCCTTGACTCAGCCCATGGGGGATCCCACCTCAAAGCCCCACTAAAGCCAACCCCAATATTAGTGGCCCACCCAGCCATGAAGCCGGATCTGCCAACCAGCCAGGCACATACCCTCACCTCAGCCCTGAGGGGACGACACCGCAGTGCTGTCAGATAGGGCCTGCCATGCCCCTGGGCCCTAAGCCAAACGATAGGTCAGGTGTACAGGTTTCTGTGCCCAGAGGACTGGCTCCTAAGCCCGTCCGAGTGGGGATGCCTGAGACTCGAACCGGCACATTGCCAGCTTCCTACATTGAAACTGTCATTTGAAGATGAGCAGAAAACAGAGAGCAGGAGAAAACTGTATGATACTGGGTCACCACCAGCATTTGCACACCCCATAGACACAAAACAGAAATGTACCGGTGGTCCGTGTCATCTGGGACATTTTCTGGGTGGATGGGACATTTTCTGGGTGGAAGGCCCCCACGCCTGACCCGGGATCCCACCTGGACGCATCCGCACCCCTCCGGAAAGCATCCCGCGAGTCGGACGCGGGCGACGCCAAAGCCTCCCGCTCCACAGCGCCCGGGACTCCCCTCCCTGGCGCGGGCCGGAAGGGCCGTGCGGACCCCGAGGCCCGGGCTCCAACCCTCGCCTGCCTCCTCAGCCTTCCGAGTCCGGGGTCCTGTGCCCCGGGGCCTCCCCCTGGGCAACCCTGAGTCCCGCGCCCCGAGGCCCCCGACCGCCCCGGCGCCGACGGTGCCCTTCGCAGCCGCGTCCATGCCTCGGGGCGAGAGAAACCTCCGTTCCCCCGCAGGGGGAAGCCGCAGCCCGGGGCGCCCCTGCCGCCCCCAACGTCGGAGCACGACGCCCGGCCCCAGGCCCTCCCTCAACTCTGCTCCGGGAGGGCTCCCCGGCGCCGGGGCCGCCGGCGGGTCCGCGTCCTCTCGGCGCGTTTTCCGGGGGGCCGCGCCGGGCCCCGAGCGAGAAAGGGCCCTTGGCCCCGGGGACCAGGCCGGTCCCCGGGGCTGCCCAACGCCGGCCGATTCTCACGAGCGTTCTGCCCAAACCGATCCCGGTTTGGGCAGAACGCTCGTGAGAATCGGCCGGAAAACGCCCGGCGAACTCGCTTCGGGCGCAGCCCGTCTGCGGGGCCGCCCCCCGCGCCTGGCCCGGGACCCCGCGGGGTCGCGCCCGCGCCCCGCCGGAAAGCCACCCCCGAGTCCGCCGCGTGCGACGCCGACGCTTCCCGCTCCTCAGCGCCCGGGGCTCCCCTCCCTGGCGCGGGCCGGTGGGGCCGGGCGGGCCCCGAGGCCCGGGCTCCAACCCTCGCCTGCCTCCTCAGCCTTCCGAGTCAGGGGTCCTGTGCCCCGGGGCCTCCCCCTGGGCAACACTGAGTCCCGCGCCCCGAGGCCCCCGACCGCCCCGGCGCCGACGGTGCCCTTCGCAGCCGCGTCCACGCCTCGGGGCGAGAGAAACCTCCGTTCCCCCGCAGGGGGAAGCCGCAGCCCGGGGCGCCCCAGCCGCCCCCAAAGTCGGAGCACGACGCCCGGCCCCAGGCCCTCCCTCAACTCTGCTCCGGGAGGGCTCCCCGGCGCCGGGGCCGCCGGCGGGTCCGCGTCCTCTCGGCGCGTTTTCCGGGGGGCCGCGCCGGGCCCCGAGCGAGAAAGGGCCCTCGGTCCCGGGGACCAGGCCGGTCCCCGGGGCTGCCCAACGCCGGCCGATTCTCACGAGAGTTCTGCCCAAACCGATCCCGGTTTGGGCAGAACGCTCGTGAGAATCGGCCGGAAAACGCCCGGCGAACTCGCTTCGGGCGCAGCCCGTCTGCGGGGCCGCCCCCCGCGCCTGGCCCGGGAACGCGCAGGGTCGCGCCCGCGCCCCGCCGGAAAGCCCCCCGCGAGTCCGCCCCGCGCGACGCCGACGCCTCCCGCTCCTCAGCGCCCGGGGCTCCCCTCCCTGGCGCGGGCCGGTGGGGCCGGGCGGGCCCCGAGGCCCGGGCTCCAACCCTCGCCTGCCTCCTCAGCCTTCCGAGTCCGGGGTCCTGTGCCCCGGGGCCTCCCCCTGGGCAACCCTGAGTCCCGCGCCCCGAGGCCCCCGACCGCCCCGGCGCCGACGGTGCCCTTCGCAGCCGCGTCCACGCCTCGGGGCGAGAGAAACCTCCGTTCCCCCGCAGGGGGAAGCCGCAGCCCGGGGCGCCCCAGCCGCCCCCAAAGTCGGAGCACGACGCCCGGCCCCAGGCCCTCCCTCAACTCTGCTCCGGGAGGGCTCCCCGGCGCCGGGGTCGCCGGCGGGTCCGCGTCCTCTCGGCGCGTTTTCCGGGGGGCCGCGCCGGGCCCCGAGTGAGAAAGGGCCCTCGGCCCCGGGGACCAGGCCGGTCCCCGGGGCTGCCCAACGCCGGCCGATTCTCACGAGCGTTCTGCCCAAACCGATCCCGGTTTGGGCTGAACGCTCGTGAGAATCGGCCGGAAAACGCCCGGCGAACTCGCTTCGGGCGCAGCCCGTCTGCGGGGCCGCCCCCCGCGCCTGGCCCGGGACCCCGCGGGGTCGCGCCCGCGCCCCGCCGGAAAGCCCCCGGCAAGTCCGCCGCGCGCGACGCCGCCGCCTCCCGCTCCTCAGCGCCCGGGGCTCCCCTCCCTGGCGCGGGCCGGTGGGGCCGGGCGGGCCCCGAGGCCCGGGCTCCAACCCTCGCCTGCCTCCTCAGCCTTCCGAGTCCGGGGTCCTGTGCCCCGGGGCCTGCCCCTGGGCAACCCTGAGTCCCGCGCCCCGAGGCCCCCGACCGCCCCGGCGCCGACGGTGCCCTTCGCAGCCGCGTCCACGCCTCGGGGCGAGAGAAACCTCCGTTCCCCCGCAGGGGGAAGCCGCAGCCCGGGGCGCCCCAGCCGCCCCCAAATTCGGAGGACGACGCCCGGCCCCAGGCCCTCCCTCAACTCTGCTTCGGGAGTGCTCTCCGGCGCCGGGTCCGCCCAAAGACTCTCCTTCTGACTTCACCGCTCATGAAACCGCAGAGAAAATAGAGCATGTCCCACCATATATAGCCGTATGAGTGAACCTAGGAAGACAAGCATCCCTTTGATATTGCCCCAAGGCTCCTTGGAATCCTTTTCAATTTTCCCTCTGCCCTCATTGGAAATCTTTGGATGCAAAGATGAATTCATGAGGATCCATCCCCTTGGACAATGGAGAAGCTATCATCCAAGTCTCTATCTGACCACAAACAGCCACCTGCCTCTCGATGCCGGCCATTCCAACACAGCCTAGGGCCAGTGGGATAAACACTGTTGGATGAAGGAATAATTTCTGTGTTCAAAACGCACACCGAGTCAATCTCCTCTTCCCTTTAGAATCCAAGGGATTGCCTAGGAAAAAGATGTTCCAAATACCTTTGTCAGCCAGAAAGAAGCAGAGAAAATGAGATCCCTGCCAGGTGCTCCCTGCAGAGAATCTCAGGAACTCTGGCACCCACACTAGATATCTTAGAGCTGGTTCCGTGTGCCAATTGTGAGCTCCACTGGAGACAAGACGTAAGCCCAGGGGGTTTGGGGTGAAAGAGAAGTTTTACCTCCCATCCTGGCATGGATGTGCCCCATGGGCCTGCTCTTTTCTCGGAACACTGACTTCCTGGGACAAGCTGCCTGACTGACTCAGACGCTGATTTCCAAAGTTCAGGTCTCGTGGAGCCAGAGTGAAGAAGGGTCTTCAGGTGCGGAGAAGCAGGCGCCTCCCACCTAACGCCTGCACACCTGCTCCGATTCCTGGGAGAAGGAGAGACACATGCTTGTTTCTTAAGTGGTCATTGACTTCCTTCGAAAGCCGACCAATGCCCTTGTCCTTTGCGGAGAAAGAAACATGCTCTTCCAAACACTCGACTCCTCGGTTCCAAGTGCACCGTGAGTCGGGTTTGGTTCCCCCCGGCTCCAGAGCCCAACTGGGCGGACCCTCCGGAACCACCCTGACAGATGGCCAGCAAACCTGGGGAAACAGGGCACAGTGCTGTGTGGGGGCTCGGCTCCAGGGTCTCTTATGCCCACTCTTGAACCTGGGGAATCAGAGACTATACAGCTCAGCACTCCGTCCTGTAGAAACAAGCTGCAGTGCCTCACGATCCAGGGTCTCTCACCCAACACCTCCCCACGGCCCCCAGAGCCAGCAGGCTGCACGGACTCCTCTTCCAGGGTGTTTCCCAGGGCAGCTCGCCACTGCCTCCAGTGGTGACGAGCAGCATTGCCACGTCTTCCGGGGTCTCTGGCGCCACGGCTCACCGCTCCCTCCAGTGGCGTGAACTGGCACTGCGGGGCTTTCCACAGACTCCTAAGGCAGCTCCCTAACCCTCCACAGGTCTGAAGCCACACTGGCACGGTCCCTCCAGATTGGGGACCTCTGGGCCACACCCCAGGAACCCACCTGCCACCCAGGAGGAAACTGTACCTTTTGAAGCTGCGCAGAGCCCTCAGAATGGAAAAAACCCACATGCATCCCAGGGGACACCCCCAAATTGGACGGTCCCCACAGTCACAAACGCACACCCTGATGTGCTTCCTGACCCCCAGGTTCGATTCAGCAACTGGGGATCCAGCCTCAGCACCAGGAGGTAGGGCCTGGATCCCCCTAAGCCCTAACCCAAACTCTGGGTTGTGTTTTCAGGCTTCCGTGCCCAGAG
Source organism: Martes martes (assembly GCF_963455335.1). Classification (NCBI taxonomy): domain Eukaryota; kingdom Metazoa; phylum Chordata; class Mammalia; order Carnivora; family Mustelidae; genus Martes; species Martes martes. The sequence goes on from NW_027666480.1 coordinate 635,320, forward strand.
ACATGGCCAACAATCCCTCCAGATTGGGACCCCCTGAGCCTCAACCAAGGACTCCGCCTACCATCCAGGAGAAAACCATGCCGTTCGGAGCGACCCAGAACCCTCAGACCAGGAGAAACCCACATGCATTCCAGAGGACACCCTCACCTCTGATGGCCCACATGGCAACAAAACCCAGAGACGGACATACCGCTTGACCACCGTCCTTGACTCAGCCCATGGGGGATCCCACCTCAAAGCCCCACTAAAGCCAACCCCAATATTAGTGGCCCACCCAGCCATGAAGCCGGATCTGCCAACCAGCCAGGCACATACCCTCACCTCAGCCCTGAGGGGACGACACCGCAGTGCTGTCAGATAGGGCCTTCCATGCCCCTGGGCCCTAAGCCAAACGATAGGTCAGGTGTACAGGTTTCTGTGCCCAGAGGACTGGCTCCTAAGCCCGTCCGAGTGGGGATGCCTGAGACTCGAACCGGCACATTGCCAGCTTCCTACATTGAAACTGTCATTTGAAGATGAGCAGAAAACAGAGAGCAGGAGAAAACTGTATGATACTGGGTCACCACCAGCATTTGCACACCCCATAGACACAAAACAGAAATGTACCGGTGGTCCGTGTCATCTGGGACATTTTCTGGGTGGATGGGACATTTTCTGGGTGGAAGGCCCCCACGCCTGACCCGGGATCCCACCTGGACGCATCCGCACCCCTCCGGAAAGCATCCCGCGAGTCGGACGCGGGCGACGCCAAAGCCTCCCGCTCCACAGCGCCCGGGACTCCCCTCCCTGGCGCGGGCCGGAAGGGCCGTGAGGACCCCGAGGCCCGGGCTCCAACCCTCGCCTGCCTCCTCAGCCTTCCGAGTCCGGGGTCCTGTGCCCCGGGGCCTCCCCCTGGGCAACCCTGAGTCCCGCGCCCCGAGGCCCCCGACCGCCCCGGCGCCGACGGTGCCCTTCGCAGCCGCGTCCTCGCCTCGGGGCGAGAGAAACCTCCGTTCCCCCGTATGGGAAAGCCGCAGCCCGGGGCGCCCCAGCCGCCCCCAAAGTCGGAGCACGACGCCCGGCCCCAGGCCCTCCCTCAACTCTGCTCCGGGAGGGCTCCCCGGCGCCGGGGCCGCCGGCGGGTCCGCGTCCTCTCGGCGCGTTTTCCGGGGGGCCGCGCCGGGCCCCGAGCGAGAAAGGGCCCTCGGCCCCGGGGACCAGGCCGGTCCCCGGGGCTGCCCAACGCCGGCCGATTCTCACGAGCGTTCTGCCCAAACCGATCCCGGTTTGGGCAGAACGCTCGTGAGAATCGGCCGGAAAACGCCCGGCGAACTCGCTTCGGGCGCAGCCCGTCTGCGGGGCCGCCCCCCGCGCCTGGCCCGGGACCCCGCGGGGTCGCGCCCGCTCCCCGCCGGAAAGCCCCCCGCGAGCCCGCCGCGCGCGACGCCGACGCCTCCCGCTCCTCAGCGCCCGGGGCTCCCCTCCCTGGCGCGGGCCGGTGGGGCCGGGCGGGCCCCGAGGCCCGGGCTCCAACCCTCGCCTGCCTCCTCAGCCTTCCGAGTCCGGGGTCCTGTGCCCCGGGGCCTCCCCCTGGGCAACCCTGAGTCCCGCGCCCCGAGGCCCCCGACCGCCCCGGCGCCGACGGTGCCCTTCGCAGCCGCGTCCACGCCTCGGGGCGAGAGAAACCTCCGTTCCCCCGCAGGGGCCAGCCGCAGCCCGGGGCGCCCCAGCCGCCCCCAAAGTCGGAGGACGACGCCCGGCCCCAGGCCCTCCCTCAACTCTGCTTCGGGAGTGCTCTCCGGCGCCGGGTCCGCCCAAAGACTCTCCTTCTGACTTCACCGCTCATGAAACCGCAGAGAAAATAGAGCATGTCCCACCATATATAGCCGTATGAGTGAACCTAGGAAGACAAGCATCCCTTTGATATTGCCCCAAGGCTCCTTGGAATCCTTTTCAATTTTCCCTCTGCCCTCATTGGAAATCTTTGGATGCAAAGATGAATTCATGAGGATCCATCCCCTTGGACAATGGAGAAGCTATCATCCAAGTCTCTATCTGACCACAAACAGCCACCTGCCTCTCGATGCCGGCCATTCCAACACAGCCTAGGGCCAGTGGGATAAACACTGTTGGATGAAGGAATAATTTCTGTGTTCAAAACGCACACCGAGTCAATCTCCTCTTCCCTTTAGAATCCAAGGGATTGCCTAGGAAAAAGATGTTCCAAATACCTTTGTCAGCCAGAAAGAAGCAGAGAAAATGAGATCCCTGCCAGGTGCTCCCTGCAGAGAATCTCAGGAACTCTGGCACCCACACTAGATATCTTAGAGCTGGTTCCGTGTGCCAATTGTGAGCTCCACTGGAGACAAGACGTAAGCCCAGGGGGTTTGGGGTGAAAGAGAAGTTTTACCTCCCATCCTGGCATGGATGTGCCCCATGGGCCTGCTCTTTTCTCGGAACACTGACTTCCTGGGACAAGCTGCCTGACGGACTCAGACGCTGATTTCCAAAGTTCAGGTCTCGTGGAGCCAGAGTGAAGAAGGGTCTTCAGGTGCGGAGAAGCAGGCGCCTCCCACCTAACGCCTGCACACCTGCTCCGATTCCTGGGAGAAGGAGAGACACATGCTTGTTTCTTAAGTGGTCATTGACTTCCTTCGAAAGCCGACCAATGCCCTTGTCCTTTGCGGAGAAAGAAACATGCTCTTCCAAACACTCGACTCCTCGGTTCCAAGTGCACCGTGAGTCGGGTTTGGTTCCCCCCGGCTCCAGAGCCCAACTGGGCGGACCCTCCGGAACCACCCTGACAGCAGATGGCCAGCAAACCTGGGGAAACAGGGCACAGTGCTGTGTGGGGGCTCGGCTCCAGGGTCTCTTATGCCCACTCTTGAACCTGGGGAATCAGAGACTCTACAGCTCAGCACTCCGTCCTGTAGAAACAAGCTGCAGTGCCTCACGATCCAGGGTCTCTCACCCAACACCTCCCCACGGCCCCCAGAGCCAGCAGGCTGCACGGACTCCTCTTCCAGGGTGTTTCCCAGGGCAGCTCGCCACTGCCTCCAGTGGTGACGAGCAGCATTGCCACGTCTTCCGGGGTCTCTGGCGCCACGGCTCACCGCTCCCTCCAGTGGCGTGAACTGGCACTGCGGGGCTTTCCACAGACTCCTAAGGCAGCTCCCTAACCCTCCACAGGTCTGAAGCCACACTGGCACGGTCCCTCCAGATTGGGGACCTCTGGGCCACACCCCAGGAACCCACCTGCCACCCAGGAGGAAACTGTACCTTTTGAAGCTGCGCAGAGCCCTCAGAATGGAAAAAACCCACATGCATCCCAGGGGACACCCCCAAATTGGACGGTCCCCACAGTCACAAACGCACACCCTGATGTGCTTCCTGACCCCCAGGTTCGATTCAGCAACTGGGGATCCAGCCTCAGCACCAGGAGGTAGGGCCTGGATCCCCCTAAGCCCTAACCCAAACTCTGGGTTGTGTTTTCAGGCTTCCGTGCCCAGAGACATGGCCAACAATCCCTCCAGATTGGGACCCCCTGAGCCTCAACCAAGGACTCCGCCTACCATCCAGGAGAAAACCATGCCGTTCGGAGCGACCCAGAACCCTCAGACCAGGAGAAACCCACATGCATTCCAGAGGACACCCTCACCTCTGATGGCCCACATGGCAACAAAACCCAGAGACGGACATACCGCTTGACCACCGTCCTTGACTCAGCCCATGGGGGATCCCACCTCAAAGCCCCACTAAAGCCAACCCCAATATTAGTGGCCCACCCAGCCATGAAGCCGGATCTGCCAACCAGCCAGGCACATACCCTCACCTCAGCCCTGAGGGGACGACACCGCAGTGCTGTCAGATAGGGCCTGCCATGCCCCTGGGCCCTAAGCCAAACGATAGGTCAGGTGTACAGGTTTCTGTGCCCAGAGGACTGGCTCCTAAGCCCGTCCGAGTGGGGATGCCTGAGACTCGAACCGGCACATTGCCAGCTTCCTACATTGAAACTGTCATTTGAAGATGAGCAGAAAACAGAGAGCAGGAGAAAACTGTATGATACTGGGTCACCACCAGCATTTGCACACCCCATAGACACAAAACAGAAATGTACCGGTGGTCCGTGTCATCTGGGACATTTTCTGGGTGGATGGGACATTTTCTGGGTGGAAGGCCCCCACGCCTGACCCGGGATCCCACCTGGACGCATCCGCACCCCTCCGGAAAGCATCCCGCGAGTCGGACGCGGGCGACGCCAAAGCCTCCCGCTCCACAGCGCCCGGGACTCCCCTCCCTGGCGCGGGCCGGAAGGGCCGTGCGGACCCCGAGACCCGGGCTCCAACCCTCGCCTGCCTCCTCAGCCTTCCGAGTCAGGGGTCCTGTGCCCCGGGGCCTCCCCCTGGGCAACACTGAGTCCCGCGCCCCGAGGCCCCCGACCGCCCCGGCGCCGACGGTGCCCTTCGCAGCCGCGTCCACGCCTCGGGGCGAGAGAAACCTCCGTTCCCCCGCAGGGGGAAGCCGCAGTCCGGGGCGCCCCAGCCGCCCCCAAAGTCGGAGCACGACGCCCGGCCCCAGGCCCTCCCTCAACTCTGCTCCGGGAGGGCTCCCCGGCGCCGGGGCCGCCGGCGGGTCCGCGTCCTCTCGGCGCGTTTTCCGGGGGGCCGCGCCGGGCCCCGAGCGAGAAAGGGCCCTCGGCCCCGGGGACCAGGCCGGTCCCCGGGGCTGCCCAACGCCGGCCGATTCTCACGAGCGTTCTGCCCAAACCGATCCCGGTTTGGGCAGAACGCTCGTGAGAATCGGCCGGAAAACGCCCGGCGAACTCGCTTCGGGCGCAGCCCGTCTGCGGGGCCGCCCCCCGCGCCTGGCCCGGGAACGCGCAGGGTCGCGCCCGCGCCCCGCCGGAAAGCCCCCCGCGAGTCCGCCGCGCGCGACGCCGACGCCTCCCGCTCCTCAGCGCCCGGGGCTCCCCTCCCTGGCGCGGGCCGGTGGGGCCGGGCGGGCCCCGAGGCCCGGGCTCCAACCCTCGCCTGCCTCCTCAGCCTTCCGAGTCAGGGGTCCTGTGCCCCGGGGCCTCCCCCTGGGCAACCCTGAGTCCCGCGCCCCGAGGCCCCCGACCGCCCCGGCGCCGACGGTGCCCTTCGCAGCCGCGTCCACGCCTCGGGGCGAGAGAAACCTCCGTTCCCCCGCAGGGGCCAGCCGCAGCCCGGGGCGCCCCAGCCGCCCCCAAAGTCGGAGGACGACGCCCGGCCCCAGGCCCTCCCTCAACTCTGCTTCGGGAGTGCTCTCCGGCGCCGGGTCCGCCCAAAGACTCTCCTTCTGACTTCACCGCTCATGAAACCGCAGAGAAAATAGAGCATGTCCCACCATATATAGCCGTATGAGTGAACCTAGGAAGACAAGCATCCCTTTGATATTGCCCCAAGGCTCCTTGGAATCCTTTTCAATTTTCCCTCTGCCCTCATTGGAAATCTTTGGATGCAAAGATGAATTCATGAGGATCCATCCCCTTGGACAATGGAGAAGCTATCATCCAAGTCTCTATCTGACCACAAACAGCCACCTGCCTCTCGATGCCGGCCATTCCAACACAGCCTAGGGCCAGTGGGATAAACACTGTTGGATGAAGGAATAATTTCTGTGTTCAAAACGCACACCGAGTCAATCTCCTCTTCCCTTTAGAATCCAAGGGATTGCCTAGGAAAAAGATGTTCCAAATACCTTTGTCAGCCAGAAAGAAGCAGAGAAAATGAGATCCCTGCCAGGTGCTCCCTGCAGAGAATCTCAGGAACTCTGGCACCCACACTAGATATCTTAGAGCTGGTTCCGTGTGCCAATTGTGAGCTCCACTGGAGACAAGACGTAAGCCCAGGGGGTTTGGGGTGAAAGAGAAGTTTTACCTCCCATCCTGGCATGGATGTGCCCCATGGGCCTGCTCTTTTCTCGGAACACTGACTTCCTGGGACAAGCTGCCTGACGGACTCAGACGCTGATTTCCAAAGTTCAGGTCTCGTGGAGCCAGAGTGAAGAAGGGTCTTCAGGTGCGGAGAAGCAGGCGCCTCCCACCTAACGCCTGCACACCTGCTCCGATTCCTGGGAGAAGGAGAGACACATGCTTGTTTCTTAAGTGGTCATTGACTTCCTTCGAAAGCCGACCAATGCCCTTGTCCTTTGTGGAGAAAGAAACATGCTCTTCCAAACACTCGACTCCTCGGTTCCAAGTGCACCGTGAGTCGGGTTTGGTTCCCCCCGGCTCCAGAGCCCAACTGGGCGGACCCTCCGGAACCACCCTGACAGCAGATGGCCAGCAAACCTGGGGAAACAGGGCACAGTGCTGTGTGGGGGCTCGGCTCCAGGGTCTCTTATGCCCACTCTTGAACCTGGGGAATCAGAGACTCTACAGCTCAGCACTCCGTCCTGTAGAAACAAGCTGCAGTGCCTCACGATCCAGGGTCTCTCACCCAACACCTCCCCACGGCCCCCAGAGCCAGCAGGCTGCACGGACTCCTCTTCCAGGGTGTTTCCCAGGGCAGCTCGCCACTGCCTCCAGTGGTGACGAGCAGCATTGCCACGTCTTCCGGGGTCTCTGGCGCCACGGCTCACCGCTCCCTCCAGTGGCGTGAACTGGCACTGCGGGGCTTTCCACAGACTCCTAAGGCAGCTCCCTAACCCTCCACAGGTCTGAAGCCACACTGGCACGGTCCCTCCAGATTGGGGACCTCTGGGCCACACCCCAGGAACCCACCTGCCACCCAGGAGGAAACTGTACCTTTTGAAGCTGCGCAGAGCCCTCAGAATGGAAAAAACCCACATGCATCCCAGGGGACACCCCCAAATTGGACGGTCCCCACAGTCACAAACGCACACCCTGATGTGCTTCCTGACCCCCAGGTTCGATTCAGCAACTGGGGATCCAGCCTCAGCACCAGGAGGTAGGGCCTGGATCCCCCTAAGCCCTAACCCAAACTCTGGGTTGTGTTTTCAGGCTTCCGTGCCCAGAGACATGGCCAACAATCCCTCCAGATTGGGACCCCCTGAGCCTCAACCAAGGACTCCGCCTACCATCCAGGAGAAAACCATGCCGTTCGGAGCGACCCAGAACCCTCAGACCAGGAGAAACCCACATGCATTCCAGAGGACACCCTCACCTCTGATGGCCCACATGGCAACAAAACCCAGAGACGGACATACCGCTTGACCACCGTCCTTGACTCAGCCCATGGGGGATCCCACCTCAAAGCCCCACTAAAGCCAACCCCAATATTAGTGGCCCACCCAGCCATGAAGCCGGATCTGCCAACCAGCCAGGCACATACCCTCACCTCAGCCCTGAGGGGACGACACCGCAGTGCTGTCAGATAGGGCCTGCCATGCCCCTGGGCCCTAAGCCAAACGATAGGTCAGGTGTACAGGTTTCTGTGCCCAGAGGACTGGCTCCTAAGCCCGTCCGAGTGGGGATGCCTGAGACTCGAACCGGCACATTGCCAGCTTCCTACATTGAAACTGTCATTTGAAGATGAGCAGAAAACAGAGAGCAGGAGAAAACTGTATGATACTGGGTCACCACCAGCATTTGCACACCCCATAGACACAAAACAGAAATGTACCGGTGGTCCGTGTCATCTGGGACATTTTCTGGGTGGATGGGACATTTTCTGGGTGGAAGGCCCCCACGCCTGACCCGGGATCCCACCTGGACGCATCCGCACCCCTCCGGAAAGCATCCCGCGAGTCGGACGCGGGCGACGCCAAAGCCTCCCGCTCCACAGCGCCCGGGACTCCCCTCCCTGGCGCGGGCCGGAAGGGCCGTGCGGACCCCGAGACCCGGGCTCCAACCCTCGCCTGCCTCCTCAGCCTTCCGAGTCCGGGGTCCTGTGCCCCGGGGCCTCCCCCTGGGCAACCCTGAGTCCCGCGCCCCGAGGCCCCCGACCGCCCCGGCGCCGACGGTGCCCTTCGCAGCCGCGTCCACGCCTCGGGGCGAGAGAAACCTCCGTTCCCCCGCAGGGGGAAGCCGCAGCCCGGGGCGCCCCTGCCGCCCCCAACGTCGGAGCACGACGCCCGGCCCCAGGCCCTCCCTCAACTCTGCTCCGGGAGGGCTCCCCGGCGCCGGGGCCGCCGGCGGGTCCGCGTCCTCTCGGCGCGTTTTCCGGGGGGCCGCGCCGGGCCCCGAGCGAGAAAGGGCCCTCGGCCCCGGGGACCAGGCCGGTCCCCGGGGCTGCCCAACGCCGGCCGATTCTCACGAGCGTTCTGCCCAAACCGATCCCGGTTTGGGCAGAACGCTCGTGAGAATCGGCCGGAAAACGCCCGGCGAACTCGCTTCGGGCGCAGCCCGTCTGCGGGGCCGCCCCCCGCGCCTGGCCCGGGAACGCGCAGGGTCGCGCCCGCGCCCCGCCGGAAAGCCCCCCGCGAGTCCGCCGCGCGCGACGCCGACGCCTCCCGCTCCTCAGCGCCCGGGGCTCCCCTCCCTGGCGCGGGCCGGTGGGGCCGGGCGGGCCCCGAGGCCCGGGCTCCAACCCTCGCCTGCCTCCTCAGCCTTCCGAGTCAGGGGTCCTGTGCCCCGGGGCCTCCCCCTGGGCAACCCTGAGTCCCGCGCCCCGAGGCCCCCGACCGCCCCGGCGCCGACGGTGCCCTTCGCAGCCGCGTCCACGCCTCGGGGCGAGAGAAACCTCCGTTCCCCCGCAGGGGGAAGCCGCAGCCCGGGGCGCCCCAGCCGCCCCCAAAGTCGGAGCACGACGCCCGGCCCCAGGCCCTCCCTCAACTCTGCTCCGGGAGGGCTCCCCGGCGCCGGGGCCGCCGGCGGGTCCGCGTCCTCTCGGCGCGTTTTCCGGGGGGCCGCGCCGGGCCCCGAGCGAGAAAGGGCCCTCGGCCCCGGGGACCAGGCCGGTCCCCCGGGCTGCCCAACGCCGGCCGATTCTCACGAGAGTTCTGCCCAAACCGATCCCGGTTTGGGCAGAACGCTCGTGAGAATCGGCCGGAAAACGCCCGGCGAACTCGCTTCGGGCGCAGCCCGTCTGCGGGGCCGCCCCCCGCGCCTGGCCCGGGAACGCGCAGGGTCGCGCCCGCGCCCCGCCGGAAAGCCCCCCGCGAGTCCGCCCCGCGCGACGCCGACGCCTCCCGCTCCTCAGCGCCCGGGGCTCCCCTCCCTGGCGCGGGCCGGTGGGGCCGGGCGGGCCCCGAGGCCCGGGCTCCAACCCTCGCCTGCCTCCTCAGCCTTCCGAGTCCGGGGTCCTGTGCCCCGGGGCCTCCCCCTGGGCAACCCTGAGTCCCGCGCCCCGAGGCCCCCGACCGCCCCGGCGCCGGCGGTGCCCTTCGCAGCCGCGTCCACGCCTCGGGGCGAGAGAAACCTCCGTTCCCCCGCAGGGGGAAGCCGCAGCCCGGGGCGCCCCAGCCGCCCCCAAAGTCGGAGCACGACGCCCGGCCCCAGGCCCTCCCTCAACTCTGCTCCGGGAGGGCTCCCCGGCGCCGGGGTCGCCGGCGGGTCCGCGTCCTCTCGGCGCGTTTTCCGGGGGGCCGCGCCGGGCCCCGAGTGAGAAAGGGCCCTCGGCCCCGGGGACCAGGCCGGTCCCCGGGGCTGCCCAACGCCGGCCGATTCTCACGAGCGTTCTGCCCAAACCGATCCCGGTTTGGGCTGAACGCTCGTGAGAATCGGCCGGAAAACGCCCGGCGAACTCGCTTCGGGCGCAGCCCGTCTGCGGGTCCGCCCCCCGCGCCTGGCCCGGGACCCCGCGGGGTCGCGCCCGCGCCCCGCCGGAAAGCCCCCGGCAAGTCCGCCGCGCGCGACGCCGCCGCCTCCCGCTCCTCAGCGCCCGGGGCTCCCCTCCCTGGCGCGGGCCGGTGGGGCCGGGCGGGCCCCGAGGCCCGGGCTCCAACCCTCGCCTGCCTCCTCAGCCTTCCGAGTCCGGGGTCCTGTGCCCCGGGGCCTGCCCCTGGGCAACCCTGAGTCCCGCGCCCCGAGGCCCCCGACCGCCCCGGCGCCGACGGTGCCCTTCGCAGCCGCGTCCACGCCTCGGGGCGAGAGAAACCTCCGTTCCCCCGCAGGGGGAAGCCGCAGCCCGGGGCGCCCCAGCCGCCCCCAAATTCGGAGGACGACGCCCGGCCCCAGGCCCTCCCTCAACTCTGCTTCGGGAGTGCTCTCCGGCGCCGGGTCCGCCCAAAGACTCTCCTTCTGACTTCACCGCTCATGAAACCGCAGAGAAAATAGAGCATGTCCCACCATATATAGCCGTATGAGTGAACCTAGGAAGACAAGCATCCCTTTGATATTGCCCCAAGGCTCCTTGGAATCCTTTTCAATTTTCCCTCTGCCCTCATTGGAAATCTTTGGATGCAAAGATGAATTCATGAGGATCCATCCCCTTGGACAATGGAGAAGCTATCATCCAAGTCTCTATCTGACCACAAACAGCCACCTGCCTCTCGATGCCGGCCATTCCAACACAGCCTAGGGCCAGTGGGATAAACACTGTTGGATGAAGGAATAATTTCTGTGTTCAAAACGCACACCGAGTCAATCTCCTCTTCCCTTTAGAATCCAAGGGATTGCCTAGGAAAAAGATGTTCCAAATACCTTTGTCAGCCAGAAAGAAGCAGAGAAAATGAGATCCCTGCCAGGTGCTCCCTGCAGAGAATCTCAGGAACTCTGGCACCCACACTAGATATCTTAGAGCTGGTTCCGTGTGCCAATTGTGAGCTCCACTGGAGACAAGACGTAAGCCCAGGGGGTTTGGGGTGAAAGAGAAGTTTTACCTCCCATCCTGGCATGGATGTGCCCCATGGGCCTGCTCTTTTCTCGGAACACTGACTTCCTGGGACAAGCTGCCTGACTGACTCAGACGCTGATTTCCAAAGTTCAGGTCTCGTGGAGCCAGAGTGAAGAAGGGTCTTCAGGTGCGGAGAAGCAGGCGCCTCCCACCTAACGCCTGCACACCTGCTCCGATTCCTGGGAGAAGGAGAGACACATGCTTGTTTCTTAAGTGGTCATTGACTTCCTTCGAAAGCCGACCAATGCCCTTGTCCTTTGCGGAGAAAGAAACATGCTCTTCCAAACACTCGACTCCTCGGTTCCAAGTGCACCGTGAGTCGGGTTTGGTTCCCCCCGGCTCCAGAGCCCAACTGGGCGGACCCTCCGGAACCACCCTGACAGATGGCCAGCAAACCTGGGGAAACAGGGCACAGTGCTGTGTGGGGGCTCGGCTCCAGGGTCTCTTATGCCCACTCTTGAACCTGGGGAATCAGAGACTCTACAGCTCAGCACTCCGTCCTGTAGAAACAAGCTGCAGTGCCTCACGATCCAGGGTCTCTCACCCAACACCTCCCCACGGCCCCCAGAGCCAGCAGGCTGCACGGACTCCTCTTCCAGGGTGTTTCCCAGGGCAGCTCGCCACTGCCTCCAGTGGTGACGAGCAGCATTGCCACGTCTTCCGGGGTCTCTGGCGCCACGGCTCACCGCTCCCTCCAGTGGCGTGAACTGGCACTGCGGGGCTTTCCACAGACTCCTAAGGCAGCTCCCTAACCCTCCACAGGTCTGAAGCCACACTGGCACGGTCCCTCCAGATTGGGGACCTCTGGGCCACACCCCAGGAACCCACCTGCCACCCAGGAGGAAACTGTACCTTTTGAAGCTGCGCAGAGCCCTCAGAATGGAAAAAACCCACATGCATCCCAGGGGACACCCCCAAATTGGACGGTCCCCACAGTCACAAACGCACACCCTGATGTGCTTCCTGACCCCCAGGTTCGATTCAGCAACTGGGGATCCAGCCTCAGCACCAGGAGGTAGGGCCTGGATCCCCCTAAGCCCTAACCCAAACTCTGGGTTGTGTTTTCAGGCTTCCGTGCCCAGAGACATGGCCAACAATCCCTCCAGATTGGGACCCCCTGAGCCTCAACCAAGGACTCCGCCTACCATCCAGGAGAAAACCATGCCGTTCGGAGCGACCCAGAACCCTCAGACCAGGAGAAACCCACATGCATTCCAGAGGACACCCTCACCTCTGATGGCCCACATGGCAACAAAACCCAGAGACGGACATACCGCTTGACCACCGTCCTTGACTCAGCCCATGGGGGATCCCACCTCAAAGCCCCACTAAAGCCAACCCCAATATTAGTGGCCCACCCAGCCATGAAGCCGGATCTGCCAACCAGCCAGGCACATACCCTCACCTCAGCCCTGAGGGGACGACACCGCAGTGCTGTCAGATAGGGCCTGCCATGCCCCTGGGCCCTAAGCCAAACGATAGGTCAGGTGTACAGGTTTCTGTGCCCAGAGGACTGGCTCCTAAGCCCGTCCGAGTGGGGATGCCTGAGACTCGAACCGGCACATTGCCAGCTTCCTACATTGAAACTGTCATTTGAAGATGAGCAGAAAACAGAGAGCAGGAGAAAACTGTATGATACTGGGTCACCACCAGCATTTGCACACCCCATAGACACAAAACAGAAATGTACCGGTGGTCCGTGTCATCTGGGACATTTTCTGGGTGGATGGGACATTTTCTGGGTGGAAGGCCCCCACGCCTGACCCGGGATCCCACCTGGACGCATCCGCACCCCTCCGGAAAGCATCCCGCGAGTCGGACGCGGGCGACGCCAAAGCCTCCCGCTCCACAGCGCCCGGGACTCCCCTCCCTGGCGCGGGCCGGAAGGGCCGTGCGGACCCCGAGACCCGGGCTCCAACCCTCGCCTGCCTCCTCAGCCTTCCGAGTCCGGGGTCCTGTGCCCCGGGGCCTCCCCCTGGGCAACCCTGAGTCCCGCGCCCCGAGGCCCCCGACCGCCCCGGCGCCGACGGTGCCCTTCGCAGCCGCGTCCACGCCTCGGGGCGAGAGAAACCTCCGTTCCCCCGCAGGGGGAAGCCGCAGCCCGGGGCGCCCCTGCCGCCCCCAACGTCGGAGCACGACGCCCGGCCCCAGGCCCTCCCTCAACTCTGCTCCGGGAGGGCTCCCCGGCGCCGGGGCCGCCGGCGGGTCCGCGTCCTCTCGGCGCGTTTTCCGGGGGGCCGCGCCGGGCCCCGAGCGAGAAAGGGCCCTTGGCCCCGGGGACCAGGCCGGTCCCCGGGGCTGCCCAACGCCGGCCGATTCTCACGAGCGTTCTGCCCAAACCGATCCCGGTTTGGGCAGAACGCTCGTGAGAATCGGCCGGAAAACGCCCGGCGAACTCGCTTCGGGCGCAGCCCGTCTGCGGGGCCGCCCCCCGCGCCTGGCCCGGGACCCCGCGGGGTCGCGCCCGCGCCCCGCCGGAAAGCCACCCGCGAGTCCGCCGCGTGCGACGCCGACGCCTCCCGCTCCTCAGCGCCCGGGGCTCCCCTCCCTGGCGCGGGCCGGTGGGGCCGGGCGGGCCCCGAGGCCCGGGCTCCAACCCTCGCCTGCCTCCTCAGCCTTCCGAGTCAGGGGTCCTGTGCCCCGGGGCCTCCCCCTGGGCAACACTGAGTCCCGCGCCCCGAGGCCCCCGACCGCCCCGGCGCCGACGGTGCCCTTCGCAGCCGCGTCCACGCCTCGGGGCGAGAGAAACCTCCGTTCCCCCGCAGGGGGAAGCCGCAGCCCGGGGCGCCCCAGCCGCCCCCAAACTCGGAGCACGACGCCCAGCCCCAGGCCCTCCCTCAACTCTGCTCCGGGAGGGCTCCCCGGCGCCGGGGCCGCCGGCGGGTCCGCGTCCTCTCGGCGCGTTTTCCGGGGGGCCGCGCCGGGCCCCGAGCGAGAAAGGGCCCTCGGCCCCGGGGACCAGGCCGGTCCCCGGGGCTGCCCAACGCCGGCCGATTCTCACGAGAGTTCTGCCCAAACCGATCCCGGTTTGGGCAGAACGCTCGTGAGAATCGGCCGGAAAACGCCCGGCGAACTCGCTTCGGGCGCAGCCCGTCTGCGGGGCCGCCCCCCGCGCCTGGCCCGGGAACGCGCAGGGTCGCGCCCGCGCCCCGCCGGAAAGCCCCCCGCGAGTCCGCCCCGCGCGACGCCGACGCCTCCCGCTCCTCAGCGCCCGGGGCTCCCCTCCCTGGCGCGGGCCGGTGGGGCCGGGCGGGCCCCGAGGCCCGGGCTCCAACCCTCGCCTGCCTCCTCAGCCTTCCGAGTCCGGGGTCCTGTGCCCCGGGGCCTCCCCCTGGGCAACCCTGAGTCCCGCGCCCCGAGGCCCCCGACCGCCCCGGCGCCGACGGTGCCCTTCGCAGCCGCGTCCACGCCTCGGGGCGAGAGAAACCTCCGTTCCCCCGCAGGGGGAAGCCGCAGCCCGGGGCGCCCCAGCCGCCCCCAAAGTCGGAGCACGACGCCCGGCCCCAGGCCCTCCCTCAACTCTGCTCCGGGAGGGCTCCCCGGCGCCGGGGCCGCCGGCGGGTCCGCGTCCTCTCGGCGCGTTTTCCGGGGGGCCGCGCCGGGCCCCGAGTGAGAAAGGGCCCTCGGCCCCGGGGACCAGGCCGGTCCCCGGGGCTGCCCAACGCCGGCCGATTCTCACGAGCGTTCTGCCCAAACCGATCCCGGTTTGGGCAGAACGCTCGTGAGAATCGGCCGGAAAACGCCCGGCGAACTCGCTTCGGGCGCAGCCCGTCTGCGGGGCCGCCCCCCGCGCCTGGCCCGGGACCCCGCGGGGTCGCGCCCGCGCCCCGCCGGAAAGCCCCCGGCGAGTCCGCCGCGCGCGACGCCGACGCCTCCCGCTCCTCAGCGCCCGGGGCTCCCCTCCCTGGCGCGGGCCGGTGGGGCCGGGCGGGCCCCGAGGCCCGGGCTCCAACCCTCGCCTGCCTCCTCAGCCTTCCGAGTCCGGGGTCCTGTGCCCCGGGGCCTCCCCCTGGGCAACCCTGAGTCCCGCGCCCCGAGGCCCCCGACCGCCCCGGCGCCGACGGTGCCCTTCGCAGCCGCGTCCACGCCTCGGGGCGAGAGAAACCTCCGTTCCCCCGCAGGGGCCAGCCGCAGCCCGGGGCGCCCCAGCCGCCCCCAAAGTCGGAGGACGACGCCCGGCCCCAGGCCCTCCCTCAACTCTGCTTCGGGAGTGCTCTCCGGCGCCGGGTCCGCCCAAAGACTCTCCTTCTGACTTCACCGCTCATGAAACCGCAGAGAAAATAGAGCATGTCCCACCATATATAGCCGTATGAGTGAACCTAGGAAGACAAGCATCCCTTTGATATTGCCCCAAGGCTCCTTGGAATCCTTTTCAATTTTCCCTCTGCCCTCATTGGAAATCTTTGGATGCAAAGATGAATTCATGAGGATCCATCCCCTTGGACAATGGAGAAGCTATCATCCAAGTCTCTATCTGACCACAAACAGCCACCTGCCTCTCGATGCCTCGGCCATTCCAACACAGCCTAGGGCCAGTGGGATAAACACTGTTGGATGAAGGAATAATTTCTGTGTTCAAAACGCACACCGAGTCAATCTCCTCTTCCCTTTAGAATCCAAGGGATTGCCTAGGAAAAAGATGTTCCAAATACCTTTGTCAGCCAGAAAGAAGCAGAGAAAATGAGATCCCTGCCAGGTGCTCCCTGCAGAGAATCTCAGGAACTCTGGCACCCACACTAGATATCTTAGAGCTGGTTCCGTGTGCCAATTGTGAGCTCCACTGGAGACAAGACGTAAGCCCAGGGGGTTTGGGGTGAAAGAGAAGTTTTACCTCCCATCCTGGCATGGATGTGCCCCATGGGCCTGCTCTTTTCTCGGAACACTGACTTCCTGGGACAAGCTGCCTGACGGACTCAGACGCTGATTTCCAAAGTTCAGGTCTCGTGGAGCCAGAGTGAAGAAGGGTCTTCAGGTGCGGAGAAGCAGGCGCCTCCCACCTAACGCCTGCACACCTGCTCCGATTCCTGGGAGAAGGAGAGACACATGCTTGTTTCTTAAGTGGTCATTGACTTCCTTCGAAAGCCGACCAATGCCCTTGTCCTTTGCGGAGAAAGAAACATGCTCTTCCAAACACTCGACTCCTCGGTTCCAAGTGCACCGTGAGTCGGGTTTGGTTCCCCCCGGCTCCAGAGCCCAACTGGGCGGACCCTCCGGAACCTCCCTGACAGATGGCCAGCAAACCTGGGGAAACAGGGCACAGTGCTGTGTGGGGGCTCGGCTCCAGGGTCTCTTATGCCCACTCTTGAACCTGGGGAATCAGAGACTATACAGCTCAGCACTCCGTCCTGTAGAAACAAGCTGCAGTGCCTCACGATCCAGGGTCTCTCACCCAACACCTCCCCACGGCCCCCAGAGCCAGCAGGCTGCACGGACTCCTCTTCCAGGGTGTTTCCCAGGGCAGCTCGCCACTGCCTCCAGTGGTGACGAGCAGCATTGCCACGTCTTCCGGGGTCTCTGGCGCCACGGCTCACCGCTCCCTCCAGTGGCGTGAACTGGCACTGCGGGGCTTTCCACAGACTCCTAAGGCAGCTCCCTAACCCTCCACAGGTCTGAAGCCACACTGGCACGGTCCCTCCAGATTGGGGACCTCTGGGCCACACCCCAGGAACCCACCTGCCACCCAGGAGGAAACTGTACCTTTTGAAGCTGCGCAGAGCCCTCAGAATGGAAAAAACCCACATGCATCCCAGGGGACACCCCCAAATTGGACGGTCCCCACAGTCACAAACGCACACCCTGATGTGCTTCCTGACCCCCAGGTTCGATTCAGCAACTGGGGATCCAGCCTCAGCACCAGGAGGTAGGGCCTGGATCCCCCTAAGCCCTAACCCAAACTCTGGGTTGTGTTTTCAGGCTTCCGTGCCCAGAGACATGGCCAACAATCCCTCCAGATTGGGACCCCCTGAGCCTCAACCAAGGACTCCGCCTACCATCCAGGAGAAAACCATGCCGTTCGGAGCGACCCAGAACCCTCAGACCAGGAGAAACCCACATGCATTCCAGAGGACACCCTCACCTCTGATGGCCCACATGGCAACAAAACCCAGAGACGGACATACCGCTTGACCACCGTCCTTGACTCAGCCCATGGGGGATCCCACCTCAAAGCCCCACTAAAGCCAACCCCAATATTAGTGGCCCACCCAGCCATGAAGCCGGATCTGCCAACCAGCCAGGCACATACCCTCACCTCAGCCCTGAGGGGACGACACCGCAGTGCTGTCAGATAGGGCCTTCCATGCCCCTGGGCCCTAAGCCAAACGATAGGTCAGGTGTACAGGTTTCTGTGCCCAGAGGACTGGCTCCTAAGCCCGTCCGAGTGGGGATGCCTGAGACTCGAACCGGCACATTGCCAGCTTCCTACATTGAAACTGTCATTTGAAGATGAGCAGAAAACAGAGAGCAGGAGAAAACTGTATGATACTGGGTCACCACCAGCATTTGCACACCCCATAGACACAAAACAGAAATGTACCGGTGGTCCGTGTCATCTGGGACATTTTCTGGGTGGATGGGACATTTTCTGGGTGGAAGGCCCCCACGCCTGACCCGGGATCCCACCTGGACGCATCCGCACCCCTCCGGAAAGCATCCCGCGAGTCGGACGCGGGCGACGCCAAAGCCTCCCGCTCCACAGCGCCCGGGACTCCCCTCCCTGGCGCGGGCCGGAAGGGCCGTGCGGACCCCGAGACCCGGGCTCCAACCCTCGCCTGCCTCCTCAGCCTTCCGAGTCCGGGGTCCTGTGCACCGGGGCCTCCCCCTGGGCAACCCTGAGTCCCGCGCCCCGAGGCCACCGACCGCCCCGGCGCCGACGGTGCCCTTCGCAGCCGCGTCCACGCCTCGGGGCGAGAGAAACCTCCGTTCCCCCGCAGGGGGAAGCCGCAGCCCGGGGCGCCCCAGCCGCCCCCAAAGTCGGGGCACGACGCCCGGCCCCAGGCCCTCCCTCAACTCTGCTCCGGGAGGGCTCCCCGGCGCCGGGGTCGCCGGCGGGTCCGCGTCCTCTCGGCGCGTTTTCCGGGGGGCCGCGCCGGGCCCCGAGTGAGAAAGGGCCCTCGGCCCCGGGGACCAGGCCGGTCCCCGGGGCTGCCCAACGCCGGCCGATTCTCACGAGCGTTCTGCCCAAACCGATCCCGGTTTGGGCAGAACGCTCGTGAGAATCGGCCGGAAAACGCCCGGCGAACTCGCTTCGGGCGCAGCCCGTCTGCGGGGCCGCCCCCCGCGCCTGGCCCGGGACCCCGCGGGGTCGCGCCCGCGCCCCGCCGGAAAGCCCCCGGCGAGTCCGCCGCGCGCGACGCCGACGCCTCCCGCTCCTCAGCGCCCGGGGCTCCCCTCCCTGGCGCGGGCCGGTGGGGCCGGGCGGGCCCCGAGGCCCGGGCTCCAACCCTCGCCTGCCTCCTCAGCCTTCCGAGTCCGGGGTCCTGTGCCCCGGGGCCTCCCCCTGGGCAACCCTGAGTCCCGCGCCCCGAGGCCCCCGACCGCCCCGGCGCCGACGGTGCCCTTCGCAGCCGCGTCCACGCCTCGGGGCGAGAGAAACCTCCGTTCCCCCGCAGGGGCCAGCCGCAGCCCGGGGCGCCCCAGCCGCCCCCAAAGTCGGAGGACGACGCCCGGCCCCAGGCCCTCCCTCAACTCTGCTTCGGGAGTGCTCTCCGGCGCCGGGTCCGCCCAAAGACTCTCCTTCTGACTTCACCGCTCATGAAACCGCAGAGAAAATAGAGCATGTCCCACCATATATAGCCGTATGAGTGAACCTAGGAAGACAAGCATCCCTTTGATATTGCCCCAAGGCTCCTTGGAATCCTTTTCAATTTTCCCTCTGCCCTCATTGGAAATCTTTGGATGCAAAGATGAATTCATGAGGATCCATCCCCTTGGACAATGGAGAAGCTATCATCCAAGTCTCTATCTGACCACAAACAGCCACCTGCCTCTCGATGCCGGCCATTCCAACACAGCCTAGGGCCAGTGGGATAAACACTGTTGGATGAAGGAATAATTTCTGTGTTCAAAACGCACACCGAGTCAATCTCCTCTTCCCTTTAGAATCCAAGGGATTGCCTAGGAAAAAGATGTTCCAAATACCTTTGTCAGCCAGAAAGAAGCAGAGAAAATGAGATCCCTGCCAGGTGCTCCCTGCAGAGAATCTCAGGAACTCTGGCACCCACACTAGATATCTTAGAGCTGGTTCCGTGTGCCAATTGTGAGCTCCACTGGAGACAAGACGTAAGCCCAGGGGGTTTGGGGTGAAAGAGAAGTTTTACCTCCCATCCTGGCATGGATGTGCCCCATGGGCCTGCTCTTTTCTCGGAACACTGACTTCCTGGGACAAGCTGCCTGACGGACTCAGACGCTGATTTCCAAACTTCAGGTCTCGTGGAGCCAGAGTGAAGAAGGGTCTTCAGGTGCGGAGAAGCAGGCGCCTCCCACCTAACGCCTGCACACCTGCTCCGATTCCTGGGAGAAGGAGAGACACATGCTTGTTTCTTAAGTGGTCATTGACTTCCTTCGAAAGCCGACCAATGCCCTTGTCCTTTGCGGAGAAAGAAACATGCTCTTCCAAACACTCGACTCCTCGGTTCCAAGTGCACCGTGAGTCGGGTTTGGTTCCCCCCGGCTCCAGAGCCCAACTGGGCGGACCCTCCGGAACCACCCTGACAGATGGCCAGCAAACCTGGGGAAACAGGGCACAGTGCTGTGTGGGGGCTCGGCTCCAGGGTCTCTTATGCCCACTCTTGAACCTGGGGAATCAGAGACTATACAGCTCAGCACTCCGTCCTGTAGAAACAAGCTGCAGTGCCTCACGATCCAGGGTCTCTCACCCAACACCTCCCCACGGCCCCCAGAGCCAGCAGGCTGCACGGACTCCTCTTCCAGGGTGTTTCCCAGGGCAGCTCGCCACTGCCTCCAGTGGTGACGAGCAGCATTGCCACGTCTTCCGGGGTCTCTGGCGCCACGGCTCACCGCTCCCTCCAGTGGCGTGAACTGGCACTGCGGGGCTTTCCACAGACTCCTAAGGCAGCTCCCTAACCCTCCACAGGTCTGAAGCCACACTGGCACGGTCCCTCCAGATTGGGGACCTCTGGGCCACACCCCAGGAACCCACCTGCCACCCAGGAGGAAACTGTACCTTTTGAAGCTGCGCAGAGCCCTCAGAATGGAAAAAACCCACATGCATCCCAGGGGACACCCCCAAATTGGACGGTCCCCACAGTCACAAACGCACACCCTGATGTGCTTCCTGACCCCCAGGTTCGATTCAGCAACTGGGGATCCAGCCTCAGCACCAGGAGGTAGGGCCTGGATCCCCCTAAGCCCTAACCCAAACTCTGGGTTGTGTTTTCAGGCTTCCGTGCCCAGAGACATGGCCAACAATCCCTCCAGATTGGGACCCCCTGAGCCTCAACCAAGGACTCCGCCTACCATCCAGGAGAAAACCATGCCGTTCGGAGCGACCCAGAACCCTCAGACCAGGAGAAACCCACATGCATTCCAGAGGACACCCTCACCTCTGATGGCCCACATGGCAACAAAACCCAGAGACGGACATACCGCTTGACCACCGTCCTTGACTCAGCCCATGGGGGATCCCACCTCAAAGCCCCACTAAAGCCAACCCCAATATTAGTGGCCCACCCAGCCATGAAGCCGGATCTGCCAACCAGCCAGGCACATACCCTCACCTCAGCCCTGAGGGGACGACACCGCAGTGCTGTCAGATAGGGCCTGCCATGCCCCTGGGCCCTAAGCCAAACGATAGGTCAGGTGTACAGGTTTCTGTGCCCAGAGGACTGGCTCCTAAGCCCGTCCGAGTGGGGATGCCTGAGACTCGAACCGGCACATTGCCAGCTTCCTACATTGAAACTGTCATTTGAAGATGAGCAGAAAACAGAGAGCAGGAGAAAACTGTATGATACTGGGTCACCACCAGCATTTGCACACCCCATAGACACAAAACAGAAATGTACCGGTGGTCCGTGTCATCTGGGACATTTTCTGGGTGGATGGGACATTTTCTGGGTGGAAGGCCCCCACGCCTGACCCGGGATCCCACCTGGACGCATCCGCACCCCTCCGGAAAGCATCCCGCGAGTCGGACGCGGGCGACGCCAAAGCCTCCCGCTCCACAGCGCCCGGGACTCCCCTCCCTGGCGCGGGCCGGAAGGGCCGTGCGGACCCCGAGACCCGGGCTCCAACCCTCGCCTGCCTCCTCAGCCTTCCGAGTCCGGGGTCCTGTGCCCCGGGGCCTCCCCCTGGGCAACCCTGAGTCCCGCGCCCCGAGGCCCCCGACCGCCCCGGCGCCGACGGTGCCCTTCGCAGCCGCGTCCACGCCTCGGGGCGAGAGAAACCTCCGTTCCCCCGCAGGGGGAAGCCGCAGCCCGGGGCGCCCCTGCCGCCCCCAACGTCGGAGCACGACGCCCGGCCCCAGGCCCTCCCTCAACTCTGCTCCGGGAGGGCTCCCCGGCGCCGGGGCCGCCGGCGGGTCCGCGTCCTCTCGGCGCGTTTTCCGGGGGGCCGCGCCGGGCCCCGAGCGAGAAAGGGCCCTCGGCCCCGGGGACCAGGCCGGTCCCCGGGGCTGCCCAACGCCGGCCGATTCTCACGAGCGTTCTGCCCAAACCGATCCCGGTTTGGGCAGAACGCTTGTGAGAATCGGCCGGAAAACGCCCGGCGAACTCGCTTCGGGCGCAGCCCGTCTGCGGGGCCGCCCCCCGCGCCTGGCCCGGGAACGCGCGGTGTCGCACCCGCGCCCCGCCGGAAAACCCCCCGCGAGTCCGCCCCGCGCGACGCCGATGCCTCCCGCTCCTCAGCGCCCGGGGCTCCCCTCCCTGGCGCGGGCCGGTGGGGCCGGGCGGGCCCCGAGGCCCGGGCTCCAACCCTCGCCTGCCTCCTCAGCCTTCCGAGTCCGGGGTCCTGTGCCCCGGGGCCTCCCCCTGGGCAACCCTGAGTCCCGCGCCCCGAGGCCCCCGACCGCCCCGGCGCCGACGGTGCCCTTCGCAGCCGCGTCCACGCCTCGGGGCGAGAGAAACCTCCGTTCCCCCGCAGGGGGAAGCCGCAGCCCGGGGCGCCCCAGCCGCCCCCAAAGTCGGAGCACGACGCCCGGCCCCAGGCCCTCCCTCAACTCTGCTCCGGGAGGGCTCCCCGGCGCCGGGGCCGCCGGCGGGTCCGCGTCCTCTCGGCCTGTTTTCCGGGGGGCCGCGCTGGGCCCTGAGCGAGAAAGGGCCCTCGGCCCCGGGGACCAGGCCGGTCCCCGGGGCTGCCCAACGCCGGCCGATTCTCACGAGCGTTCTGCCCAAACCGATCCCGGTTTGGGCAGAACGCTCGTGAGAATCGGCCGGAAAACGCCCGGCGAACTCGCTTCGGGCGCAGCCCGTCTGCGGGGCCGCCCCCCGCGCCTGGCCCGGGACCCCGCGGGGTCGCGCCCGCGCCCCGCCGGAAAGCCCCCGGCGAGTCCGCCGCGCGCGACGCCGACGCCTCCTGCTCCTCAGCGCCCGGGGCTCCAACCCTCGCCTGCCTCCTCAGCCTTCCGAGTCCGGGGTCCTGTGCCCCGGGGCCTCCCCCTGGGCAACCCTGAGTCCCGCGCCCCGAGGCCCCCGACCGCCCCGGCGCCGACGGTGCCCTTCGCAGCCGCGTCCACGCCTCGGGGCGAGAGAAACCTCCGTTCCCCCGCAGGGGCCAGCCGCAGCCCGGGGCGCCCCAGCCGCCCCCAAAGTCGGAGGACGACGCCCGGCCCCAGGCCCTCCCTCAACTCTGCTTCGGGAGTGCTCTCCGGCGCCGGGTCCGCCCAAAGACTCTCCTTCTGACTTCACCGCTCATGAAACCGCAGAGAAAATAGAGCATGTCCCACCATATATAGCCGTATGAGTGAACCTAGGAAGACAAGCATCCCTTTGATATTGCCCCAAGGCTCCTTGGAATCCTTTTCAATTTTCCCTCTGCCCTCATTGGAAATCTTTGGATGCAAAGATGAATTCATGAGGATCCATCCCCTTGGACAATGGAGAAGCTATCATCCAAGTCTCTATCTGACCACAAACAGCCACCTGCCTCTCGATGCCGGCCATTCCAACACAGCCTAGGGCCAGTGGGATAAACACTGTTGGATGAAGGAATAATTTCTGTGTTCAAAACGCACACCGAGTCAATCTCCTCTTCCCTTTAGAATCCAAGGGATTGCCTAGGAAAAAGATGTTCCAAATACCTTTGTCAGCCAGAAAGAAGCAGAGAAAATGAGATCCCTGCCAGGTGCTCCCTGCAGAGAATCTCAGGAACTCTGGCACCCACACTAGATATCTTAGAGCTGGTTCCGTGTGCCAATTGTGAGCTCCACTGGAGACAAGACGTAAGCCCAGGGGGTTTGGGGTGAAAGAGAAGTTTTACCTCCCATCCTGGCATGGATGTGCCCCATGGGCCTGCTCTTTTCTCGGAACACTGACTTCCTGGGACAAGCTGCCTGACGGACTCAGACGCTGATTTCCAAACTTCAGGTCTCGTGGAGCCAGAGTGAAGAAGGGTCTTCAGGTGCGGAGAAGCAGGCGCCTCCCACCTAACGCCTGCACACCTGCTCCGATTCCTGGGAGAAGGAGAGACACATGCTTGTTTCTTAAGTGGTCATTGACTTCCTTCGAAAGCCGACCAATGCCCTTGTCCTTTGCGGAGAAAGAAACATGCTCTTCCAAACACTCGACTCCTCGGTTCCAAGTGCACCGTGAGTCGGGTTTGGTTCCCCCCGGCTCCAGAGCCCAACTGGGCGGACCCTCCGGAACCACCCTGACAGATGGCCAGCAAACCTGGGGAAACAGGGCACAGTGCTGTGTGGGGGCTCGGCTCCAGGGTCTCTTATGCCCACTCTTGAACCTGGGGAATCAGAGACTATACAGCTCAGCACTCCGTCCTGGAGAAACAAGCTGCAGTGCCTCACGATCCAGGGTCTCTCACCCAACACCTCCCCACGGCCCCCAGAGCCAGCAGGCTGCACGGACTCCTCTTCCAGGGTGTTTCCCAGGGCAGCTCGCCACTGCCTCCAGTGGTGACGAGCAGCATTGCCACGTCTTCCGGGGTCTCTGGCGCCACGGCTCACCGCTCCCTCCAGTGGCGTGAACTGGCACTGCGGGGCTTTCCACAGACTCCTAAGGCAGCTCCCTAACCCTCCACAGGTCTGAAGCCACACTGGCACGGTCCCTCCAGATTGGGGACCTCTGGGCCACACCCCAGGAACCCACCTGCCACCCAGGAGGAAACTGTACCTTTTGAAGCTGCGCAGAGCCCTCAGAATGGAAAAAACCCACATGCATCCCAGGGGACACCCCCAAATTGGACGGTCCCCACAGTCACAAACGCACACCCTGATGTGCTTCCTGACCCCCAGGTTCGATTCAGCAACTGGGGATCCAGCCTCAGCACCAGGAGGTAGGGCCTGGATCCCCCTAAGCCCTAACCCAAACTCTGGGTTGTGTTTTCAGGCTTCCGTGCCCAGAGACATGGCCAACAATCCCTCCAGATTGGGACCCCCTGAGCCTCAACCAAGGACTCCGCCTACCATCCAGGAGAAAACCATGCCGTTCGGAGCGACCCAGAACCCTCAGACCAGGAGAAACCCACATGCATTCCAGAGGACACCCTCACCTCTGATGGCCCACATGGCAACAAAACCCAGAGACGGACATACCGCTTGACCACCGTCCTTGACTCAGCCCATGGGGGATCCCACCTCAAAGCCCCACTAAAGCCAACCCCAATATTAGTGGCCCACCCAGCCATGAAGCCGGATCTGCCAACCAGCCAGGCACATACCCTCACCTCAGCCCTGAGGGGACGACACCGCAGTGCTGTCAGATAGGGCCTGCCATGCCCCTGGGCCCTAAGCCAAACGATAGGTCAGGTGTACAGGTTTCTGTGCCCAGAGGACTGGCTCCTAAGCCCGTCCGAGTGGGGATGCCTGAGACTCGAACCGGCACATTGCCAGCTTCCTACATTGAAACTGTCATTTGAAGATGAGCAGAAAACAGAGAGCAGGAGAAAACTGTATGATACTGGGTCACCACCAGCATTTGCACACCCCATAGACACAAAACAGAAATGTACCGGTGGTCCGTGTCATCTGGGACATTTTCTGGGTGGATGGGACATTTTCTGGGTGGAAGGCCCCCACGCCTGACCCGGGATCCCACCTGGACGCATCCGCACCCCTCCGGAAAGCATCCCGCGAGTCGGACGCGGGCGACGCCAAAGCCTCCCGCTCCACAGCGCCCGGGACTCCCCTCCCTGGCGCGGGCCGGAAGGGCCGTGCGGACCCCGAGACCCGGGCTCCAACCCTCGCCTGCCTCCTCAGCCTTCCGAGTCCGGGGTCCTGTGCCCCGGGGCCTCCCCCTGGGCAACCCTGAGTCCCGCGCCCCGAGGCCCCCGACCGCCCCGGCGCCGACGGTGCCCTTCGCAGCCGCGTCCACGCCTCGGGGCGAGAGAAACCTCCGTTCCCCCGCAGGGGGAAGCCGCAGCCCGGGGCGCCCCAGCCGCCCCCAAAGTCGGAGCACGACGCCCGGCCCCAGGCCCTCCCTCAACTCTGCTCCGGGAGGGCTCCCCGGCGCCGGGGCCGCCGGCGGGTCCGCGTCCTCTCGGCGCGTTTTCCGGGGGGCCGCGCCGGGCCCCGAGTGAGAAAGGGCCCTCGGCCCCGGGGACCAGGCCGGTCCTCGGGGCTGCCCAACGCCGGCCGATTCTCACGAGCGTTCTGCCCAAACCGATCCCGGTTTGGGCAGAACGCTCGTGAGAATCGGCCGGAAAACGCCCGGCGAACTCGCTTCGGGCGCAGCCCGTCTGCGGGGCCGCCCCCCGCGCCTGGCCCGGGACCCCGCGGGGTCGCGCCCGCGCCCCGCCGGAAAGCCCCCGGCGAGTCCGCCGCGCGCGACGCCGACGCCTCCCGCTCCTCAGCGCCCGGGGCTCCCCTCCCTGGCGCGGGCCGGTGGGGCCGGGCGGGCCCCGAGGCCCGGGCTCCAACCCTCGCCTGCCTCCTCAGCCTTCCGAGTCCGGGGTCCTGTGCCCCGGGGCCTCCCCCTGGGCAACCCTGAGTCCCGCGCCCCGAGGCCCCCGACCGCCCCGGCGCCGACGGTGCCCTTCGCAGCCGCGTCCACGCCTCGGGGCGAGAGAAACCTCCGTTCCCCCGCAGGGGCCAGCCGCAGCCCGGGGCGCCCCAGCCGCCCCCAAAGTCGGAGGACGACGCCCGGCCCCAGGCCCTCCCTCAACTCTGCTTCGGGAGTGCTCTCCGGCGCCGGGTCCGCCCAAAGACTCTCCTTCTGACTTCACCGCTCATGAAACCGCAGAGAAAATAGAGCATGTCCCACCATATATAGCCGTATGAGTGAACCTAGGAAGACAAGCATCCCTTTGATATTGCCCCAAGGCTCCTTGGAATCCTTTTCAATTTTCCCTCTGCCCTCATTGGAAATCTTTGGATGCAAAGATGAATTCATGAGGATCCATCCCCTTGGACAATGGAGAAGCTATCATCCAAGTCTCTATCTGACCACAAACAGCCACCTGCCTCTCGATGCCGGCCATTCCAACACAGCCTAGGGCCAGTGGGATAAACACTGTTGGATGAAGGAATAATTTCTGTGTTCAAAACGCACACCGAGTCAATCTCCTCTTCCCTTTAGAATCCAAGGGATTGCCTAGGAAAAAGATGTTCCAAATACCTTTGTCAGCCAGAAAGAAGCAGAGAAAATGAGATCCCTGCCAGGTGCTCCCTGCAGAGAATCTCAGGAACTCTGGCACCCACACTAGATATCTTAGAGCTGGTTCCGTGTGCCAATTGTGAGCTCCACTGGAGACAAGACGTAAGCCCAGGGGGTTTGGGGTGAAAGAGAAGTTTTACCTCCCATCCTGGCATGGATGTGCCCCATGGGCCTGCTCTTTTCTCGGAACACTGACTTCCTGGGACAAGCTGCCTGACGGACTCAGACGCTGATTTCCAAACTTCAGGTCTCGTGGAGCCAGAGTGAAGAAGGGTCTTCAGGTGCGGAGAAGCAGGCGCCTCCCACCTAACGCCTGCACACCTGCTCCGATTCCTGGGAGAAGGAGAGACACATGCTTGTTTCTTAAGTGGTCATTGACTTCCTTCGAAAGCCGACCAATGCCCTTGTCCTTTGCGGAGAAAGAAACATGCTCTTCCAAACACTCGACTCCTCGGTTCCAAGTGCACCGTGAGTCGGGTTTGGTTCCCCCCGGCTCCAGAGCCCAACTGGGCGGACCCTCCGGAACCACCCTGACAGATGGCCAGCAAACCTGGGGAAACAGGGCACAGTGCTGTGTGGGGGCTCGGCTCCAGGGTCTCTTATGCCCACTCTTGAACCTGGGGAATCAGAGACTATACAGCTCAGCACTCCGTCCTGGAGAAACAAGCTGCAGTGCCTCACGATCCAGGGTCTCTCACCCAACACCTCCCCACGGCCCCCAGAGCCAGCAGGCTGCACGGACTCCTCTTCCAGGGTGTTTCCCAGGGCAGCTCGCCACTGCCTCCAGTGGTGACGAGCAGCATTGCCACGTCTTCCGGGGTCTCTGGCGCCACGGCTCACCGCTCCCTCCAGTGGCGTGAACTGGCACTGCGGGGCTTTCCACAGACTCCTAAGGCAGCTCCCTAACCCTCCACAGGTCTGAAGCCACACTGGCACGGTCCCTCCAGATTGGGGACCTCTGGGCCACACCCCAGGAACCCACCTGCCACCCAGGAGGAAACTGTACCTTTTGAAGCTGCGCAGAGCCCTCAGAATGGAAAAAACCCACATGCATCCCAGGGGACACCCCCAAATTGGACGGTCCCCACAGTCACAAACGCACACCCTGATGTGCTTCCTGACCCCCAGGTTCGATTCAGCAACTGGGGATCCAGCCTCAGCACCAGGAGGTAGGGCCTGGATCCCCCTAAGCCCTAACCCAAACTCTGGGTTGTGTTTTCAGGCTTCCGTGCCCAGAGACATGGCCAACAATCCCTCCAGATTGGGACCCCCTGAGCCTCAACCAAGGACTCCGCCTACCATCCAGGAGAAAACCATGCCGTTCGGAGCGACCCAGAACCCTCAGACCAGGAGAAACCCACATGCATTCCAGAGGACACCCTCACCTCTGATGGCCCACATGGCAACAAAACCCAGAGACGGACATACCGCTTGACCACCGTCCTTGACTCAGCCCATGGGGGATCCCACCTCAAAGCCCCACTAAAGCCAACCCCAATATTAGTGGCCCACCCAGCCATGAAGCCGGATCTGCCAACCAGCCAGGCACATACCCTCACCTCAGCCCTGAGGGGACGACACCGCAGTGCTGTCAGATAGGGCCTGCCATGCCCCTGGGCCCTAAGCCAAACGATAGGTCAGGTGTACAGGTTTCTGTGCCCAGAGGACTGGCTCCTAAGCCCGTCCGAGTGGGGATGCCTGAGACTCGAACCGGCACATTGCCAGCTTCCTACATTGAAACTGTCATTTGAAGATGAGCAGAAAACAGAGAGCAGGAGAAAACTGTATGATACTGGGTCACCACCAGCATTTGCACACCCCATAGACACAAAACAGAAATGTACCGGTGGTCCGTGTCATCTGGGACATTTTCTGGGTGGATGGGACATTTTCTGGGTGGAAGGCCCCCACGCCTGACCCGGGATCCCACCTGGACGCATCCGCACCCCTCCGGAAAGCATCCCGCGAGTCGGACGCGGGCGACGCCAAAGCCTCCCGCTCCACAGCGCCCGGGACTCCCCTCCCTGGCGCGGGCCGGAAGGGCCGTGCGGACCCCGAGACCCGGGCTCCAACCCTCGCCTGCCTCCTCAGCCTTCCGAGTCCGGGGTCCTGTGCCCCGGGGCCTCCCCCTGGGCAACCCTGAGTCCCGCGCCCCGAGGCCCCCGACCGCCCCGGCGCCGACGGTGCCCTTCGCAGCCGCGTCCACGCCTCGGGGCGAGAGAAACCTCCGTTCCCCCGCAGGGGGAAGCCGCAGCCCGGGGCGCCCCAGCCGCCCCCAAAGTCGGAGCACGACGCCCGGCCCCAGGCCCTCCCTCAACTCTGCTCCGGGAGGGCTCCCCGGCGCCGGGGTCGCCGGCGGGTCCGCGTCCTCTCGGCGCGTTTTCCGGGGGGCCGCGCCGGGCCCCGAGCGAGAAAGGGCCCTCGGCCCCGGGGACCAGGCCGGTCCCCGGGGCTGCCCAACGCCGGCCGATTCTCACGAGCGTTCTGCCCAAACCGATCCCGGTTTGGGCAGAACGCTCGTGAGAATCGGCCGGAAAACGCCCGGCGAACTCGCTTCGGGCGCAGCCCGTCTGCGGGGCCGCCCCCCGCGCCTGGCCCGGGACCCCGCGGGGTCGCGCCCGCGCCCCGCCGGAAAGCCCCCGGCGAGTCCGCCGCGCGCGACGCCGACGCCTCCCGCTCCTCAGCGCCCGGGGCTCCCCTCCCTGGCGCGGGCCGGTGGGGCCGGGCGGGCCCCGAGGCCCGGGCTCCAACCCTCGCCTGCCTCCTCAGCCTTCCGAGTCCGGGGTCCTGTGCCCCGGGGCCTCCCCCTGGGCAACCCTGAGTCCCGCGCCCCGAGGCCCCCGACCGCCCCGGCGCCGACGGTGCCCTTCGCAGCCGCGTCCACGCCTCGGGGCGAGAGAAACCTCCGTTCCCCCGCAGGGGCCAGCCGCAGCCCGGGGCGCCCCAGCCGCCCCCAAAGTCGGAGGACGACGCCCGGCCCCAGGCCCTCCCTCAACTCTGCTTCGGGAGTGCTCTCCGGCGCCGGGTCCGCCCAAAGACTCTCCTTCTGACTTCACCGCTCATGAAACCGCAGAGAAAATAGAGCATGTCCCACCATATATAGCCGTATGAGTGAACCTAGGAAGACAAGCATCCCTTTGATATTGCCCCAAGGCTCCTTGGAATCCTTTTCAATTTTCCCTCTGCCCTCATTGGAAATCTTTGGATGCAAAGATGAATTCATGAGGATCCATCCCCTTGGACAATGGAGAAGCTATCATCCAAGTCTCTATCTGACCACAAACAGCCACCTGCCTCTCGATGCCGGCCATTCCAACACAGCCTAGGGCCAGTGGGATAAACACTGTTGGATGAAGGAATAATTTCTGTGTTCAAAACGCACACCGAGTCAATCTCCTCTTCCCTTTAGAATCCAAGGGATTGCCTAGGAAAAAGATGTTCCAAATACCTTTGTCAGCCAGAAAGAAGCAGAGAAAATGAGATCCCTGCCAGGTGCTCCCTGCAGAGAATCTCAGGAACTCTGGCACCCACACTAGATATCTTAGAGCTGGTTCCGTGTGCCAATTGTGAGCTCCACTGGAGACAAGACGTAAGCCCAGGGGGTTTGGGGTGAAAGAGAAGTTTTACCTCCCATCCTGGCATGGATGTGCCCCATGGGCCTGCTCTTTTCTCGGAACACTGACTTCCTGGGACAAGCTGCCTGACGGACTCAGACGCTGATTTCCAAAGTTCAGGTCTCGTGGAGCCAGAGTGAAGAAGGGTCTTCAGGTGCGGAGAAGCAGGCGCCTCCCACCTAACGCCTGCACACCTGCTCCGATTCCTGGGAGAAGGAGAGACACATGCTTGTTTCTTAAGTGGTCATTGACTTCCTTCGAAAGCCGACCAATGCCCTTGTCCTTTGCGGAGAAAGAAACATGCTCTTCCAAACACTCGACTCCTCGGTTCCAAGTGCACCGTGAGTCGGGTTTGGTTCCCCCCGGCTCCAGAGCCCAACTGGGCGGACCCTCCGGAACCACCCTGACAGATGGCCAGCAAACCTGGGGAAACAGGGCACAGTGCTGTGTGGGGGCTCGGCTCCAGGGTCTCTTATGCCCACTCTTGAACCTGGGGAATCAGAGACTATACAGCTCAGCACTCCGTCCTGTAGAAACAAGCTGCAGTGCCTCACGATCCAGGGTCTCTCACCCAACACCTCCCCACGGCCCCCAGAGCCAGCAGGCTGCACGGACTCCTCTTCCAGGGTGTTTCCCAGGGCAGCTCGCCACTGCCTCCAGTGGTGACGAGCAGCATTGCCACGTCTTCCGGGGTCTCTGGCGCCACGGCTCACCGCTCCCTCCAGTGGCGTGAACTGGCACTGCGGGGCTTTCCACAGACTCCTAAGGCAGCTCCCTAACCCTCCACAGGTCTGAAGCCACACTGGCACGGTCCCTCCAGATTGGGGACCTCTGGGCCACACCCCAGGAACCCACCTGCCACCCAGGAGGAAACTGTACCTTTTGAAGCTGCGCAGAGCCCTCAGAATGGAAAAAACCCACATGCATCCCAGGGGACACCCCCAAATTGGACGGTCCCCACAGTCACAAACGCACACCCTGATGTGCTTCCTGACCCC
The DNA here is from genome assembly GCF_963455335.1 of Martes martes. NCBI lineage: Eukaryota > Metazoa > Chordata > Mammalia > Carnivora > Mustelidae > Martes > Martes martes. The sequence continues at coordinate 666,450 of NW_027666480.1, forward strand.
CAGGTTCGATTCAGCAACTGGGGATCCAGCCTCAGCACCAGGAGGTAGGGCCTGGATCCCCCTAAGCCCTAACCCAAACTCTGGGTTGTGTTTTCAGGCTTCCGTGCCCAGAGACATGGCCAACAATCCCTCCAGATTGGGACCCCCTGAGCCTCAACCAAGGACTCCGCCTACCATCCAGGAGAAAACCATGCCGTTCGGAGCGACCCAGAACCCTCAGACCAGGAGAAACCCACATGCATTCCAGAGGACACCCTCACCTCTGATGGCCCACATGGCAACAAAACCCAGAGACGGACATACCGCTTGACCACCGTCCTTGACTCAGCCCATGGGGGATCCCACCTCAAAGCCCCACTAAAGCCAACCCCAATATTAGTGGCCCACCCAGCCATGAAGCCGGATCTGCCAACCAGCCAGGCACATACCCTCACCTCAGCCCTGAGGGGACGACACCGCAGTGCTGTCAGATAGGGCCTTCCATGCCCCTGGGCCCTAAGCCAAACGATAGGTCAGGTGTACAGGTTTCTGTGCCCAGAGGACTGGCTCCTAAGCCCGTCCGAGTGGGGATGCCTGAGACTCGAACCGGCACATTGCCAGCTTCCTACATGGAAACTGTCATTTGAAGATGAGCAGAAAACAGAGAGCAGGAGAAAACTGTATGATACTGGGTCACCACCAGCATTTGCACACCCCATAGACACAAAACAGAAATGTACCGGTGGTCCGTGTCATCTGGGACATTTTCTGGGTGGATGGGACATTTTCTGGGTGGAAGGCCCCCACGCCTGACCCGGGATCCCACCTGGACGCATCCGCACCCCTCCGGAAAGCATCCCGCGAGTCGGACGCGGGCGACGCCAAAGCCTCCCGCTCCACAGCGCCCGGGGCTCCCCTCCCTGGCGCGGGCCGGTGGGGCCGGGCGGGCCCCGAGGCCCGGGCTCCAACCCTCGCCTGCCTCCTCAGCCTTCCGAGTCCGGGGTCCTGTGCCCCGGGGCCTCCCCGTGGGCAACCCTGCGTCCCGCGCCCCGAGGCCCCCGACCGCCCCGGCGCCGACGGTGCCCTTCGCAGCCGCGTCCACGCCTCGGGGCGAGAGAAACCTCCGTTCCCCCGCAGGGGGAAGCCGCAGCCCGGGGCGCCCCAGCCGCCCCCAAAGTCGGAGCACGAAGCCCGGCCCCAGGCCCTCCCTCAACTCTGCTCCGGGAGGGCTCCCCGGCGCCGGGGCCGCCGGCGGGTCCGCGTCCTCTCGGCTCGTTTTCCGGGGGGCCGCGCCGGGCCCCGAGCGAGAAAGGGCCCTCGGCCCCGGGGACCAGGCCGGTCCCCGGGGCTGCCCAACGCCGGCCGATTCTCACGAGCGTTCTGCCCAAACCGATCCCGGTTTGGGCAGAACGCTCGTGAGAATCGGCCGGAATACGCCCGGCGAACTCGCTTCGGGCGCAGCCCGTCTGCGGGGCCGCCCCCCGCGCCTGGCCCGGGACCCCGCGGGGTCGCGCCCGCGCCCCGCCGGAAAGCCCCCCGCGAGTCCTCCGCGCGCGACGCCGACGCCTCCCGCACCTCAGCGCCCGGAGCTCCCCTCCCTGGCGCGGGCCGGTGGGGCCGGGCGGGCCCCGAGGCCCGGGCTCCAACCCTCGCCTGCCTCCTCAGCCTTCCGCGTCCGGGGTCCTGTGCCCCGGGGCCTTCCCCGGGCAACCCTGAGTCCCGCGCCCCGAGGCCCCCGACCGCCCCGGCGCCGACGGTGCCCTTCGCCGCCGCGTCCACGCCTCGGGGCGAGAGAAACCTCCGTTCCCCGGCAGGGGAAGCCGCAGCCCGGGGCGCCCTAGCCGCCCCCAAAGTCGGAGCACGACGCCCGGCCACAGGCCCTCCCTCAACTCTGCTCCGGGAGGGCTCCCCGGCGCCGGGGCCGCCGGCGGGGCCGCGTCCTCTCGGCGCGTTTTCCGGGGGGCCGCGCCGGGCCCCGAGCGAGAAAGGGCCCTCGGCCCCGGGGACCAGGCCGGTCCCCGGGGCTGCCCAACGCCGGCCGATTCTCACGAGCGTTCTGCCCAAACCGATCCCGGTTTGGGCAGAACGCTCGTGAGAATCGGCCGGAAAACGCCCGGCGAACACGCTTCGGGCGCAGCCCGTCTGCGGGGCCGCCCCCCGCGCCTGGCCCGGGACCCCGCGGGGTCGCGCCCGCGCCCCGCCGGAAAGCCCCCCGCGAGTCCGCCCCGCGCGACGCCGACGCCTCCCGCTCCTCAGCGCCCGGGGCTCCCCTCCCTGGCGCGGGCCGGTGGGGCCGGGCGGGCCCCGAGGCCCGGGCTCCAACCCTCGCCTGCCTCCTCAGCCTTCCGAGTCCGGGGTCCTGTGCCCCGGGGCCTCCCCCTGGGCAACCCTGAGTCCCGCGCCCCGAGGCCCCCGACCGCCCCGGCGCCGACGGTGCCCTTCGCAGCCGCGTCCACGCCTCGGGGCGAGAGAAACCTCCGTTCCCCCGCAGGGGGAAGCCGCAGCCCGGGGCGCCCCAGCCGCCCCCAAAGTCGGAGCACGACGCCCGGACCCAGGCCCTCCCTCAACTCTGCTCCGGGAGGGCTCCCCGGCGCCGGGGCCGCCGGCGGGTCCGCGTCCTCTCGGCGCGTTTTCCGGGGAGCCGAGCCGGGCCCCGAGCGAGAAAGGGCCCTCGGCCCCGGGGACCAGGCCGGTCCCCGGGGCTGCCCAACGCCGGCCGATTCTCACGAGCGTTCTGCCCAAACCGATCCCGGTTTGGGCAGAACGCTCGTGAGAATCGGCCGGAAAACACCCGGCGAACTCGCTTCGGGCGCAGCCCGTCTGCGGGGCCGCCCCCGCGCCTGGCCCGGGACGCCGCGGGGTCGCGCCCGCGCCCCGCCGGAAAGCCCCCCGCGAGTCCGCCGCGCGCGACGCCGACGCCTCCCGCTCCTCAGCGCCCGGGGCTCCCCTCCCTGGCGCGGGCCGGTGGGGCCGGGCGGGCCCCGAGGCCCGGGCTCCAACCCTCGCCTGCCTCCTCAGCCTTCCGAGTCCGGGGTCCTGTGCCCCGGGGCCTCCCCCTGGGCAACCCTGAGTCCCGCGCCCCGAGGCCCCCGACCGCCCCGGCGCCGACGGTGCCCTTCGCAGCCGCGTCCACGCCTCGGGGCGAGAGAAACCTCCGTTCCCCCGCAGGGGGAAGCCGCAGCCCGGGGCGCCCCAGCCGCCCCCAAAGTCGGAGCACGACGCCCGGCCCCAGGCCCTCCCTCAACTCTGCTCCGGGAGGGCTCCCCGGCGCCGGGGCCGCCGGCGGGTCCGGGTCCTCTCGGCGCGTTTTCCGGGGGGCCGCGCCGGGCCCCGAGCGAGAAAGGGCCCTCGGCCCCGGGGACCAGGCCGGTCCCCGGGGCTGCCCAACGCCGGCCGATTCTCACGAGCGTTCTGCCCAAACCGATCCCGGTTTGGGCAGAACGCTCGTGAGAATCGGCCGGAAAACGCCCGGCGAACTCGCTTCGGGCGCAGCCCGTCTGCGGGGCCGCCCCCCGCGCCTGGCCCGGGACCCCGCGGGGTCGCGCCCGCGCCCCGCCGGAAAGCCCCCGGCGAGTCCGCCGCGCGCGACGCCGACGCCTCCCGCTCCTCAGCGCCCGGGGCTCCCCTCCCTGGCGCGGGCCGGTGGGGCCGGGCGGGCCCCGAGGCCCGGGCTCCAACCCTCGCCTGCCTCCTCAGCCTTCCGAGTCCGGGGTCCTGTGCCCCGGGGCCTCCCCCTGGGCAACCCTGAGTCCCGCGCCCCGAGGCCCCCGACCGCCCCGGCGCCGACGGTGCCCTTCGCAGCCGCGTCCACGCCTCGGGGCGAGAGAAACCTCCGTTCCCCCGCAGGGGCCAGCCGCAGCCCGGGGCGCCCCAGCCGCCCCCAAAGTCGGAGGACGACGCCCGGCCCCAGGCCCTCCCTCAACTCTGCTTCGGGAGTGCTCTCCGGCGCCGGGTCCGCCCAAAGACTCTCCTTCTGACTTCACCGCTCATGAAACCGCAGAGAAAATAGAGCATGTCCCACCATATATAGCCGTATGAGTGAACCTAGGAAGACAAGCATCCCTTTGATATTGCCCCAAGGCTCCTTGGAATCCTTTTCAATTTTCCCTCTGCCCTCATTGGAAATCTTTGGATGCAAAGATGAATTCATGAGGATCCATCCCCTTGGACAATGGAGAAGCTATCATCCAAGTCTCTATCTGACCACAAACAGCCACCTGCCTCTCGATGCCGGCCATTCCAACACAGCCTAGGGCCAGTGGGATAAACACTGTTGGATGAAGGAATAATTTCTGTGTTCAAAACGCACACCGAGTCAATCTCCTCTTCCCTTTAGAATCCAAGGGATTGCCTAGGAAAAAGATGTTCCAAATACCTTTGTCAGCCAGAAAGAAGCAGAGAAAATGAGATCCCTGCCAGGTGCTCCCTGCAGAGAATCTCAGGAACTCTGGCACCCACACTAGATATCTTAGAGCTGGTTCCGTGTGCCAATTGTGAGCTCCACTGGAGACAAGACGTAAGCCCAGGGGGTTTGGGGTGAAAGAGAAGTTTTACCTCCCATCCTGGCATGGATGTGCCCCATGGGCCTGCTCTTTTCTCGGAACACTGACTTCCTGGGACAAGCTGCCTGACGGACTCAGACGCTGATTTCCAAAGTTCAGGTCTCGTGGAGCCAGAGTGAAGAAGGGTCTTCAGGTGCGGAGAAGCAGGCGCCTCCCACCTAACGCCTGCACACCTGCTCCGATTCCTGGGAGAAGGAGAGACACATGCTTGTTTCTTAAGTGGTCATTGACTTCCTTCGAAAGCCGACCAATGCCCTTGTCCTTTGCGGAGAAAGAAACATGCTCTTCCAAACACTCGACTCCTCGGTTCCAAGTGCACCGTGAGTCGGGTTTGGTTCCCCCCGGCTCCAGAGCCCAACTGGGCGGACCCTCCGGAACCACCCTGACAGATGGCCAGCAAACCTGGGGAAACAGGGCACAGTGCTGTGTGGGGGCTCGGCTCCAGGGTCTCTTATGCCCACTCTTGAACCTGGGGAATCAGAGACTCTACAGCTCAGCACTCCGTCCTGGAGAAACAAGCTGCAGTGCCTCACGATCCAGGGTCTCTCACCCAACACCTCCCCACGGCCCCCAGAGCCAGCAGGCTGCACGGACTCCTCTTCCAGGGTGTTTCCCAGGGCAGCTCGCCACTGCCTCCAGTGGTGACGAGCAGCATTGCCACGTCTTCCGGGGTCTCTGGCGCCACGGCTCACCGCTCCCTCCAGTGGCGTGAACTGGCACTGCGGGGCTTTCCACAGACTCCTAAGGCAGCTCCCTAACCCTCCACAGGTCTGAAGCCACACTGGCACGGTCCCTCCAGATTGGGGACCTCTGGGCCACACCCCAGGAACCCACCTGCCACCCAGGAGGAAACTGTACCTTTTGAAGCTGCGCAGAGCCCTCAGAATGGAAAAAACCCACATGCATCCCAGGGGACACCCCCAAATTGGACGGTCCCCACAGTCACAAACGCACACCCTGATGTGCTTCCTGACCCCCAGGTTCGATTCAGCAACTGGGGATCCAGCCTCAGCACCAGGAGGTAGGGCCTGGATCCCCCTAAGCCCTAACCCAAACTCTGGGTTGTGTTTTCAGGCTTCCGTGCCCAGAGACATGGCCAACAATCCCTCCAGATTGGGACCCCCTGAGCCTCAACCAAGGACTCCGCCTACCATCCAGGAGAAAACCATGCCGTTCGGAGCGACCCAGAACCCTCAGACCAGGAGAAACCCACATGCATTCCAGAGGACACCCTCACCTCTGATGGCCCACATGGCAACAAAACCCAGAGACGGACATACCGCTTGACCACCGTCCTTGACTCAGCCCATGGGGGATCCCACCTCAAAGCCCCACTAAAGCCAACCCCAATATTAGTGGCCCACCCAGCCATGAAGCCGGATCTGCCAACCAGCCAGGCACATACCCTCACCTCAGCCCTGAGGGGACGACACCGCAGTGCTGTCAGATAGGGCCTGCCATGCCCCTGGGCCCTAAGCCAAACGATAGGTCAGGTGTACAGGTTTCTGTGCCCAGAGGACTGGCTCCTAAGCCCGTCCGAGTGGGGATGCCTGAGACTCGAACCGGCACATTGCCAGCTTCCTACATTGAAACTGTCATTTGAAGATGAGCAGAAAACAGAGAGCAGGAGAAAACTGTATGATACTGGGTCACCACCAGCATTTGCACACCCCATAGACACAAAACAGAAATGTACCGGTGGTCCGTGTCATCTGGGACATTTTCTGGGTGGATGGGACATTTTCTGGGTGGAAGGCCCCCACGCCTGACCCGGGATCCCACCTGGACGCATCCGCACCCCTCCGGAAAGCATCCCGCGAGTCGGACGCGGGCGACGCCAAAGCCTCCCGCTCCACAGCGCCCGGGACTCCCCTCCCTGGCGCGGGCCGGAAGGGCCGTGCGGACCCCGAGGCCCGGGCTCCAACCCTCGCCTGCCTCCTCAGCCTTCCGAGTCCGGGGTCCTGTGCCCCGGGGCCTCCCCCTGGGCAACCCTGAGTCCCGCGCCCCGAGGCCCCCGACCGCCCCGGCGCCGACGGTGCCCTTCGCAGCCGGGTCCATGCCTCGGGGCGAGAGAAACCTCCGTTCCCCCGCAGGGGGAAGCCGCAGCCCGGGGCGCCCCTGCCGCCCCCAACGTCGGAGCACGACGCCCGGCCCCAGGCCCTCCCTCAACTCTGCTCCGGGAGGGCTCCCCGGCGCCGGGGCCGCCGGCGGGTCCGCGTCCTCTCGGCGCGTTTTCCGGGGGGCCGCGCCGGGCCCCGAGCGAGAAAGGGCCCTTGGCCCCGGGGACCAGGCCGGTCCCCGGGGCTGCCCAACGCCGGCCGATTCTCACGAGCGTTCTGCCCAAACCGATCCCGGTTTGGGCAGAACGCTCGTGAGAATCGGCCGGAAAACGCCCGGCGAACTCGCTTCGGGCGCAGCCCGTCTGCGGGGCCGCCCCCCGCGCCTGGCCCGGGACCCCGCGGGGTCGCGCCCGCGCCCCGCCGGAAAGCCACCCCCGAGTCCGCCGCGTGCGACGCCGACGCTTCCCGCTCCTCAGCGCCCGGGGCTCCCCTCCCTGGCGCGGGCCGGTGGGGCCGGGCGGGCCCCGAGGCCCGGGCTCCAACCCTCGCCTGCCTCCTCAGCCTTCCGAGTCAGGGGTCCTGTGCCCCGGGGCCTCCCCCTGGGCAACACTGAGTCCCGCGCCCCGAGGCCCCCGACCGCCCCGGCGCCGACGGTGCCCTTCGCAGCCGCGTCCACGCCTCGGGGCGAGAGAAACCTCCGTTCCCCCGCAGGGGGAAGCCGCAGCCCGGGGCGCCCCAGCCGCCCCCAAAGTCGGAGCACGACGCCCGGCCCCAGGCCCTCCCTCAACTCTGCTCCGGGAGGGCTCCCCGGCGCCGGGGCCGCCGGCGGGTCCGCGTCCTCTCGGCGCGTTTTCCGGGGGGCCGCGCCGGGCCCCGAGCGAGAAAGGGCCCTCGGTCCCGGGGACCAGGCCGGTCCCCGGGGCTGCCCAACGCCGGCCGATTCTCACGAGAGTTCTGCCCAAACCGATCCCGGTTTGGGCAGAACGCTCGTGAGAATCGGCCGGAAAACGCCCGGCGAACTCGCTTCGGGCGCAGCCCGTCTGCGGGGCCGCCCCCCGCGCCTGGCCCGGGAACGCGCAGGGTCGCGCCCGCGCCCCGCCGGAAAGCCCCCCGCGAGTCCGCCCCGCGCGACGCCGACGCCTCCCGCTCCTCAGCGCCCGGGGCTCCCCTCCCTGGCGCGGGCCGGTGGGGCCGGGCGGGCCCCGAGGCCCGGGCTCCAACCCTCGCCTGCCTCCTCAGCCTTCCGAGTCCGGGGTCCTGTGCCCCGGGGCCTCCCCCTGGGCAACCCTGAGTCCCGCGCCCCGAGGCCCCCGACCGCCCCGGCGCCGACGGTGCCCTTCGCAGCCGCGTCCACGCCTCGGGGCGAGAGAAACCTCCGTTCCCCCGCAGGGGGAAGCCGCAGCCCGGGGCGCCCCAGCCGCCCCCAAAGTCGGAGCACGACGCCCGGCCCCAGGCCCTCCCTCAACTCTGCTCCGGGAGGGCTCCCCGGCGCCGGGGTCGCCGGCGGGTCCGCGTCCTCTCGGCGCGTTTTCCGGGGGGCCGCGCCGGGCCCCGAGTGAGAAAGGGCCCTCGGCCCCGGGGACCAGGCCGGTCCCCGGGGCTGCCCAACGCCGGCCGATTCTCACGAGCGTTCTGCCCAAACCGATCCCGGTTTGGGCTGAACGCTCGTGAGAATCGGCCGGAAAACGCCCGGCGAACTCGCTTCGGGCGCAGCCCGTCTGCGGGGCCGCCCCCCGCGCCTGGCCCGGGACCCCGCGGGGTCGCGCCCGCGCCCCGCCGGAAAGCCCCCGGCAAGTCCGCCGCGCGCGACGCCGCCGCCTCCCGCTCCTCAGCGCCCGGGGCTCCCCTCCCTGGCGCGGGCCGGTGGGGCCGGGCGGGCCCCGAGGCCCGGGCTCCAACCCTCGCCTGCCTCCTCAGCCTTCCGAGTCCGGGGTCCTGTGCCCCGGGGCCTGCCCCTGGGCAACCCTGAGTCCCGCGCCCCGAGGCCCCCGACCGCCCCGGCGCCGACGGTGCCCTTCGCAGCCGCGTCCACGCCTCGGGGCGAGAGAAACCTCCGTTCCCCCGCAGGGGGAAGCCGCAGCCCGGGGCGCCCCAGCCGCCCCCAAATTCGGAGGACGACGCCCGGCCCCAGGCCCTCCCTCAACTCTGCTTCGGGAGTGCTCTCCGGCGCCGGGTCCGCCCAAAGACTCTCCTTCTGACTTCACCGCTCATGAAACCGCAGAGAAAATAGAGCATGTCCCACCATATATAGCCGTATGAGTGAACCTAGGAAGACAAGCATCCCTTTGATATTGCCCCAAGGCTCCTTGGAATCCTTTTCAATTTTCCCTCTGCCCTCATTGGAAATCTTTGGATGCAAAGATGAATTCATGAGGATCCATCCCCTTGGACAATGGAGAAGCTATCATCCAAGTCTCTATCTGACCACAAACAGCCACCTGCCTCTCGATGCCGGCCATTCCAACACAGCCTAGGGCCAGTGGGATAAACACTGTTGGATGAAGGAATAATTTCTGTGTTCAAAACGCACACCGAGTCAATCTCCTCTTCCCTTTAGAATCCAAGGGATTGCCTAGGAAAAAGATGTTCCAAATACCTTTGTCAGCCAGAAAGAAGCAGAGAAAATGAGATCCCTGCCAGGTGCTCCCTGCAGAGAATCTCAGGAACTCTGGCACCCACACTAGATATCTTAGAGCTGGTTCCGTGTGCCAATTGTGAGCTCCACTGGAGACAAGACGTAAGCCCAGGGGGTTTGGGGTGAAAGAGAAGTTTTACCTCCCATCCTGGCATGGATGTGCCCCATGGGCCTGCTCTTTTCTCGGAACACTGACTTCCTGGGACAAGCTGCCTGACGGACTCAGACGCTGATTTCCAAAGTTCAGGTCTCGTGGAGCCAGAGTGAAGAAGGGTCTTCAGGTGCGGAGAAGCAGGCGCCTCCCACCTAACGCCTGCACACCTGCTCCGATTCCTGGGAGAAGGAGAGACACATGCTTGTTTCTTAAGTGGTCATTGACTTCCTTCGAAAGCCGACCAATGCCCTTGTCCTTTGCGGAGAAAGAAACATGCTCTTCCAAACACTCGACTCCTCGGTTCCAAGTGCACCGTGAGTCGGGTTTGGTTCCCCCCGGCTCCAGAGCCCAACTGGGCGGACCCTCCGGAACCACCCTGACAGATGGCCAGCAAACCTGGGGAAACAGGGCACAGTGCTGTGTGGGGGCTCGGCTCCAGGGTCTCTTATGCCCACTCTTGAACCTGGGGAATCAGAGACTATACAGCTCAGCACTCCGTCCTGTAGAAACAAGCTGCAGTGCCTCACGATCCAGGGTCTCTCACCCAACACCTCCCCACGGCCCCCAGAGCCAGCAGGCTGCACGGACTCCTCTTCCAGGGTGTTTCCCAGGGCAGCTCGCCACTGCCTCCAGTGGTGACGAGCAGCATTGCCACGTCTTCCGGGGTCTCTGGCGCCACGGCTCACCGCTCCCTCCAGTGGCGTGAACTGGCACTGCGGGGCTTTCCACAGACTCCTAAGGCAGCTCCCTAACCCTCCACAGGTCTGAAGCCACACTGGCACGGTCCCTCCAGATTGGGGACCTCTGGGCCACACCCCAGGAACCCACCTGCCACCCAGGAGGAAACTGTACCTTTTGAAGCTGCGCAGAGCCCTCAGAATGGAAAAAACCCACATGCATCCCAGGGGACACCCCCAAATTGGACGGTCCCCACAGTCACAAACGCACACCCTGATGTGCTTCCTGACCCCCAGGTTCGATTCAGCAACTGGGGATCCAGCCTCAGCACCAGGAGGTAGGGCCTGGATCCCCCTAAGCCCTAACCCAAACTCTGGGTTGTGTTTTCAGGCTTCCGTGCCCAGAGACATGGCCAACAATCCCTCCAGATTGGGACCCCCTGAGCCTCAACCAAGGACTCCGCCTACCATCCAGGAGAAAACCATGCCGTTCGGAGCGACCCAGAACCCTCAGACCAGGAGAAACCCACATGCATTCCAGAGGACACCCTCACCTCTGATGGCCCACATGGCAACAAAACCCAGAGACGGACATACCGCTTGACCACCGTCCTTGACTCAGCCCATGGGGGATCCCACCTCAAAGCCCCACTAAAGCCAACCCCAATATTAGTGGCCCACCCAGCCATGAAGCCGGATCTGCCAACCAGCCAGGCACATACCCTCACCTCAGCCCTGAGGGGACGACACCGCAGTGCTGTCAGATAGGGCCTTCCATGCCCCTGGGCCCTAAGCCAAACGATAGGTCAGGTGTACAGGTTTCTGTGCCCAGAGGACTGGCTCCTAAGCCCGTCCGAGTGGGGATGCCTGAGACTCGAACCGGCACATTGCCAGCTTCCTACATGGAAACTGTCATTTGAAGATGAGCAGAAAACAGAGAGCAGGAGAAAACTGTATGATACTGGGTCACCACCAGCATTTGCACACCCCATAGACACAAAACAGAAATGTACCGGTGGTCCGTGTCATCTGGGACATTTTCTGGGTGGATGGGACATTTTCTGGGTGGAAGGCCCCCACGCCTGACCCGGGATCCCACCTGGACGCATCCGCACCCCTCCGGAAAGCATCCCGCGAGTCGGACGCGGGCGACGCCAAAGCCTCCCGCTCCACAGCGCCCGGGGCTCCCCTCCCTGGCGCGGGCCGGTGGGGCCGGGCGGGCCCCGAGGCCCGGGCTCCAACCCTCGCCTGCCTCCTCAGCCTTCCGAGTCCGGGGTCCTGTGCCCCGGGGCCTCCCCGTGGGCAACCCTGCGTCCCGCGCCCCGAGGCCCCCGACCGCCCCGGCGCCGACGGTGCCCTTCGCAGCCGCGTCCACGCCTCGGGGCGAGAGAAACCTCCGTTCCCCCGCAGGGGGAAGCCGCAGCCCGGGGCGCCCCAGCCGCCCCCAAAGTCGGAGCACGAAGCCCGGCCCCAGGCCCTCCCTCAACTCTGCTCCGGGAGGGCTCCCCGGCGCCGGGGCCGCCGGCGGGTCCGCGTCCTCTCGGCTCGTTTTCCGGGGGGCCGCGCCGGGCCCCGAGCGAGAAAGGGCCCTCGGCCCCGGGGACCAGGCCGGTCCCCGGGGCTGCCCAACGCCGGCCGATTCTCACGAGCGTTCTGCCCAAACCGATCCCGGTTTGGGCAGAACGCTCGTGAGAATCGGCCGGAATACGCCCGGCGAACTCGCTTCGGGCGCAGCCCGTCTGCGGGGCCGCCCCCCGCGCCTGGCCCGGGACCCCGCGGGGTCGCGCCCGCGCCCCGCCGGAAAGCCCCCCGCGAGTCCTCCGCGCGCGACGCCGACGCCTCCCGCACCTCAGCGCCCGGAGCTCCCCTCCCTGGCGCGGGCCGGTGGGGCCGGGCGGGCCCCGAGGCCCGGGCTCCAACCCTCGCCTGCCTCCTCAGCCTTCCGCGTCCGGGGTCCTGTGCCCCGGGGCCTTCCCCGGGCAACCCTGAGTCCCGCGCCCCGAGGCCCCCGACCGCCCCGGCGCCGACGGTGCCCTTCGCCGCCGCGTCCACGCCTCGGGGCGAGAGAAACCTCCGTTCCCCGGCAGGGGAAGCCGCAGCCCGGGGCGCCCTAGCCGCCCCCAAAGTCGGAGCACGACGCCCGGCCACAGGCCCTCCCTCAACTCTGCTCCGGGAGGGCTCCCCGGCGCCGGGGCCGCCGGCGGGGCCGCGTCCTCTCGGCGCGTTTTCCGGGGGGCCGCGCCGGGCCCCGAGCGAGAAAGGGCCCTCGGCCCCGGGGACCAGGCCGGTCCCCGGGGCTGCCCAACGCCGGCCGATTCTCACGAGCGTTCTGCCCAAACCGATCCCGGTTTGGGCAGAACGCTCGTGAGAATCGGCCGGAAAACGCCCGGCGAACACGCTTCGGGCGCAGCCCGTCTGCGGGGCCGCCCCCCGCGCCTGGCCCGGGACCCCGCGGGGTCGCGCCCGCGCCCCGCCGGAAAGCCCCCCGCGAGTCCGCCCCGCGCGACGCCGACGCCTCCCGCTCCTCAGCGCCCGGGGCTCCCCTCCCTGGCGCGGGCCGGTGGGGCCGGGCGGGCCCCGAGGCCCGGGCTCCAACCCTCGCCTGCCTCCTCAGCCTTCCGAGTCCGGGGTCCTGTGCCCCGGGGCCTCCCCCTGGGCAACCCTGAGTCCCGCGCCCCGAGGCCCCCGACCGCCCCGGCGCCGACGGTGCCCTTCGCAGCCGCGTCCACGCCTCGGGGCGAGAGAAACCTCCGTTCCCCCGCAGGGGGAAGCCGCAGCCCGGGGCGCCCCAGCCGCCCCCAAAGTCGGAGCACGACGCCCGGACCCAGGCCCTCCCTCAACTCTGCTCCGGGAGGGCTCCCCGGCGCCGGGGCCGCCGGCGGGTCCGCGTCCTCTCGGCGCGTTTTCCGGGGAGCCGAGCCGGGCCCCGAGCGAGAAAGGGCCCTCGGCCCCGGGGACCAGGCCGGTCCCCGGGGCTGCCCAACGCCGGCCGATTCTCACGAGCGTTCTGCCCAAACCGATCCCGGTTTGGGCAGAACGCTCGTGAGAATCGGCCGGAAAACACCCGGCGAACTCGCTTCGGGCGCAGCCCGTCTGCGGGGCCGCCCCCGCGCCTGGCCCGGGACGCCGCGGGGTCGCGCCCGCGCCCCGCCGGAAAGCCCCCCGCGAGTCCGCCGCGCGCGACGCCGACGCCTCCCGCTCCTCAGCGCCCGGGGCTCCCCTCCCTGGCGCGGGCCGGTGGGGCCGGGCGGGCCCCGAGGCCCGGGCTCCAACCCTCGCCTGCCTCCTCAGCCTTCCGAGTCCGGGGTCCTGTGCCCCGGGGCCTCCCCCTGGGCAACCCTGAGTCCCGCGCCCCGAGGCCCCCGACCGCCCCGGCGCCGACGGTGCCCTTCGCAGCCGCGTCCACGCCTCGGGGCGAGAGAAACCTCCGTTCCCCCGCAGGGGGAAGCCGCAGCCCGGGGCGCCCCAGCCGCCCCCAAAGTCGGAGCACGACGCCCGGCCCCAGGCCCTCCCTCAACTCTGCTCCGGGAGGGCTCCCCGGCGCCGGGGCCGCCGGCGGGTCCGGGTCCTCTCGGCGCGTTTTCCGGGGGGCCGCGCCGGGCCCCGAGCGAGAAAGGGCCCTCGGCCCCGGGGACCAGGCCGGTCCCCGGGGCTGCCCAACGCCGGCCGATTCTCACGAGCGTTCTGCCCAAACCGATCCCGGTTTGGGCAGAACGCTCGTGAGAATCGGCCGGAAAACGCCCGGCGAACTCGCTTCGGGCGCAGCCCGTCTGCGGGGCCGCCCCCCGCGCCTGGCCCGGGACCCCGCGGGGTCGCGCCCGCGCCCCGCCGGAAAGCCCCCGGCGAGTCCGCCGCGCGCGACGCCGACGCCTCCCGCTCCTCAGCGCCCGGGGCTCCCCTCCCTGGCGCGGGCCGGTGGGGCCGGGCGGGCCCCGAGGCCCGGGCTCCAACCCTCGCCTGCCTCCTCAGCCTTCCGAGTCCGGGGTCCTGTGCCCCGGGGCCTCCCCCTGGGCAACCCTGAGTCCCGCGCCCCGAGGCCCCCGACCGCCCCGGCGCCGACGGTGCCCTTCGCAGCCGCGTCCACGCCTCGGGGCGAGAGAAACCTCCGTTCCCCCGCAGGGGCCAGCCGCAGCCCGGGGCGCCCCAGCCGCCCCCAAAGTCGGAGGACGACGCCCGGCCCCAGGCCCTCCCTCAACTCTGCTTCGGGAGTGCTCTCCGGCGCCGGGTCCGCCCAAAGACTCTCCTTCTGACTTCACCGCTCATGAAACCGCAGAGAAAATAGAGCATGTCCCACCATATATAGCCGTATGAGTGAACCTAGGAAGACAAGCATCCCTTTGATATTGCCCCAAGGCTCCTTGGAATCCTTTTCAATTTTCCCTCTGCCCTCATTGGAAATCTTTGGATGCAAAGATGAATTCATGAGGATCCATCCCCTTGGACAATGGAGAAGCTATCATCCAAGTCTCTATCTGACCACAAACAGCCACCTGCCTCTCGATGCCGGCCATTCCAACACAGCCTAGGGCCAGTGGGATAAACACTGTTGGATGAAGGAATAATTTCTGTGTTCAAAACGCACACCGAGTCAATCTCCTCTTCCCTTTAGAATCCAAGGGATTGCCTAGGAAAAAGATGTTCCAAATACCTTTGTCAGCCAGAAAGAAGCAGAGAAAATGAGATCCCTGCCAGGTGCTCCCTGCAGAGAATCTCAGGAACTCTGGCACCCACACTAGATATCTTAGAGCTGGTTCCGTGTGCCAATTGTGAGCTCCACTGGAGACAAGACGTAAGCCCAGGGGGTTTGGGGTGAAAGAGAAGTTTTACCTCCCATCCTGGCATGGATGTGCCCCATGGGCCTGCTCTTTTCTCGGAACACTGACTTCCTGGGACAAGCTGCCTGACGGACTCAGACGCTGATTTCCAAAGTTCAGGTCTCGTGGAGCCAGAGTGAAGAAGGGTCTTCAGGTGCGGAGAAGCAGGCGCCTCCCACCTAACGCCTGCACACCTGCTCCGATTCCTGGGAGAAGGAGAGACACATGCTTGTTTCTTAAGTGGTCATTGACTTCCTTCGAAAGCCGACCAATGCCCTTGTCCTTTGCGGAGAAAGAAACATGCTCTTCCAAACACTCGACTCCTCGGTTCCAAGTGCACCGTGAGTCGGGTTTGGTTCCCCCCGGCTCCAGAGCCCAACTGGGCGGACCCTCCGGAACCACCCTGACAGATGGCCAGCAAACCTGGGGAAACAGGGCACAGTGCTGTGTGGGGGCTCGGCTCCAGGGTCTCTTATGCCCACTCTTGAACCTGGGGAATCAGAGACTCTACAGCTCAGCACTCCGTCCTGGAGAAACAAGCTGCAGTGCCTCACGATCCAGGGTCTCTCACCCAACACCTCCCCACGGCCCCCAGAGCCAGCAGGCTGCACGGACTCCTCTTCCAGGGTGTTTCCCAGGGCAGCTCGCCACTGCCTCCAGTGGTGACGAGCAGCATTGCCACGTCTTCCGGGGTCTCTGGCGCCACGGCTCACCGCTCCCTCCAGTGGCGTGAACTGGCACTGCGGGGCTTTCCACAGACTCCTAAGGCAGCTCCCTAACCCTCCACAGGTCTGAAGCCACACTGGCACGGTCCCTCCAGATTGGGGACCTCTGGGCCACACCCCAGGAACCCACCTGCCACCCAGGAGGAAACTGTACCTTTTGAAGCTGCGCAGAGCCCTCAGAATGGAAAAAACCCACATGCATCCCAGGGGACACCCCCAAATTGGACGGTCCCCACAGTCACAAACGCACACCCTGATGTGCTTCCTGACCCCCAGGTTCGATTCAGCAACTGGGGATCCAGCCTCAGCACCAGGAGGTAGGGCCTGGATCCCCCTAAGCCCTAACCCAAACTCTGGGTTGTGTTTTCAGGCTTCCGTGCCCAGAGACATGGCCAACAATCCCTCCAGATTGGGACCCCCTGAGCCTCAACCAAGGACTCCGCCTACCATCCAGGAGAAAACCATGCCGTTCGGAGCGACCCAGAACCCTCAGACCAGGAGAAACCCACATGCATTCCAGAGGACACCCTCACCTCTGATGGCCCACATGGCAACAAAACCCAGAGACGGACATACCGCTTGACCACCGTCCTTGACTCAGCCCATGGGGGATCCCACCTCAAAGCCCCACTAAAGCCAACCCCAATATTAGTGGCCCACCCAGCCATGAAGCCGGATCTGCCAACCAGCCAGGCACATACCCTCACCTCAGCCCTGAGGGGACGACACCGCAGTGCTGTCAGATAGGGCCTGCCATGCCCCTGGGCCCTAAGCCAAACGATAGGTCAGGTGTACAGGTTTCTGTGCCCAGAGGACTGGCTCCTAAGCCCGTCCGAGTGGGGATGCCTGAGACTCGAACCGGCACATTGCCAGCTTCCTACATTGAAACTGTCATTTGAAGATGAGCAGAAAACAGAGAGCAGGAGAAAACTGTATGATACTGGGTCACCACCAGCATTTGCACACCCCATAGACACAAAACAGAAATGTACCGGTGGTCCGTGTCATCTGGGACATTTTCTGGGTGGATGGGACATTTTCTGGGTGGAAGGCCCCCACGCCTGACCCGGGATCCCACCTGGACGCATCCGCACCCCTCCGGAAAGCATCCCGCGAGTCGGACGCGGGCGACGCCAAAGCCTCCCGCTCCACAGCGCCCGGGACTCCCCTCCCTGGCGCGGGCCGGAAGGGCCGTGCGGACCCCGAGGCCCGGGCTCCAACCCTCGCCTGCCTCCTCAGCCTTCCGAGTCCGGGGTCCTGTGCCCCGGGGCCTCCCCCTGGGCAACCCTGAGTCCCGCGCCCCGAGGCCCCCGACCGCCCCGGCGCCGACGGTGCCCTTCGCAGCCGGGTCCATGCCTCGGGGCGAGAGAAACCTCCGTTCCCCCGCAGGGGGAAGCCGCAGCCCGGGGCGCCCCTGCCGCCCCCAACGTCGGAGCACGACGCCCGGCCCCAGGCCCTCCCTCAACTCTGCTCCGGGAGGGCTCCCCGGCGCCGGGGCCGCCGGCGGGTCCGCGTCCTCTCGGCGCGTTTTCCGGGGGGCCGCGCCGGGCCCCGAGCGAGAAAGGGCCCTTGGCCCCGGGGACCAGGCCGGTCCCCGGGGCTGCCCAACGCCGGCCGATTCTCACGAGCGTTCTGCCCAAACCGATCCCGGTTTGGGCAGAACGCTCGTGAGAATCGGCCGGAAAACGCCCGGCGAACTCGCTTCGGGCGCAGCCCGTCTGCGGGGCCGCCCCCCGCGCCTGGCCCGGGACCCCGCGGGGTCGCGCCCGCGCCCCGCCGGAAAGCCACCCCCGAGTCCGCCGCGTGCGACGCCGACGCTTCCCGCTCCTCAGCGCCCGGGGCTCCCCTCCCTGGCGCGGGCCGGTGGGGCCGGGCGGGCCCCGAGGCCCGGGCTCCAACCCTCGCCTGCCTCCTCAGCCTTCCGAGTCAGGGGTCCTGTGCCCCGGGGCCTCCCCCTGGGCAACACTGAGTCCCGCGCCCCGAGGCCCCCGACCGCCCCGGCGCCGACGGTGCCCTTCGCAGCCGCGTCCACGCCTCGGGGCGAGAGAAACCTCCGTTCCCCCGCAGGGGGAAGCCGCAGCCCGGGGCGCCCCAGCCGCCCCCAAAGTCGGAGCACGACGCCCGGCCCCAGGCCCTCCCTCAACTCTGCTCCGGGAGGGCTCCCCGGCGCCGGGGCCGCCGGCGGGTCCGCGTCCTCTCGGCGCGTTTTCCGGGGGGCCGCGCCGGGCCCCGAGCGAGAAAGGGCCCTCGGTCCCGGGGACCAGGCCGGTCCCCGGGGCTGCCCAACGCCGGCCGATTCTCACGAGAGTTCTGCCCAAACCGATCCCGGTTTGGGCAGAACGCTCGTGAGAATCGGCCGGAAAACGCCCGGCGAACTCGCTTCGGGCGCAGCCCGTCTGCGGGGCCGCCCCCCGCGCCTGGCCCGGGAACGCGCAGGGTCGCGCCCGCGCCCCGCCGGAAAGCCCCCCGCGAGTCCGCCCCGCGCGACGCCGACGCCTCCCGCTCCTCAGCGCCCGGGGCTCCCCTCCCTGGCGCGGGCCGGTGGGGCCGGGCGGGCCCCGAGGCCCGGGCTCCAACCCTCGCCTGCCTCCTCAGCCTTCCGAGTCCGGGGTCCTGTGCCCCGGGGCCTCCCCCTGGGCAACCCTGAGTCCCGCGCCCCGAGGCCCCCGACCGCCCCGGCGCCGACGGTGCCCTTCGCAGCCGCGTCCACGCCTCGGGGCGAGAGAAACCTCCGTTCCCCCGCAGGGGGAAGCCGCAGCCCGGGGCGCCCCAGCCGCCCCCAAAGTCGGAGCACGACGCCCGGCCCCAGGCCCTCCCTCAACTCTGCTCCGGGAGGGCTCCCCGGCGCCGGGGTCGCCGGCGGGTCCGCGTCCTCTCGGCGCGTTTTCCGGGGGGCCGCGCCGGGCCCCGAGTGAGAAAGGGCCCTCGGCCCCGGGGACCAGGCCGGTCCCCGGGGCTGCCCAACGCCGGCCGATTCTCACGAGCGTTCTGCCCAAACCGATCCCGGTTTGGGCTGAACGCTCGTGAGAATCGGCCGGAAAACGCCCGGCGAACTCGCTTCGGGCGCAGCCCGTCTGCGGGGCCGCCCCCCGCGCCTGGCCCGGGACCCCGCGGGGTCGCGCCCGCGCCCCGCCGGAAAGCCCCCGGCAAGTCCGCCGCGCGCGACGCCGCCGCCTCCCGCTCCTCAGCGCCCGGGGCTCCCCTCCCTGGCGCGGGCCGGTGGGGCCGGGCGGGCCCCGAGGCCCGGGCTCCAACCCTCGCCTGCCTCCTCAGCCTTCCGAGTCCGGGGTCCTGTGCCCCGGGGCCTGCCCCTGGGCAACCCTGAGTCCCGCGCCCCGAGGCCCCCGACCGCCCCGGCGCCGACGGTGCCCTTCGCAGCCGCGTCCACGCCTCGGGGCGAGAGAAACCTCCGTTCCCCCGCAGGGGGAAGCCGCAGCCCGGGGCGCCCCAGCCGCCCCCAAATTCGGAGGACGACGCCCGGCCCCAGGCCCTCCCTCAACTCTGCTTCGGGAGTGCTCTCCGGCGCCGGGTCCGCCCAAAGACTCTCCTTCTGACTTCACCGCTCATGAAACCGCAGAGAAAATAGAGCATGTCCCACCATATATAGCCGTATGAGTGAACCTAGGAAGACAAGCATCCCTTTGATATTGCCCCAAGGCTCCTTGGAATCCTTTTCAATTTTCCCTCTGCCCTCATTGGAAATCTTTGGATGCAAAGATGAATTCATGAGGATCCATCCCCTTGGACAATGGAGAAGCTATCATCCAAGTCTCTATCTGACCACAAACAGCCACCTGCCTCTCGATGCCGGCCATTCCAACACAGCCTAGGGCCAGTGGGATAAACACTGTTGGATGAAGGAATAATTTCTGTGTTCAAAACGCACACCGAGTCAATCTCCTCTTCCCTTTAGAATCCAAGGGATTGCCTAGGAAAAAGATGTTCCAAATACCTTTGTCAGCCAGAAAGAAGCAGAGAAAATGAGATCCCTGCCAGGTGCTCCCTGCAGAGAATCTCAGGAACTCTGGCACCCACACTAGATATCTTAGAGCTGGTTCCGTGTGCCAATTGTGAGCTCCACTGGAGACAAGACGTAAGCCCAGGGGGTTTGGGGTGAAAGAGAAGTTTTACCTCCCATCCTGGCATGGATGTGCCCCATGGGCCTGCTCTTTTCTCGGAACACTGACTTCCTGGGACAAGCTGCCTGACTGACTCAGACGCTGATTTCCAAAGTTCAGGTCTCGTGGAGCCAGAGTGAAGAAGGGTCTTCAGGTGCGGAGAAGCAGGCGCCTCCCACCTAACGCCTGCACACCTGCTCCGATTCCTGGGAGAAGGAGAGACACATGCTTGTTTCTTAAGTGGTCATTGACTTCCTTCGAAAGCCGACCAATGCCCTTGTCCTTTGCGGAGAAAGAAACATGCTCTTCCAAACACTCGACTCCTCGGTTCCAAGTGCACCGTGAGTCGGGTTTGGTTCCCCCCGGCTCCAGAGCCCAACTGGGCGGACCCTCCGGAACCACCCTGACAGATGGCCAGCAAACCTGGGGAAACAGGGCACAGTGCTGTGTGGGGGCTCGGCTCCAGGGTCTCTTATGCCCACTCTTGAACCTGGGGAATCAGAGACTATACAGCTCAGCACTCCGTCCTGTAGAAACAAGCTGCAGTGCCTCACGATCCAGGGTCTCTCACCCAACACCTCCCCACGGCCCCCAGAGCCAGCAGGCTGCACGGACTCCTCTTCCAGGGTGTTTCCCAGGGCAGCTCGCCACTGCCTCCAGTGGTGACGAGCAGCATTGCCACGTCTTCCGGGGTCTCTGGCGCCACGGCTCACCGCTCCCTCCAGTGGCGTGAACTGGCACTGCGGGGCTTTCCACAGACTCCTAAGGCAGCTCCCTAACCCTCCACAGGTCTGAAGCCACACTGGCACGGTCCCTCCAGATTGGGGACCTCTGGGCCACACCCCAGGAACCCACCTGCCACCCAGGAGGAAACTGTACCTTTTGAAGCTGCGCAGAGCCCTCAGAATGGAAAAAACCCACATGCATCCCAGGGGACACCCCCAAATTGGACGGTCCCCACAGTCACAAACGCACACCCTGATGTGCTTCCTGACCCCCAGGTTCGATTCAGCAACTGGGGATCCAGCCTCAGCACCAGGAGGTAGGGCCTGGATCCCCCTAAGCCCTAACCCAAACTCTGGGTTGTGTTTTCAGGCTTCCGTGCCCAGAGACATGGCCAACAATCCCTCCAGATTGGGACCCCCTGAGCCTCAACCAAGGACTCCGCCTACCATCCAGGAGAAAACCATGCCGTTCGGAGCGACCCAGAACCCTCAGACCAGGAGAAACCCACATGCATTCCAGAGGACACCCTCACCTCTGATGGCCCACATGGCAACAAAACCCAGAGACGGACATACCGCTTGACCACCGTCCTTGACTCAGCCCATGGGGGATCCCACCTCAAAGCCCCACTAAAGCCAACCCCAATATTAGTGGCCCACCCAGCCATGAAGCCGGATCTGCCAACCAGCCAGGCACATACCCTCACCTCAGCCCTGAGGGGACGACACCGCAGTGCTGTCAGATAGGGCCTTCCATGCCCCTGGGCCCTAAGCCAAACGATAGGTCAGGTGTACAGGTTTCTGTGCCCAGAGGACTGGCTCCTAAGCCCGTCCGAGTGGGGATGCCTGAGACTCGAACCGGCACATTGCCAGCTTCCTACATTGAAACTGTCATTTGAAGATGAGCAGAAAACAGAGAGCAGGAGAAAACTGTATGATACTGGGTCACCACCAGCATTTGCACACCCCATAGACACAAAACAGAAATGTACCGGTGGTCCGTGTCATCTGGGACATTTTCTGGGTGGATGGGACATTTTCTGGGTGGAAGGCCCCCACGCCTGACCCGGGATCCCACCTGGACGCATCCGCACCCCTCCGGAAAGCATCCCGCGAGTCGGACGCGGGCGACGCCAAAGCCTCCCGCTCCACAGCGCCCGGGACTCCCCTCCCTGGCGCGGGCCGGAAGGGCCGTGAGGACCCCGAGGCCCGGGCTCCAACCCTCGCCTGCCTCCTCAGCCTTCCGAGTCCGGGGTCCTGTGCCCCGGGGCCTCCCCCTGGGCAACCCTGAGTCCCGCGCCCCGAGGCCCCCGACCGCCCCGGCGCCGACGGTGCCCTTCGCAGCCGCGTCCTCGCCTCGGGGCGAGAGAAACCTCCGTTCCCCCGTATGGGAAAGCCGCAGCCCGGGGCGCCCCAGCCGCCCCCAAAGTCGGAGCACGACGCCCGGCCCCAGGCCCTCCCTCAACTCTGCTCCGGGAGGGCTCCCCGGCGCCGGGGCCGCCGGCGGGTCCGCGTCCTCTCGGCGCGTTTTCCGGGGGGCCGCGCCGGGCCCCGAGCGAGAAAGGGCCCTCGGCCCCGGGGACCAGGCCGGTCCCCGGGGCTGCCCAACGCCGGCCGATTCTCACGAGCGTTCTGCCCAAACCGATCCCGGTTTGGGCAGAACGCTCGTGAGAATCGGCCGGAAAACGCCCGGCGAACTCGCTTCGGGCGCAGCCCGTCTGCGGGGCCGCCCCCCGCGCCTGGCCCGGGACCCCGCGGGGTCGCGCCCGCTCCCCGCCGGAAAGCCCCCCGCGAGCCCGCCGCGCGCGACGCCGACGCCTCCCGCTCCTCAGCGCCCGGGGCTCCCCTCCCTGGCGCGGGCCGGTGGGGCCGGGCGGGCCCCGAGGCCCGGGCTCCAACCCTCGCCTGCCTCCTCAGCCTTCCGAGTCCGGGGTCCTGTGCCCCGGGGCCTCCCCCTGGGCAACCCTGAGTCCCGCGCCCCGAGGCCCCCGACCGCCCCGGCGCCGACGGTGCCCTTCGCAGCCGCGTCCACGCCTCGGGGCGAGAGAAACCTCCGTTCCCCCGCAGGGGCCAGCCGCAGCCCGGGGCGCCCCAGCCGCCCCCAAAGTCGGAGGACGACGCCCGGCCCCAGGCCCTCCCTCAACTCTGCTTCGGGAGTGCTCTCCGGCGCCGGGTCCGCCCAAAGACTCTCCTTCTGACTTCACCGCTCATGAAACCGCAGAGAAAATAGAGCATGTCCCACCATATATAGCCGTATGAGTGAACCTAGGAAGACAAGCATCCCTTTGATATTGCCCCAAGGCTCCTTGGAATCCTTTTCAATTTTCCCTCTGCCCTCATTGGAAATCTTTGGATGCAAAGATGAATTCATGAGGATCCATCCCCTTGGACAATGGAGAAGCTATCATCCAAGTCTCTATCTGACCACAAACAGCCACCTGCCTCTCGATGCCGGCCATTCCAACACAGCCTAGGGCCAGTGGGATAAACACTGTTGGATGAAGGAATAATTTCTGTGTTCAAAACGCACACCGAGTCAATCTCCTCTTCCCTTTAGAATCCAAGGGATTGCCTAGGAAAAAGATGTTCCAAATACCTTTGTCAGCCAGAAAGAAGCAGAGAAAATGAGATCCCTGCCAGGTGCTCCCTGCAGAGAATCTCAGGAACTCTGGCACCCACACTAGATATCTTAGAGCTGGTTCCGTGTGCCAATTGTGAGCTCCACTGGAGACAAGACGTAAGCCCAGGGGGTTTGGGGTGAAAGAGAAGTTTTACCTCCCATCCTGGCATGGATGTGCCCCATGGGCCTGCTCTTTTCTCGGAACACTGACTTCCTGGGACAAGCTGCCTGACGGACTCAGACGCTGATTTCCAAAGTTCAGGTCTCGTGGAGCCAGAGTGAAGAAGGGTCTTCAGGTGCGGAGAAGCAGGCGCCTCCCACCTAACGCCTGCACACCTGCTCCGATTCCTGGGAGAAGGAGAGACACATGCTTGTTTCTTAAGTGGTCATTGACTTCCTTCGAAAGCCGACCAATGCCCTTGTCCTTTGCGGAGAAAGAAACATGCTCTTCCAAACACTCGACTCCTCGGTTCCAAGTGCACCGTGAGTCGGGTTTGGTTCCCCCCGGCTCCAGAGCCCAACTGGGCGGACCCTCCGGAACCACCCTGACAGCAGATGGCCAGCAAACCTGGGGAAACAGGGCACAGTGCTGTGTGGGGGCTCGGCTCCAGGGTCTCTTATGCCCACTCTTGAACCTGGGGAATCAGAGACTCTACAGCTCAGCACTCCGTCCTGTAGAAACAAGCTGCAGTGCCTCACGATCCAGGGTCTCTCACCCAACACCTCCCCACGGCCCCCAGAGCCAGCAGGCTGCACGGACTCCTCTTCCAGGGTGTTTCCCAGGGCAGCTCGCCACTGCCTCCAGTGGTGACGAGCAGCATTGCCACGTCTTCCGGGGTCTCTGGCGCCACGGCTCACCGCTCCCTCCAGTGGCGTGAACTGGCACTGCGGGGCTTTCCACAGACTCCTAAGGCAGCTCCCTAACCCTCCACAGGTCTGAAGCCACACTGGCACGGTCCCTCCAGATTGGGGACCTCTGGGCCACACCCCAGGAACCCACCTGCCACCCAGGAGGAAACTGTACCTTTTGAAGCTGCGCAGAGCCCTCAGAATGGAAAAAACCCACATGCATCCCAGGGGACACCCCCAAATTGGACGGTCCCCACAGTCACAAACGCACACCCTGATGTGCTTCCTGACCCCCAGGTTCGATTCAGCAACTGGGGATCCAGCCTCAGCACCAGGAGGTAGGGCCTGGATCCCCCTAAGCCCTAACCCAAACTCTGGGTTGTGTTTTCAGGCTTCCGTGCCCAGAGACATGGCCAACAATCCCTCCAGATTGGGACCCCCTGAGCCTCAACCAAGGACTCCGCCTACCATCCAGGAGAAAACCATGCCGTTCGGAGCGACCCAGAACCCTCAGACCAGGAGAAACCCACATGCATTCCAGAGGACACCCTCACCTCTGATGGCCCACATGGCAACAAAACCCAGAGACGGACATACCGCTTGACCACCGTCCTTGACTCAGCCCATGGGGGATCCCACCTCAAAGCCCCACTAAAGCCAACCCCAATATTAGTGGCCCACCCAGCCATGAAGCCGGATCTGCCAACCAGCCAGGCACATACCCTCACCTCAGCCCTGAGGGGACGACACCGCAGTGCTGTCAGATAGGGCCTGCCATGCCCCTGGGCCCTAAGCCAAACGATAGGTCAGGTGTACAGGTTTCTGTGCCCAGAGGACTGGCTCCTAAGCCCGTCCGAGTGGGGATGCCTGAGACTCGAACCGGCACATTGCCAGCTTCCTACATTGAAACTGTCATTTGAAGATGAGCAGAAAACAGAGAGCAGGAGAAAACTGTATGATACTGGGTCACCACCAGCATTTGCACACCCCATAGACACAAAACAGAAATGTACCGGTGGTCCGTGTCATCTGGGACATTTTCTGGGTGGATGGGACATTTTCTGGGTGGAAGGCCCCCACGCCTGACCCGGGATCCCACCTGGACGCATCCGCACCCCTCCGGAAAGCATCCCGCGAGTCGGACGCGGGCGACGCCAAAGCCTCCCGCTCCACAGCGCCCGGGACTCCCCTCCCTGGCGCGGGCCGGAAGGGCCGTGCGGACCCCGAGACCCGGGCTCCAACCCTCGCCTGCCTCCTCAGCCTTCCGAGTCAGGGGTCCTGTGCCCCGGGGCCTCCCCCTGGGCAACACTGAGTCCCGCGCCCCGAGGCCCCCGACCGCCCCGGCGCCGACGGTGCCCTTCGCAGCCGCGTCCACGCCTCGGGGCGAGAGAAACCTCCGTTCCCCCGCAGGGGGAAGCCGCAGCCCGGGGCGCCCCAGCCGCCCCCAAAGTCGGAGCACGACGCCCGGCCCCAGGCCCTCCCTCAACTCTGCTCCGGGAGGGCTCCCCGGCGCCGGGGCCGCCGGCGGGTCCGCGTCCTCTCGGCGCGTTTTCCGGGGGGCCGCGCCGGGCCCCGAGCGAGAAAGGGCCCTCGGCCCCGGGGACCAGGCCGGTCCCCGGGGCTGCCCAACGCCGGCCGATTCTCACGAGCGTTCTGCCCAAACCGATCCCGGTTTGGGCAGAACGCTCGTGAGAATCGGCCGGAAAACGCCCGGCGAACTCGCTTCGGGCGCAGCCCGTCTGCGGGGCCGCCCCCCGCGCCTGGCCCGGGAACGCGCAGGGTCGCGCCCGCGCCCCGCCGGAAAGCCCCCCGCGAGTCCGCCGCGCGCGACGCCGACGCCTCCCGCTCCTCAGCGCCCGGGGCTCCCCTCCCTGGCGCGGGCCGGTGGGGCCGGGCGGGCCCCGAGGCCCGGGCTCCAACCCTCGCCTGCCTCCTCAGCCTTCCGAGTCAGGGGTCCTGTGCCCCGGGGCCTCCCCCTGGGCAACCCTGAGTCCCGCGCCCCGAGGCCCCCGACCGCCCCGGCGCCGACGGTGCCCTTCGCAGCCGCGTCCACGCCTCGGGGCGAGAGAAACCTCCGTTCCCCCGCAGGGGCCAGCCGCAGCCCGGGGCGCCCCAGCCGCCCCCAAAGTCGGAGGACGACGCCCGGCCCCAGGCCCTCCCTCAACTCTGCTTCGGGAGTGCTCTCCGGCGCCGGGTCCGCCCAAAGACTCTCCTTCTGACTTCACCGCTCATGAAACCGCAGAGAAAATAGAGCATGTCCCACCATATATAGCCGTATGAGTGAACCTAGGAAGACAAGCATCCCTTTGATATTGCCCCAAGGCTCCTTGGAATCCTTTTCAATTTTCCCTCTGCCCTCATTGGAAATCTTTGGATGCAAAGATGAATTCATGAGGATCCATCCCCTTGGACAATGGAGAAGCTATCATCCAAGTCTCTATCTGACCACAAACAGCCACCTGCCTCTCGATGCCGGCCATTCCAACACAGCCTAGGGCCAGTGGGATAAACACTGTTGGATGAAGGAATAATTTCTGTGTTCAAAACGCACACCGAGTCAATCTCCTCTTCCCTTTAGAATCCAAGGGATTGCCTAGGAAAAAGATGTTCCAAATACCTTTGTCAGCCAGAAAGAAGCAGAGAAAATGAGATCCCTGCCAGGTGCTCCCTGCAGAGAATCTCAGGAACTCTGGCACCCACACTAGATATCTTAGAGCTGGTTCCGTGTGCCAATTGTGAGCTCCACTGGAGACAAGACGTAAGCCCAGGGGGTTTGGGGTGAAAGAGAAGTTTTACCTCCCATCCTGGCATGGATGTGCCCCATGGGCCTGCTCTTTTCTCGGAACACTGACTTCCTGGGACAAGCTGCCTGACGGACTCAGACGCTGATTTCCAAAGTTCAGGTCTCGTGGAGCCAGAGTGAAGAAGGGTCTTCAGGTGCGGAGAAGCAGGCGCCTCCCACCTAACGCCTGCACACCTGCTCCGATTCCTGGGAGAAGGAGAGACACATGCTTGTTTCTTAAGTGGTCATTGACTTCCTTCGAAAGCCGACCAATGCCCTTGTCCTTTGTGGAGAAAGAAACATGCTCTTCCAAACACTCGACTCCTCGGTTCCAAGTGCACCGTGAGTCGGGTTTGGTTCCCCCCGGCTCCAGAGCCCAACTGGGCGGACCCTCCGGAACCACCCTGACAGCAGATGGCCAGCAAACCTGGGGAAACAGGGCACAGTGCTGTGTGGGGGCTCGGCTCCAGGGTCTCTTATGCCCACTCTTGAACCTGGGGAATCAGAGACTCTACAGCTCAGCACTCCGTCCTGTAGAAACAAGCTGCAGTGCCTCACGATCCAGGGTCTCTCACCCAACACCTCCCCACGGCCCCCAGAGCCAGCAGGCTGCACGGACTCCTCTTCCAGGGTGTTTCCCAGGGCAGCTCGCCACTGCCTCCAGTGGTGACGAGCAGCATTGCCACGTCTTCCGGGGTCTCTGGCGCCACGGCTCACCGCTCCCTCCAGTGGCGTGAACTGGCACTGCGGGGCTTTCCACAGACTCCTAAGGCAGCTCCCTAACCCTCCACAGGTCTGAAGCCACACTGGCACGGTCCCTCCAGATTGGGGACCTCTGGGCCACACCCCAGGAACCCACCTGCCACCCAGGAGGAAACTGTACCTTTTGAAGCTGCGCAGAGCCCTCAGAATGGAAAAAACCCACATGCATCCCAGGGGACACCCCCAAATTGGACGGTCCCCACAGTCACAAACGCACACCCTGATGTGCTTCCTGACCCCCAGGTTCGATTCAGCAACTGGGGATCCAGCCTCAGCACCAGGAGGTAGGGCCTGGATCCCCCTAAGCCCTAACCCAAACTCTGGGTTGTGTTTTCAGGCTTCCGTGCCCAGAGACATGGCCAACAATCCCTCCAGATTGGGACCCCCTGAGCCTCAACCAAGGACTCCGCCTACCATCCAGGAGAAAACCATGCCGTTCGGAGCGACCCAGAACCCTCAGACCAGGAGAAACCCACATGCATTCCAGAGGACACCCTCACCTCTGATGGCCCACATGGCAACAAAACCCAGAGACGGACATACCGCTTGACCACCGTCCTTGACTCAGCCCATGGGGGATCCCACCTCAAAGCCCCACTAAAGCCAACCCCAATATTAGTGGCCCACCCAGCCATGAAGCCGGATCTGCCAACCAGCCAGGCACATACCCTCACCTCAGCCCTGAGGGGACGACACCGCAGTGCTGTCAGATAGGGCCTGCCATGCCCCTGGGCCCTAAGCCAAACGATAGGTCAGGTGTACAGGTTTCTGTGCCCAGAGGACTGGCTCCTAAGCCCGTCCGAGTGGGGATGCCTGAGACTCGAACCGGCACATTGCCAGCTTCCTACATTGAAACTGTCATTTGAAGATGAGCAGAAAACAGAGAGCAGGAGAAAACTGTATGATACTGGGTCACCACCAGCATTTGCACACCCCATAGACACAAAACAGAAATGTACCGGTGGTCCGTGTCATCTGGGACATTTTCTGGGTGGATGGGACATTTTCTGGGTGGAAGGCCCCCACGCCTGACCCGGGATCCCACCTGGACGCATCCGCACCCCTCCGGAAAGCATCCCGCGAGTCGGACGCGGGCGACGCCAAAGCCTCCCGCTCCACAGCGCCCGGGACTCCCCTCCCTGGCGCGGGCCGGAAGGGCCGTGCGGACCCCGAGACCCGGGCTCCAACCCTCGCCTGCCTCCTCAGCCTTCCGAGTCCGGGGTCCTGTGCCCCGGGGCCTCCCCCTGGGCAACCCTGAGTCCCGCGCCCCGAGGCCCCCGACCGCCCCGGCGCCGACGGTGCCCTTCGCAGCCGCGTCCACGCCTCGGGGCGAGAGAAACCTCCGTTCCCCCGCAGGGGGAAGCCGCAGCCCGGGGCGCCCCTGCCGCCCCCAACGTCGGAGCACGACGCCCGGCCCCAGGCCCTCCCTCAACTCTGCTCCGGGAGGGCTCCCCGGCGCCGGGGCCGCCGGCGGGTCCGCGTCCTCTCGGCGCGTTTTCCGGGGGGCCGCGCCGGGCCCCGAGCGAGAAAGGGCCCTCGGCCCCGGGGACCAGGCCGGTCCCCGGGGCTGCCCAACGCCGGCCGATTCTCACGAGCGTTCTGCCCAAACCGATCCCGGTTTGGGCAGAACGCTCGTGAGAATCGGCCGGAAAACGCCCGGCGAACTCGCTTCGGGCGCAGCCCGTCTGCGGGGCCGCCCCCCGCGCCTGGCCCGGGAACGCAGAGGGTCGCGCCCGCGCCCCGCCGGAAAGCCCCCCGCGAGTCCGCCGCGCGCGACGCCGACGCCTCCCGCTCCTCAGCGCCCGGGGCTCCCCTCCCTGGCGCGGGCCGGTGGGGCCGGGCGGGCCCCGAGGCCCGGGCTCCAACCCTCGCCTGCCTCCTCAGCCTTCCGAGTCAGGGGTCCTGTGCCCCGGGGCCTCCCCCTGGGCAACCCTGAGTCCCGCGCCCCGAGGCCCCCGACCGCCCCGGCGCCGACGGTGCCCTTCGCAGCCGCGTCCACGCCTCGGGGCGAGAGAAACCTCCGTTCCCCCGCAGGGGGAAGCCGCAGCCCGGGGCGCCCCAGCCGCCCCCAAAGTCGGAGCACGACGCCCGGCCCCAGGCCCTCCCTCAACTCTGCTCCGGGAGGGCTCCCCGGCGCCGGGGCCGCCGGCGGGTCCGCGTCCTCTCGGCGCGTTTTCCGGGGGGCCGCGCCGGGCCCCGAGCGAGAAAGGGCCCTCGGCCCCGGGGACCAGGCCGGTCCCCCGGGCTGCCCAACGCCGGCCGATTCTCACGAGAGTTCTGCCCAAACCGATCCCGGTTTGGGCAGAACGCTCGTGAGAATCGGCCGGAAAACGCCCGGCGAACTCGCTTCGGGCGCAGCCCGTCTGCGGGGCCGCCCCCCGCGCCTGGCCCGGGAACGCGCAGGGTCGCGCCCGCGCCCCGCCGGAAAGCCCCCCGCGAGTCCGCCCCGCGCGACGCCGACGCCTCCCGCTCCTCAGCGCCCGGGGCTCCCCTCCCTGGCGCGGGCCGGTGGGGCCGGGCGGGCCCCGAGGCCCGGGCTCCAACCCTCGCCTGCCTCCTCAGCCTTCCGAGTCCGGGGTCCTGTGCCCCGGGGCCTCCCCCTGGGCAACCCTGTGTCCCGCGCCCCGAGGCCCCCGACCGCCCCGGCGCCGGCGGTGCCCTTCGCAGCCGCGTCCACGCCTCGGGGCGAGAGAAACCTCCGTTCCCCCGCAGGGGGAAGCCGCAGCCCGGGGCGCCCCAGCCGCCCCCAAAGTCGGAGCACGACGCCCGGCCCCAGGCCCTCCCTCAACTCTGCTCCGGGAGGGCTCCCCGGCGCCGGGGTCGCCGGCGGGTCCGCGTCCTCTCGGCGCGTTTTCCGGGGGGCCGCGCCGGGCCCCGAGTGAGAAAGGGCCCTCGGCCCCGGGGACCAGGCCGGTCCCCGGGGCTGCCCAACGCCGGCCGATTCTCACGAGCGTTCTGCCCAAACCGATCCCGGTTTGGGCTGAACGCTCGTGAGAATCGGCCGGAAAACGCCCGGCGAACTCGCTTCGGGCGCAGCCCGTCTGCGGGTCCGCCCCCCGCGCCTGGCCCGGGACCCCGCGGGGTCGCGCCCGCGCCCCGCCGGAAAGCCCCCGGCAAGTCCGCCGCGCGCGACGCCGCCGCCTCCCGCTCCTCAGCGCCCGGGGCTCCCCTCCCTGGCGCGGGCCGGTGGGGCCGGGCGGGCCCCGAGGCCCGGGCTCCAACCCTCGCCTGCCTCCTCAGCCTTCCGAGTCCGGGGTCCTGTGCCCCGGGGCCTGCCCCTGGGCAACCCTGAGTCCCGCGCCCCGAGGCCCCCGACCGCCCCGGCGCCGACGGTGCCCTTCGCAGCCGCGTCCACGCCTCGGGGCGAGAGAAACCTCCGTTCCCCCGCAGGGGGAAGCCGCAGCCCGGGGCGCCCCAGCCGCCCCCAAATTCGGAGGACGACGCCCGGCCCCAGGCCCTCCCTCAACTCTGCTTCGGGAGTGCTCTCCGGCGCCGGGTCCGCCCAAAGACTCTCCTTCTGACTTCACCGCTCATGAAACCGCAGAGAAAATAGAGCATGTCCCACCATATATAGCCGTATGAGTGAACCTAGGAAGACAAGCATCCCTTTGATATTGCCCCAAGGCTCCTTGGAATCCTTTTCAATTTTCCCTCTGCCCTCATTGGAAATCTTTGGATGCAAAGATGAATTCATGAGGATCCATCCCCTTGGACAATGGAGAAGCTATCATCCAAGTCTCTATCTGACCACAAACAGCCACCTGCCTCTCGATGCCGGCCATTCCAACACAGCCTAGGGCCAGTGGGATAAACACTGTTGGATGAAGGAATAATTTCTGTGTTCAAAACGCACACCGAGTCAATCTCCTCTTCCCTTTAGAATCCAAGGGATTGCCTAGGAAAAAGATGTTCCAAATACCTTTGTCAGCCAGAAAGAAGCAGAGAAAATGAGATCCCTGCCAGGTGCTCCCTGCAGAGAATCTCAGGAACTCTGGCACCCACACTAGATATCTTAGAGCTGGTTCCGTGTGCCAATTGTGAGCTCCACTGGAGACAAGACGTAAGCCCAGGGGGTTTGGGGTGAAAGAGAAGTTTTACCTCCCATCCTGGCATGGATGTGCCCCATGGGCCTGCTCTTTTCTCGGAACACTGACTTCCTGGGACAAGCTGCCTGACTGACTCAGACGCTGATTTCCAAAGTTCAGGTCTCGTGGAGCCAGAGTGAAGAAGGGTCTTCAGGTGCGGAGAAGCAGGCGCCTCCCACCTAACGCCTGCACACCTGCTCCGATTCCTGGGAGAAGGAGAGACACATGCTTGTTTCTTAAGTGGTCATTGACTTCCTTCGAAAGCCGACCAATGCCCTTGTCCTTTGCGGAGAAAGAAACATGCTCTTCCAAACACTCGACTCCTCGGTTCCAAGTGCACCGTGAGTCGGGTTTGGTTCCCCCCGGCTCCAGAGCCCAACTGGGCGGACCCTCCGGAACCACCCTGACAGATGGCCAGCAAACCTGGGGAAACAGGGCACAGTGCTGTGTGGGGGCTCGGCTCCAGGGTCTCTTATGCCCACTCTTGAACCTGGGGAATCAGAGACTCTACAGCTCAGCACTCCGTCCTGTAGAAACAAGCTGCAGTGCCTCACGATCCAGGGTCTCTCACCCAACACCTCCCCACGGCCCCCAGAGCCAGCAGGCTGCACGGACTCCTCTTCCAGGGTGTTTCCCAGGGCAGCTCGCCACTGCCTCCAGTGGTGACGAGCAGCATTGCCACGTCTTCCGGGGTCTCTGGCGCCACGGCTCACCGCTCCCTCCAGTGGCGTGAACTGGCACTGCGGGGCTTTCCACAGACTCCTAAGGCAGCTCCCTAACCCTCCACAGGTCTGAAGCCACACTGGCACGGTCCCTCCAGATTGGGGACCTCTGGGCCACACCCCAGGAACCCACCTGCCACCCAGGAGGAAACTGTACCTTTTGAAGCTGCGCAGAGCCCTCAGAATGGAAAAAACCCACATGCATCCCAGGGGACACCCCCAAATTGGACGGTCCCCACAGTCACAAACGCACACCCTGATGTGCTTCCTGACCCCCAGGTTCGATTCAGCAACTGGGGATCCAGCCTCAGCACCAGGAGGTAGGGCCTGGATCCCCCTAAGCCCTAACCCAAACTCTGGGTTGTGTTTTCAGGCTTCCGTGCCCAGAGACATGGCCAACAATCCCTCCAGATTGGGACCCCCTGAGCCTCAACCAAGGACTCCGCCTACCATCCAGGAGAAAACCATGCCGTTCGGAGCGACCCAGAACCCTCAGACCAGGAGAAACCCACATGCATTCCAGAGGACACCCTCACCTCTGATGGCCCACATGGCAACAAAACCCAGAGACGGACATACCGCTTGACCACCGTCCTTGACTCAGCCCATGGGGGATCCCACCTCAAAGCCCCACTAAAGCCAACCCCAATATTAGTGGCCCACCCAGCCATGAAGCCGGATCTGCCAACCAGCCAGGCACATACCCTCACCTCAGCCCTGAGGGGACGACACCGCAGTGCTGTCAGATAGGGCCTTCCATGCCCCTGGGCCCTAAGCCAAACGATAGGTCAGGTGTACAGGTTTCTGTGCCCAGAGGACTGGCTCCTAAGCCCGTCCGAGTGGGGATGCCTGAGACTCGAACCGGCACATTGCCAGCTTCCTACATTGAAACTGTCATTTGAAGATGAGCAGAAAACAGAGAGCAGGAGAAAACTGTATGATACTGGGTCACCACCAGCATTTGCACACCCCATAGACACAAAACAGAAATGTACCGGTGGTCCGTGTCATCTGGGACATTTTCTGGGTGGATGGGACATTTTCTGGGTGGAAGGCCCCCACGCCTGACCCGGGATCCCACCTGGACGCATCCGCACCCCTCCGGAAAGCATCCCGCGAGTCGGACGCGGGCGACGCCAAAGCCTCCCGCTCCACAGCGCCCGGGACTCCCCTCCCTGGCGCGGGCCGGAAGGGCCGTGAGGACCCCGAGGCCCGGGCTCCAACCCTCGCCTGCCTCCTCAGCCTTCCGAGTCCGGGGTCCTGTGCCCCGGGGCCTCCCCCTGGGCAACCCTGAGTCCCGCGCCCCGAGGCCCCCGACCGCCCCGGCGCCGACGGTGCCCTTCGCAGCCGCGTCCTCGCCTCGGGGCGAGAGAAACCTCCGTTCCCCCGTACGGGAAAGCCGCAGCCCGGGGCGCCCCAGCCGCCCCCAAAGTCGGAGCACGACGCCCGGCCCCAGGCCCTCCCTCAACTCTGCTCCGGGAGGGCTCCCCGGCGCCGGGGCCGCCGGCGGGTCCGCGTCCTCTCGGCGCGTTTTCCGGGGGGCCGCGCCGGGCCCCGAGCGAGAAAGGGCCCTCGGCCCCGGGGACCAGGCCGGTCCCCGGGGCTGCCCAACGCCGGCCGATTCTCACGAGCGTTCTGCCCAAACCGATCCCGGTTTGGGCAGAACGCTCGTGAGAATCGGCCGGAAAACGCCCGGCGAACTCGCTTCGGGCGCAGCCCGTCTGCGGGGCCGCCCCCCGCGCCTGGCCCGGGACCCCGCGGGGTCGCGCCCGCTCCCCGCCGGAAAGCCCCCCGCGAGCCCGCCGCGCGCGACGCCGACGCCTCCCGCTCCTCAGCGCCCGGGGCTCCCCTCCCTGGCGCGGGCCGGTGGGGCCGGGCGGGCCCCGAGGCCCGGGCTCCAACCCTCGCCTGCCTCCTCAGCCTTCCGAGTCCGGGGTCCTGTGCCCCGGGGCCTCCCCCTGGGCAACCCTGAGTCCCGCGCCCCGAGGCCCCCGACCGCCCCGGCGCCGACGGTGCCCTTCGCAGCCGCGTCCACGCCTCGGGGCGAGAGAAACCTCCGTTCCCCCGCAGGGGCCAGCCGCAGCCCGGGGCGCCCCAGCCGCCCCCAAAGTCGGAGGACGACGCCCGGCCCCAGGCCCTCCCTCAACTCTGCTTCGGGAGTGCTCTCCGGCGCCGGGTCCGCCCAAAGACTCTCCTTCTGACTTCACCGCTCATGAAACCGCAGAGAAAATAGAGCATGTCCCACCATATATAGCCGTATGAGTGAACCTAGGAAGACAAGCATCCCTTTGATATTGCCCCAACGCTCCTTGGAATCCTTTTCAATTTTCCCTCTGCCCTCATTGGAAATCTTTGGATGCAAAGATGAATTCATGAGGATCCATCCCCTTGGACAATGGAGAAGCTATCATCCAAGTCTCTATCTGACCACAAACAGCCACCTGCCTCTCGATGCCGGCCATTCCAACACAGCCTAGGGCCAGTGGGATAAACACTGTTGGATGAAGGAATAATTTCTGTGTTCAAAACGCACACCGAGTCAATCTCCTCTTCCCTTTAGAATCCAAGGGATTGCCTAGGAAAAAGATGTTCCAAATACCTTTGTCAGCCAGAAAGAAGCAGAGAAAATGAGATCCCTGCCAGGTGCTCCCTGCAGAGAATCTCAGGAACTCTGGCACCCACACTAGATATCTTAGAGCTGGTTCCGTGTGCCAATTGTGAGCTCCACTGGAGACAAGACGTAAGCCCAGGGGGTTTGGGGTGAAAGAGAAGTTTTACCTCCCATCCTGGCATGGATGTGCCCCATGGGCCTGCTCTTTTCTCGGAACACTGACTTCCTGGGACAAGCTGCCTGACGGACTCAGACGCTGATTTCCAAAGTTCAGGTCTCGTGGAGCCAGAGTGAAGAAGGGTCTTCAGGTGCGGAGAAGCAGGCGCCTCCCACCTAACGCCTGCACACCTGCTCCGATTCCTGGGAGAAGGAGAGACACATGCTTGTTTCTTAAGTGGTCATTGACTTCCTTCGAAAGCCGACCAATGCCCTTGTCCTTTGTGGAGAAAGAAACATGCTCTTCCAAACACTCGACTCCTCGGTTCCAAGTGCACCGTGAGTCGGGTTTGGTTCCCCCCGGCTCCAGAGCCCAACTGGGCGGACCCTCCGGAACCACCCTGACAGCAGATGGCCAGCAAACCTGGGGAAACAGGGCACAGTGCTGTGTGGGGGCTCGGCTCCAGGGTCTCTTATGCCCACTCTTGAACCTGGGGAATCAGAGACTCTACAGCTCAGCACTCCGTCCTGTAGAAACAAGCTGCAGTGCCTCACGATCCAGGGTCTCTCACCCAACACCTCCCCACGGCCCCCAGAGCCAGCAGGCTGCACGGACTCCTCTTCCAGGGTGTTTCCCAGGGCAGCTCGCCACTGCCTCCAGTGGTGACGAGCAGCATTGCCACGTCTTCCGGGGTCTCTGGCGCCACGGCTCACCGCTCCCTCCAGTGGCGTGAACTGGCACTGCGGGGCTTTCCACAGACTCCTAAGGCAGCTCCCTAACCCTCCACAGGTCTGAAGCCACACTGGCACGGTCCCTCCAGATTGGGGACCTCTGGGCCACACCCCAGGAACCCACCTGCCACCCAGGAGGAAACTGTACCTTTTGAAGCTGCGCAGAGCCCTCAGAATGGAAAAAACCCACATGCATCCCAGGGGACACCCCCAAATTGGACGGTCCCCACAGTCACAAACGCACACCCTGATGTGCTTCCTGACCCCCAGGTTCGATTCAGCAACTGGGGATCCAGCCTCAGCACCAGGAGGTAGGGCCTGGATCCCCCTAAGCCCTAACCCAAACTCTGGGTTGTGTTTTCAGGCTTCCGTGCCCAGAGACATGGCCAACAATCCCTCCAGATTGGGACCCCCTGAGCCTCAACCAAGGACTCCGCCTACCATCCAGGAGAAAACCATGCCGTTCGGAGCGACCCAGAACCCTCAGACCAGGAGAAACCCACATGCATTCCAGAGGACACCCTCACCTCTGATGGCCCACATGGCAACAAAACCCAGAGACGGACATACCGCTTGACCACCGTCCTTGACTCAGCCCATGGGGGATCCCACCTCAAAGCCCCACTAAAGCCAACCCCAATATTAGTGGCCCACCCAGCCATGAAGCCGGATCTGCCAACCAGCCAGGCACATACCCTCACCTCAGCCCTGAGGGGACGACACCGCAGTGCTGTCAGATAGGGCCTGCCATGCCCCTGGGCCCTAAGCCAAACGATAGGTCAGGTGTACAGGTTTCTGTGCCCAGAGGACTGGCTCCTAAGCCCGTCCGAGTGGGGATGCCTGAGACTCGAACCGGCACATTGCCAGCTTCCTACATTGAAACTGTCATTTGAAGATGAGCAGAAAACAGAGAGCAGGAGAAAACTGTATGATACTGGGTCACCACCAGCATTTGCACACCCCATAGACACAAAACAGAAATGTACCGGTGGTCCGTGTCATCTGGGACATTTTCTGGGTGGATGGGACATTTTCTGGGTGGAAGGCCCCCACGCCTGACCCGGGATCCCACCTGGACGCATCCGCACCCCTCCGGAAAGCATCCCGCGAGTCGGACGCGGGCGACGCCAAAGCCTCCCGCTCCACAGCGCCCGGGACTCCCCTCCCTGGCGCGGGCCGGAAGGGCCGTGCGGACCCCGAGACCCGGGCTCCAACCCTCGCCTGCCTCCTCAGCCTTCCGAGTCCGGGGTCCTGTGCCCCGGGGCCTCCCCCTGGGCAACCCTGAGTCCCGCGCCCCGAGGCCCCCGACCGCCCCGGCGCCGACGGTGCCCTTCGCAGCCGCGTCCACGCCTCGGGGCGAGAGAAACCTCCGTTCCCCCGCAGGGGGAAGCCGCAGCCCGGGGCGCCCCTGCCGCCCCCAACGTCGGAGCACGACGCCCGGCCCCAGGCCCTCCCTCAACTCTGCTCCGGGAGGGCTCCCCGGCGCCGGGGCCGCCGGCGGGTCCGCGTCCTCTCGGCGCGTTTTCCGGGGGGCCGCGCCGGGCCCCGAGCGAGAAAGGGCCCTCGGCCCCGGGGACCAGGCCGGTCCCCGGGGCTGCCCAACGCCGGCCGATTCTCACGAGCGTTCTGCCCAAACCGATCCCGGTTTGGGCAGAACGCTCGTGAGAATCGGCCGGAAAACGCCCGGCGAACTCGCTTCGGGCGCAGCCCGTCTGCGGGGCCGCCCCCCGCGCCTGGCCCGGGAACGCGCAGGGTCGCGCCCGCGCCCCGCCGGAAAGCCCCCCGCGAGTCCGCCGCGCGCGACGCCGACGCCTCCCGCTCCTCAGCGCCCGGGGCTCCCCTCCCTGGCGCGGGCCGGTGGGGCCGGGCGGGCCCCGAGGCCCGGGCTCCAACCCTCGCCTGCCTCCTCAGCCTTCCGAGTCCGGGGTCCTGTGCCCCGGGGCCTCCCCCTGGGCAACCCTGAGTCCCGCGCCCCGAGGCCCCCGACCGCCCCGGCGCCGACGGTGCCCTTCGCAGCCGCGTCCACGCCTCGGGGCGAGAGAAACCTCCGTTCCCCCGCAGGGGGAAGCCGCAGCCCGGGGCGCCCCAGCCGCCCCCAAAGTCGGAGGACGACGCCCGGCCCCAGGCCCTCCCTCAACTCTGCTTCGGGAGTGCTCTCCGGCGCCGGGTCCGCCCAAAGACTCTCCTTCTGACTTCACCGCTCATGAAACCGCAGAGAAAATAGAGCATGTCCCACCATATATAGCCGTATGAGTGAACCTAGGAAGACAAGCATCCCTTTGATATTGCCCCAAGGCTCCTTGGAATCCTTTTCAATTTTCCCTCTGCCCTCATTGGAAATCTTTGGATGCAAAGATGAATTCATGAGGATCCATCCCCTTGGACAATGGAGAAGCTATCATCCAAGTCTCTATCTGACCACAAACAGCCACCTGCCTCTCGATGCCGGCCATTCCAACACAGCCTAGGGCCAGTGGGATAAACACTGTTGGATGAAGGAATAATTTCTGTGTTCAAAACGCACACCGAGTCAATCTCCTCTTCCCTTTAGAATCCAAGGGATTGCCTAGGAAAAAGATGTTCCAAATACCTTTGTCAGCCAGAAAGAAGCAGAGAAAATGAGATCCCTGCCAGGTGCTCCCTGCAGAGAATCTCAGGAACTCTGGCACCCACACTAGATATCTTAGAGCTGGTTCCGTGTGCCAATTGTGAGCTCCACTGGAGACAAGACGTAAGCCCAGGGGGTTTGGGGTGAAAGAGAAGTTTTACCTCCCATCCTGGCATGGATGTGCCCCATGGGCCTGCTCTTTTCTCGGAACACTGACTTCCTGGGACAAGCTGCCTGACGGACTCAGACGCTGATTTCCAAAGTTCAGGTCTCGTGGAGCCAGAGTGAAGAAGGGTCTTCAGGTGCGGAGAAGCAGGCGCCTCCCACCTAACGCCTGCACACCTGCTCCGATTCCTGGGAGAAGGAGAGACACATGCTTGTTTCTTAAGTGGTCATTGACTTCCTTCGAAAGCCGACCAATGCCCTTGTCCTTTGCGGAGAAAGAAACATGCTCTTCCAAACACTCGACTCCTCGGTTCCAAGTGCACCGTGAGTCGGGTTTGGTTCCCCCCGGCTCCAGAGCCCAACTGGGCGGACCCTCCGGAACCACCCTGACAGCAGATGGCCAGCAAACCTGGGGAAACAGGGCACAGTGCTGTGTGGGGGCTCGGCTCCAGGGTCTCTTATGCCCACTCTTGAACCTGGGGAATCAGAGACTCTACAGCTCAGCACTCCGTCCTGTAGAAACAAGCTGCAGTGCCTCACGATCCAGGGTCTCTCACCCAACACCTCCCCACGGCCCCCAGAGCCAGCAGGCTGCACGGACTCCTCTTCCAGGGTGTTTCCCAGGGCAGCTCGCCACTGCCTCCAGTGGTGACGAGCAGCATTGCCACGTCTTCCGGGGTCTCTGGCGCCACGGCTCACCGCTCCCTCCAGTGGCGTGAACTGGCACTGCGGGGCTTTCCACAGACTCCTAAGGCAGCTCCCTAACCCTCCACAGGTCTGAAGCCACACTGGCACGGTCCCTCCAGATTGGGGACCTCTGGGCCACACCCCAGGAACCCACCTGCCACCCAGGAGGAAACTGTACCTTTTGAAGCTGCGCAGAGCCCTCAGAATGGAAAAAACCCACATGCATCCCAGGGGACACCCCCAAATTGGACGGTCCCCACAGTCACAAACGCACACCCTGATGTGCTTCCTGACCCCCAGGTTCGATTCAGCAACTGGGGATCCAGCCTCAGCACCAGGAGGTAGGGCCTGGATCCCCCTAAGCCCTAACCCAAACTCTGGGTTGTGTTTTCAGGCTTCCGTGCCCAGAGACATGGCCAACAATCCCTCCAGATTGGGACCCCCTGAGCCTCAACCAAGGACTCCGCCTACCATCCAGGAGAAAACCATGCCGTTCGGAGCGACCCAGAACCCTCAGACCAGGAGAAACCCACATGCATTCCAGAGGACACCCTCACCTCTGATGGCCCACATGGCAACAAAACCCAGAGACGGACATACCGCTTGACCACCGTCCTTGACTCAGCCCATGGGGGATCCCACCTCAAAGCCCCACTAAAGCCAACCCCAATATTAGTGGCCCACCCAGCCATGAAGCCGGATCTGCCAACCAGCCAGGCACATACCCTCACCTCAGCCCTGAGGGGACGACACCGCAGTGCTGTCAGATAGGGCCTGCCATGCCCCTGGGCCCTAAGCCAAACGATAGGTCAGGTGTACAGGTTTCTGTGCCCAGAGGACTGGCTCCTAAGCCCGTCCGAGTGGGGATGCCTGAGACTCGAACCGGCACATTGCCAGCTTCCTACATTGAAACTGTCATTTGAAGATGAGCAGAAAACAGAGAGCAGGAGAAAACTGTATGATACTGGGTCACCACCAGCATTTGCACACCCCATAGACACAAAACAGAAATGTACCGGTGGTCCGTGTCATCTGGGACATTTTCTGGGTGGATGGGACATTTTCTGGGTGGAAGGCCCCCACGCCTGACCCGGGATCCCACCTGGACGCATCCGCACCCCTCCGGAAAGCATCCCGCGAGTCGGACGCGGGCGACGCCAAAGCCTCCCGCTCCACAGCGCCCGGGACTCCCCTCCCTGGCGCGGGCCGGAAGGGCCGTGCGGACCCCGAGACCCGGGCTCCAACCCTCGCCTGCCTCCTCAGCCTTCCGAGTCCGGGGTCCTGTGCCCCGGGGCCTCCCCCTGGGCAACCCTGAGTCCCGCGCCCCGAGGCCCCCGACCGCCCCGGCGCCGACGGTGCCCTTCGCAGCCGCGTCCACGCCTCGGGGCGAGAGAAACCTCCGTTCCCCCGCAGGGGGAAGCCGCAGCCCGGGGCGCCCCTGCCGCCCCCAACGTCGGAGCACGACGCCCGGCCCCAGGCCCTCCCTCAACTCTGCTCCGGGAGGGCTCCCCGGCGCCGGGGCCGCCGGCGGGTCCGCGTCCTCTCGGCGCGTTTTCCGGGGGGCCGCGCCGGGCCCCGAGCGAGAAAGGGCCCTTGGCCCCGGGGACCAGGCCGGTCCCCGGGGCTGCCCAACGCCGGCCGATTCTCACGAGCGTTCTGCCCAAACCGATCCCGGTTTGGGCAGAACGCTCGTGAGAATCGGCCGGAAAACGCCCGGCGAACTCGCTTCGGGCGCAGCCCGTCTGCGGGGCCGCCCCCCGCGCCTGGCCCGGGACCCCGCGGGGTCGCGCCCGCGCCCCGCCGGAAAGCCACCCGCGAGTCCGCCGCGTGCGACGCCGACGCCTCCCGCTCCTCAGCGCCCGGGGCTCCCCTCCCTGGCGCGGGCCGGTGGGGCCGGGCGGGCCCCGAGGCCCGGGCTCCAACCCTCGCCTGCCTCCTCAGCCTTCCGAGTCAGGGGTCCTGTGCCCCGGGGCCTCCCCCTGGGCAACACTGAGTCCCGCGCCCCGAGGCCCCCGACCGCCCCGGCGCCGACGGTGCCCTTCGCAGCCGCGTCCACGCCTCGGGGCGAGAGAAACCTCCGTTCCCCCGCAGGGGGAAGCCGCAGCCCGGGGCGCCCCAGCCGCCCCCAAACTCGGAGCACGACGCCCAGCCCCAGGCCCTCCCTCAACTCTGCTCCGGGAGGGCTCCCCGGCGCCGGGGCCGCCGGCGGGTCCGCGTCCTCTCGGCGCGTTTTCCGGGGGGCCGCGCCGGGCCCCGAGCGAGAAAGGGCCCTCGGCCCCGGGGACCAGGCCGGTCCCCGGGGCTGCCCAACGCCGGCCGATTCTCACGAGAGTTCTGCCCAAACCGATCCCGGTTTGGGCAGAACGCTCGTGAGAATCGGCCGGAAAACGCCCGGCGAACTCGCTTCGGGCGCAGCCCGTCTGCGGGGCCGCCCCCCGCGCCTGGCCCGGGAACGCGCAGGGTCGCGCCCGCGCCCCGCCGGAAAGCCCCCCGCGAGTCCGCCCCGCGCGACGCCGACGCCTCCCGCTCCTCAGCGCCCGGGGCTCCCCTCCCTGGCGCGGGCCGGTGGGGCCGGGCGGGCCCCGAGGCCCGGGCTCCAACCCTCGCCTGCCTCCTCAGCCTTCCGAGTCCGGGGTCCTGTGCCCCGGGGCCTCCCCCTGGGCAACCCTGAGTCCCGCGCCCCGAGGCCCCCGACCGCCCCGGCGCCGACGGTGCCCTTCGCAGCCGCGTCCACGCCTCGGGGCGAGAGAAACCTCCGTTCCCCCGCAGGGGGAAGCCGCAGCCCGGGGCGCCCCAGCCGCCCCCAAAGTCGGAGCACGACGCCCGGCCCCAGGCCCTCCCTCAACTCTGCTCCGGGAGGGCTCCCCGGCGCCGGGGCCGCCGGCGGGTCCGCGTCCTCTCGGCGCGTTTTCCGGGGGGCCGCGCCGGGCCCCGAGTGAGAAAGGGCCCTCGGCCCCGGGGACCAGGCCGGTCCCCGGGGCTGCCCAACGCCGGCCGATTCTCACGAGCGTTCTGCCCAAACCGATCCCGGTTTGGGCAGAACGCTCGTGAGAATCGGCCGGAAAACGCCCGGCGAACTCGCTTCGGGCGCAGCCCGTCTGCGGGGCCGCCCCCCGCGCCTGGCCCGGGACCCCGCGGGGTCGCGCCCGCGCCCCGCCGGAAAGCCCCCGGCGAGTCCGCCGCGCGCGACGCCGACGCCTCCCGCTCCTCAGCGCCCGGGGCTCCCCTCCCTGGCGCGGGCCGGTGGGGCCGGGCGGGCCCCGAGGCCCGGGCTCCAACCCTCGCCTGCCTCCTCAGCCTTCCGAGTCCGGGGTCCTGTGCCCCGGGGCCTCCCCCTGGGCAACCCTGAGTCCCGCGCCCCGAGGCCCCCGACCGCCCCGGCGCCGACGGTGCCCTTCGCAGCCGCGTCCACGCCTCGGGGCGAGAGAAACCTCCGTTCCCCCGCAGGGGCCAGCCGCAGCCCGGGGCGCCCCAGCCGCCCCCAAAGTCGGAGGACGACGCCCGGCCCCAGGCCCTCCCTCAACTCTGCTTCGGGAGTGCTCTCCGGCGCCGGGTCCGCCCAAAGACTCTCCTTCTGACTTCACCGCTCATGAAACCGCAGAGAAAATAGAGCATGTCCCACCATATATAGCCGTATGAGTGAACCTAGGAAGACAAGCATCCCTTTGATATTGCCCCAAGGCTCCTTGGAATCCTTTTCAATTTTCCCTCTGCCCTCATTGGAAATCTTTGGATGCAAAGATGAATTCATGAGGATCCATCCCCTTGGACAATGGAGAAGCTATCATCCAAGTCTCTATCTGACCACAAACAGCCACCTGCCTCTCGATGCCTCGGCCATTCCAACACAGCCTAGGGCCAGTGGGATAAACACTGTTGGATGAAGGAATAATTTCTGTGTTCAAAACGCACACCGAGTCAATCTCCTCTTCCCTTTAGAATCCAAGGGATTGCCTAGGAAAAAGATGTTCCAAATACCTTTGTCAGCCAGAAAGAAGCAGAGAAAATGAGATCCCTGCCAGGTGCTCCCTGCAGAGAATCTCAGGAACTCTGGCACCCACACTAGATATCTTAGAGCTGGTTCCGTGTGCCAATTGTGAGCTCCACTGGAGACAAGACGTAAGCCCAGGGGGTTTGGGGTGAAAGAGAAGTTTTACCTCCCATCCTGGCATGGATGTGCCCCATGGGCCTGCTCTTTTCTCGGAACACTGACTTCCTGGGACAAGCTGCCTGACGGACTCAGACGCTGATTTCCAAACTTCAGGTCTCGTGGAGCCAGAGTGAAGAAGGGTCTTCAGGTGCGGAGAAGCAGGCGCCTCCCACCTAACGCCTGCACACCTGCTCCGATTCCTGGGAGAAGGAGAGACACATGCTTGTTTCTTAAGTGGTCATTGACTTCCTTCGAAAGCCGACCAATGCCCTTGTCCTTTGCGGAGAAAGAAACATGCTCTTCCAAACACTCGACTCCTCGGTTCCAAGTGCACCGTGAGTCGGGTTTGGTTCCCCCCGGCTCCAGAGCCCAACTGGGCGGACCCTCCGGAACCACCCTGACAGATGGCCAGCAAACCTGGGGAAACAGGGCACAGTGCTGTGTGGGGGCTCGGCTCCAGGGTCTCTTATGCCCACTCTTGAACCTGGGGAATCAGAGACTATACAGCTCAGCACTCCGTCCTGTAGAAACAAGCTGCAGTGCCTCACGATCCAGGGTCTCTCACCCAACACCTCCCCACGGCCCCCAGAGCCAGCAGGCTGCACGGACTCCTCTTCCAGGGTGTTTCCCAGGGCAGCTCGCCACTGCCTCCAGTGGTGACGAGCAGCATTGCCACGTCTTCCGGGGTCTCTGGCGCCACGGCTCACCGCTCCCTCCAGTGGCGTGAACTGGCACTGCGGGGCTTTCCACAGACTCCTAAGGCAGCTCCCTAACCCTCCACAGGTCTGAAGCCACACTGGCACGGTCCCTCCAGATTGGGGACCTCTGGGCCACACCCCAGGAACCCACCTGCCACCCAGGAGGAAACTGTACCTTTTGAAGCTGCGCAGAGCCCTCAGAATGGAAAAAACCCACATGCATCCCAGGGGACACCCCCAAATTGGACGGTCCCCACAGTCACAAACGCACACCCTGATGTGCTTCCT
This sequence comes from Martes martes, assembly GCF_963455335.1. Taxonomy (NCBI): domain Eukaryota; kingdom Metazoa; phylum Chordata; class Mammalia; order Carnivora; family Mustelidae; genus Martes; species Martes martes. The sequence goes on from NW_027666480.1 coordinate 710,814, forward strand.
GACCCCCAGGTTCGATTCAGCAACTGGGGATCCAGCCTCAGCACCAGGAGGTAGGGCCTGGATCCCCCTAAGCCCTAACCCAAACTCTGGGTTGTGTTTTCAGGCTTCCGTGCCCAGAGACATGGCCAACAATCCCTCCAGATTGGGACCCCCTGAGCCTCAACCAAGGACTCCGCCTACCATCCAGGAGAAAACCATGCCGTTCGGAGCGACCCAGAACCCTCAGACCAGGAGAAACCCACATGCATTCCAGAGGACACCCTCACCTCTGATGGCCCACATGGCAACAAAACCCAGAGACGGACATACCGCTTGACCACCGTCCTTGACTCAGCCCATGGGGGATCCCACCTCAAAGCCCCACTAAAGCCAACCCCAATATTAGTGGCCCACCCAGCCATGAAGCCGGATCTGCCAACCAGCCAGGCACATACCCTCACCTCAGCCCTGAGGGGACGACACCGCAGTGCTGTCAGATAGGGCCTTCCATGCCCCTGGGCCCTAAGCCAAACGATAGGTCAGGTGTACAGGTTTCTGTGCCCAGAGGACTGGCTCCTAAGCCCGTCCGAGTGGGGATGCCTGAGACTCGAACCGGCACATTGCCAGCTTCCTACATTGAAACTGTCATTTGAAGATGAGCAGAAAACAGAGAGCAGGAGAAAACTGTATGATACTGGGTCACCACCAGCATTTGCACACCCCATAGACACAAAACAGAAATGTACCGGTGGTCCGTGTCATCTGGGACATTTTCTGGGTGGATGGGACATTTTCTGGGTGGAAGGCCCCCACGCCTGACCCGGGATCCCACCTGGACGCATCCGCACCCCTCCGGAAAGCATCCCGCGAGTCGGACGCGGGCGACGCCAAAGCCTCCCGCTCCACAGCGCCCGGGACTCCCCTCCCTGGCGCGGGCCGGAAGGGCCGTGCGGACCCCGAGACCCGGGCTCCAACCCTCGCCTGCCTCCTCAGCCTTCCGAGTCCGGGGTCCTGTGCACCGGGGCCTCCCCCTGGGCAACCCTGAGTCCCGCGCCCCGAGGCCACCGACCGCCCCGGCGCCGACGGTGCCCTTCGCAGCCGCGTCCACGCCTCGGGGCGAGAGAAACCTCCGTTCCCCCGCAGGGGGAAGCCGCAGCCCGGGGCGCCCCAGCCGCCCCCAAAGTCGGGGCACGACGCCCGGCCCCAGGCCCTCCCTCAACTCTGCTCCGGGAGGGCTCCCCGGCGCCGGGGTCGCCGGCGGGTCCGCGTCCTCTCGGCGCGTTTTCCGGGGGGCCGCGCCGGGCCCCGAGTGAGAAAGGGCCCTCGGCCCCGGGGACCAGGCCGGTCCCCGGGGCTGCCCAACGCCGGCCGATTCTCACGAGCGTTCTGCCCAAACCGATCCCGGTTTGGGCAGAACGCTCGTGAGAATCGGCCGGAAAACGCCCGGCGAACTCGCTTCGGGCGCAGCCCGTCTGCGGGGCCGCCCCCCGCGCCTGGCCCGGGACCCCGCGGGGTCGCGCCCGCGCCCCGCCGGAAAGCCCCCGGCGAGTCCGCCGCGCGCGACGCCGACGCCTCCCGCTCCTCAGCGCCCGGGGCTCCCCTCCCTGGCGCGGGCCGGTGGGGCCGGGCGGGCCCCGAGGCCCGGGCTCCAACCCTCGCCTGCCTCCTCAGCCTTCCGAGTCCGGGGTCCTGTGCCCCGGGGCCTCCCCCTGGGCAACCCTGAGTCCCGCGCCCCGAGGCCCCCGACCGCCCCGGCGCCGACGGTGCCCTTCGCAGCCGCGTCCACGCCTCGGGGCGAGAGAAACCTCCGTTCCCCCGCAGGGGCCAGCCGCAGCCCGGGGCGCCCCAGCCGCCCCCAAAGTCGGAGGACGACGCCCGGCCCCAGGCCCTCCCTCAACTCTGCTTCGGGAGTGCTCTCCGGCGCCGGGTCCGCCCAAAGACTCTCCTTCTGACTTCACCGCTCATGAAACCGCAGAGAAAATAGAGCATGTCCCACCATATATAGCCGTATGAGTGAACCTAGGAAGACAAGCATCCCTTTGATATTGCCCCAAGGCTCCTTGGAATCCTTTTCAATTTTCCCTCTGCCCTCATTGGAAATCTTTGGATGCAAAGATGAATTCATGAGGATCCATCCCCTTGGACAATGGAGAAGCTATCATCCAAGTCTCTATCTGACCACAAACAGCCACCTGCCTCTCGATGCCGGCCATTCCAACACAGCCTAGGGCCAGTGGGATAAACACTGTTGGATGAAGGAATAATTTCTGTGTTCAAAACGCACACCGAGTCAATCTCCTCTTCCCTTTAGAATCCAAGGGATTGCCTAGGAAAAAGATGTTCCAAATACCTTTGTCAGCCAGAAAGAAGCAGAGAAAATGAGATCCCTGCCAGGTGCTCCCTGCAGAGAATCTCAGGAACTCTGGCACCCACACTAGATATCTTAGAGCTGGTTCCGTGTGCCAATTGTGAGCTCCACTGGAGACAAGACGTAAGCCCAGGGGGTTTGGGGTGAAAGAGAAGTTTTACCTCCCATCCTGGCATGGATGTGCCCCATGGGCCTGCTCTTTTCTCGGAACACTGACTTCCTGGGACAAGCTGCCTGACGGACTCAGACGCTGATTTCCAAACTTCAGGTCTCGTGGAGCCAGAGTGAAGAAGGGTCTTCAGGTGCGGAGAAGCAGGCGCCTCCCACCTAACGCCTGCACACCTGCTCCGATTCCTGGGAGAAGGAGAGACACATGCTTGTTTCTTAAGTGGTCATTGACTTCCTTCGAAAGCCGACCAATGCCCTTGTCCTTTGCGGAGAAAGAAACATGCTCTTCCAAACACTCGACTCCTCGGTTCCAAGTGCACCGTGAGTCGGGTTTGGTTCCCCCCGGCTCCAGAGCCCAACTGGGCGGACCCTCCGGAACCACCCTGACAGATGGCCAGCAAACCTGGGGAAACAGGGCACAGTGCTGTGTGGGGGCTCGGCTCCAGGGTCTCTTATGCCCACTCTTGAACCTGGGGAATCAGAGACTATACAGCTCAGCACTCCGTCCTGTAGAAACAAGCTGCAGTGCCTCACGATCCAGGGTCTCTCACCCAACACCTCCCCACGGCCCCCAGAGCCAGCAGGCTGCACGGACTCCTCTTCCAGGGTGTTTCCCAGGGCAGCTCGCCACTGCCTCCAGTGGTGACGAGCAGCATTGCCACGTCTTCCGGGGTCTCTGGCGCCACGGCTCACCGCTCCCTCCAGTGGCGTGAACTGGCACTGCGGGGCTTTCCACAGACTCCTAAGGCAGCTCCCTAACCCTCCACAGGTCTGAAGCCACACTGGCACGGTCCCTCCAGATTGGGGACCTCTGGGCCACACCCCAGGAACCCACCTGCCACCCAGGAGGAAACTGTACCTTTTGAAGCTGCGCAGAGCCCTCAGAATGGAAAAAACCCACATGCATCCCAGGGGACACCCCCAAATTGGACGGTCCCCACAGTCACAAACGCACACCCTGATGTGCTTCCTGACCCCCAGGTTCGATTCAGCAACTGGGGATCCAGCCTCAGCACCAGGAGGTAGGGCCTGGATCCCCCTAAGCCCTAACCCAAACTCTGGGTTGTGTTTTCAGGCTTCCGTGCCCAGAGACATGGCCAACAATCCCTCCAGATTGGGACCCCCTGAGCCTCAACCAAGGACTCCGCCTACCATCCAGGAGAAAACCATGCCGTTCGGAGCGACCCAGAACCCTCAGACCAGGAGAAACCCACATGCATTCCAGAGGACACCCTCACCTCTGATGGCCCACATGGCAACAAAACCCAGAGACGGACATACCGCTTGACCACCGTCCTTGACTCAGCCCATGGGGGATCCCACCTCAAAGCCCCACTAAAGCCAACCCCAATATTAGTGGCCCACCCAGCCATGAAGCCGGATCTGCCAACCAGCCAGGCACATACCCTCACCTCAGCCCTGAGGGGACGACACCGCAGTGCTGTCAGATAGGGCCTGCCATGCCCCTGGGCCCTAAGCCAAACGATAGGTCAGGTGTACAGGTTTCTGTGCCCAGAGGACTGGCTCCTAAGCCCGTCCGAGTGGGGATGCCTGAGACTCGAACCGGCACATTGCCAGCTTCCTACATTGAAACTGTCATTTGAAGATGAGCAGAAAACAGAGAGCAGGAGAAAACTGTATGATACTGGGTCACCACCAGCATTTGCACACCCCATAGACACAAAACAGAAATGTACCGGTGGTCCGTGTCATCTGGGACATTTTCTGGGTGGATGGGACATTTTCTGGGTGGAAGGCCCCCACGCCTGACCCGGGATCCCACCTGGACGCATCCGCACCCCTCCGGAAAGCATCCCGCGAGTCGGACGCGGGCGACGCCAAAGCCTCCCGCTCCACAGCGCCCGGGACTCCCCTCCCTGGCGCGGGCCGGAAGGGCCGTGCGGACCCCGAGACCCGGGCTCCAACCCTCGCCTGCCTCCTCAGCCTTCCGAGTCCGGGGTCCTGTGCCCCGGGGCCTCCCCCTGGGCAACCCTGAGTCCCGCGCCCCGAGGCCCCCGACCGCCCCGGCGCCGACGGTGCCCTTCGCAGCCGCGTCCACGCCTCGGGGCGAGAGAAACCTCCGTTCCCCCGCAGGGGGAAGCCGCAGCCCGGGGCGCCCCTGCCGCCCCCAACGTCGGAGCACGACGCCCGGCCCCAGGCCCTCCCTCAACTCTGCTCCGGGAGGGCTCCCCGGCGCCGGGGCCGCCGGCGGGTCCGCGTCCTCTCGGCGCGTTTTCCGGGGGGCCGCGCCGGGCCCCGAGCGAGAAAGGGCCCTCGGCCCCGGGGACCAGGCCGGTCCCCGGGGCTGCCCAACGCCGGCCGATTCTCACGAGCGTTCTGCCCAAACCGATCCCGGTTTGGGCAGAACGCTTGTGAGAATCGGCCGGAAAACGCCCGGCGAACTCGCTTCGGGCGCAGCCCGTCTGCGGGGCCGCCCCCCGCGCCTGGCCCGGGAACGCGCGGTGTCGCACCCGCGCCCCGCCGGAAAACCCCCCGCGAGTCCGCCCCGCGCGACGCCGATGCCTCCCGCTCCTCAGCGCCCGGGGCTCCCCTCCCTGGCGCGGGCCGGTGGGGCCGGGCGGGCCCCGAGGCCCGGGCTCCAACCCTCGCCTGCCTCCTCAGCCTTCCGAGTCCGGGGTCCTGTGCCCCGGGGCCTCCCCCTGGGCAACCCTGAGTCCCGCGCCCCGAGGCCCCCGACCGCCCCGGCGCCGACGGTGCCCTTCGCAGCCGCGTCCACGCCTCGGGGCGAGAGAAACCTCCGTTCCCCCGCAGGGGGAAGCCGCAGCCCGGGGCGCCCCAGCCGCCCCCAAAGTCGGAGCACGACGCCCGGCCCCAGGCCCTCCCTCAACTCTGCTCCGGGAGGGCTCCCCGGCGCCGGGGCCGCCGGCGGGTCCGCGTCCTCTCGGCCTGTTTTCCGGGGGGCCGCGCTGGGCCCTGAGCGAGAAAGGGCCCTCGGCCCCGGGGACCAGGCCGGTCCCCGGGGCTGCCCAACGCCGGCCGATTCTCACGAGCGTTCTGCCCAAACCGATCCCGGTTTGGGCAGAACGCTCGTGAGAATCGGCCGGAAAACGCCCGGCGAACTCGCTTCGGGCGCAGCCCGTCTGCGGGGCCGCCCCCCGCGCCTGGCCCGGGACCCCGCGGGGTCGCGCCCGCGCCCCGCCGGAAAGCCCCCGGCGAGTCCGCCGCGCGCGACGCCGACGCCTCCTGCTCCTCAGCGCCCGGGGCTCCAACCCTCGCCTGCCTCCTCAGCCTTCCGAGTCCGGGGTCCTGTGCCCCGGGGCCTCCCCCTGGGCAACCCTGAGTCCCGCGCCCCGAGGCCCCCGACCGCCCCGGCGCCGACGGTGCCCTTCGCAGCCGCGTCCACGCCTCGGGGCGAGAGAAACCTCCGTTCCCCCGCAGGGGCCAGCCGCAGCCCGGGGCGCCCCAGCCGCCCCCAAAGTCGGAGGACGACGCCCGGCCCCAGGCCCTCCCTCAACTCTGCTTCGGGAGTGCTCTCCGGCGCCGGGTCCGCCCAAAGACTCTCCTTCTGACTTCACCGCTCATGAAACCGCAGAGAAAATAGAGCATGTCCCACCATATATAGCCGTATGAGTGAACCTAGGAAGACAAGCATCCCTTTGATATTGCCCCAAGGCTCCTTGGAATCCTTTTCAATTTTCCCTCTGCCCTCATTGGAAATCTTTGGATGCAAAGATGAATTCATGAGGATCCATCCCCTTGGACAATGGAGAAGCTATCATCCAAGTCTCTATCTGACCACAAACAGCCACCTGCCTCTCGATGCCGGCCATTCCAACACAGCCTAGGGCCAGTGGGATAAACACTGTTGGATGAAGGAATAATTTCTGTGTTCAAAACGCACACCGAGTCAATCTCCTCTTCCCTTTAGAATCCAAGGGATTGCCTAGGAAAAAGATGTTCCAAATACCTTTGTCAGCCAGAAAGAAGCAGAGAAAATGAGATCCCTGCCAGGTGCTCCCTGCAGAGAATCTCAGGAACTCTGGCACCCACACTAGATATCTTAGAGCTGGTTCCGTGTGCCAATTGTGAGCTCCACTGGAGACAAGACGTAAGCCCAGGGGGTTTGGGGTGAAAGAGAAGTTTTACCTCCCATCCTGGCATGGATGTGCCCCATGGGCCTGCTCTTTTCTCGGAACACTGACTTCCTGGGACAAGCTGCCTGACGGACTCAGACGCTGATTTCCAAACTTCAGGTCTCGTGGAGCCAGAGTGAAGAAGGGTCTTCAGGTGCGGAGAAGCAGGCGCCTCCCACCTAACGCCTGCACACCTGCTCCGATTCCTGGGAGAAGGAGAGACACATGCTTGTTTCTTAAGTGGTCATTGACTTCCTTCGAAAGCCGACCAATGCCCTTGTCCTTTGCGGAGAAAGAAACATGCTCTTCCAAACACTCGACTCCTCGGTTCCAAGTGCACCGTGAGTCGGGTTTGGTTCCCCCCGGCTCCAGAGCCCAACTGGGCGGACCCTCCGGAACCACCCTGACAGATGGCCAGCAAACCTGGGGAAACAGGGCACAGTGCTGTGTGGGGGCTCGGCTCCAGGGTCTCTTATGCCCACTCTTGAACCTGGGGAATCAGAGACTATACAGCTCAGCACTCCGTCCTGGAGAAACAAGCTGCAGTGCCTCACGATCCAGGGTCTCTCACCCAACACCTCCCCACGGCCCCCAGAGCCAGCAGGCTGCACGGACTCCTCTTCCAGGGTGTTTCCCAGGGCAGCTCGCCACTGCCTCCAGTGGTGACGAGCAGCATTGCCACGTCTTCCGGGGTCTCTGGCGCCACGGCTCACCGCTCCCTCCAGTGGCGTGAACTGGCACTGCGGGGCTTTCCACAGACTCCTAAGGCAGCTCCCTAACCCTCCACAGGTCTGAAGCCACACTGGCACGGTCCCTCCAGATTGGGGACCTCTGGGCCACACCCCAGGAACCCACCTGCCACCCAGGAGGAAACTGTACCTTTTGAAGCTGCGCAGAGCCCTCAGAATGGAAAAAACCCACATGCATCCCAGGGGACACCCCCAAATTGGACGGTCCCCACAGTCACAAACGCACACCCTGATGTGCTTCCTGACCCCCAGGTTCGATTCAGCAACTGGGGATCCAGCCTCAGCACCAGGAGGTAGGGCCTGGATCCCCCTAAGCCCTAACCCAAACTCTGGGTTGTGTTTTCAGGCTTCCGTGCCCAGAGACATGGCCAACAATCCCTCCAGATTGGGACCCCCTGAGCCTCAACCAAGGACTCCGCCTACCATCCAGGAGAAAACCATGCCGTTCGGAGCGACCCAGAACCCTCAGACCAGGAGAAACCCACATGCATTCCAGAGGACACCCTCACCTCTGATGGCCCACATGGCAACAAAACCCAGAGACGGACATACCGCTTGACCACCGTCCTTGACTCAGCCCATGGGGGATCCCACCTCAAAGCCCCACTAAAGCCAACCCCAATATTAGTGGCCCACCCAGCCATGAAGCCGGATCTGCCAACCAGCCAGGCACATACCCTCACCTCAGCCCTGAGGGGACGACACCGCAGTGCTGTCAGATAGGGCCTGCCATGCCCCTGGGCCCTAAGCCAAACGATAGGTCAGGTGTACAGGTTTCTGTGCCCAGAGGACTGGCTCCTAAGCCCGTCCGAGTGGGGATGCCTGAGACTCGAACCGGCACATTGCCAGCTTCCTACATTGAAACTGTCATTTGAAGATGAGCAGAAAACAGAGAGCAGGAGAAAACTGTATGATACTGGGTCACCACCAGCATTTGCACACCCCATAGACACAAAACAGAAATGTACCGGTGGTCCGTGTCATCTGGGACATTTTCTGGGTGGATGGGACATTTTCTGGGTGGAAGGCCCCCACGCCTGACCCGGGATCCCACCTGGACGCATCCGCACCCCTCCGGAAAGCATCCCGCGAGTCGGACGCGGGCGACGCCAAAGCCTCCCGCTCCACAGCGCCCGGGACTCCCCTCCCTGGCGCGGGCCGGAAGGGCCGTGCGGACCCCGAGACCCGGGCTCCAACCCTCGCCTGCCTCCTCAGCCTTCCGAGTCCGGGGTCCTGTGCCCCGGGGCCTCCCCCTGGGCAACCCTGAGTCCCGCGCCCCGAGGCCCCCGACCGCCCCGGCGCCGACGGTGCCCTTCGCAGCCGCGTCCACGCCTCGGGGCGAGAGAAACCTCCGTTCCCCCGCAGGGGGAAGCCGCAGCCCGGGGCGCCCCAGCCGCCCCCAAAGTCGGAGCACGACGCCCGGCCCCAGGCCCTCCCTCAACTCTGCTCCGGGAGGGCTCCCCGGCGCCGGGGCCGCCGGCGGGTCCGCGTCCTCTCGGCGCGTTTTCCGGGGGGCCGCGCCGGGCCCCGAGTGAGAAAGGGCCCTCGGCCCCGGGGACCAGGCCGGTCCTCGGGGCTGCCCAACGCCGGCCGATTCTCACGAGCGTTCTGCCCAAACCGATCCCGGTTTGGGCAGAACGCTCGTGAGAATCGGCCGGAAAACGCCCGGCGAACTCGCTTCGGGCGCAGCCCGTCTGCGGGGCCGCCCCCCGCGCCTGGCCCGGGACCCCGCGGGGTCGCGCCCGCGCCCCGCCGGAAAGCCCCCGGCGAGTCCGCCGCGCGCGACGCCGACGCCTCCCGCTCCTCAGCGCCCGGGGCTCCCCTCCCTGGCGCGGGCCGGTGGGGCCGGGCGGGCCCCGAGGCCCGGGCTCCAACCCTCGCCTGCCTCCTCAGCCTTCCGAGTCCGGGGTCCTGTGCCCCGGGGCCTCCCCCTGGGCAACCCTGAGTCCCGCGCCCCGAGGCCCCCGACCGCCCCGGCGCCGACGGTGCCCTTCGCAGCCGCGTCCACGCCTCGGGGCGAGAGAAACCTCCGTTCCCCCGCAGGGGCCAGCCGCAGCCCGGGGCGCCCCAGCCGCCCCCAAAGTCGGAGGACGACGCCCGGCCCCAGGCCCTCCCTCAACTCTGCTTCGGGAGTGCTCTCCGGCGCCGGGTCCGCCCAAAGACTCTCCTTCTGACTTCACCGCTCATGAAACCGCAGAGAAAATAGAGCATGTCCCACCATATATAGCCGTATGAGTGAACCTAGGAAGACAAGCATCCCTTTGATATTGCCCCAAGGCTCCTTGGAATCCTTTTCAATTTTCCCTCTGCCCTCATTGGAAATCTTTGGATGCAAAGATGAATTCATGAGGATCCATCCCCTTGGACAATGGAGAAGCTATCATCCAAGTCTCTATCTGACCACAAACAGCCACCTGCCTCTCGATGCCGGCCATTCCAACACAGCCTAGGGCCAGTGGGATAAACACTGTTGGATGAAGGAATAATTTCTGTGTTCAAAACGCACACCGAGTCAATCTCCTCTTCCCTTTAGAATCCAAGGGATTGCCTAGGAAAAAGATGTTCCAAATACCTTTGTCAGCCAGAAAGAAGCAGAGAAAATGAGATCCCTGCCAGGTGCTCCCTGCAGAGAATCTCAGGAACTCTGGCACCCACACTAGATATCTTAGAGCTGGTTCCGTGTGCCAATTGTGAGCTCCACTGGAGACAAGACGTAAGCCCAGGGGGTTTGGGGTGAAAGAGAAGTTTTACCTCCCATCCTGGCATGGATGTGCCCCATGGGCCTGCTCTTTTCTCGGAACACTGACTTCCTGGGACAAGCTGCCTGACGGACTCAGACGCTGATTTCCAAACTTCAGGTCTCGTGGAGCCAGAGTGAAGAAGGGTCTTCAGGTGCGGAGAAGCAGGCGCCTCCCACCTAACGCCTGCACACCTGCTCCGATTCCTGGGAGAAGGAGAGACACATGCTTGTTTCTTAAGTGGTCATTGACTTCCTTCGAAAGCCGACCAATGCCCTTGTCCTTTGCGGAGAAAGAAACATGCTCTTCCAAACACTCGACTCCTCGGTTCCAAGTGCACCGTGAGTCGGGTTTGGTTCCCCCCGGCTCCAGAGCCCAACTGGGCGGACCCTCCGGAACCACCCTGACAGATGGCCAGCAAACCTGGGGAAACAGGGCACAGTGCTGTGTGGGGGCTCGGCTCCAGGGTCTCTTATGCCCACTCTTGAACCTGGGGAATCAGAGACTATACAGCTCAGCACTCCGTCCTGGAGAAACAAGCTGCAGTGCCTCACGATCCAGGGTCTCTCACCCAACACCTCCCCACGGCCCCCAGAGCCAGCAGGCTGCACGGACTCCTCTTCCAGGGTGTTTCCCAGGGCAGCTCGCCACTGCCTCCAGTGGTGACGAGCAGCATTGCCACGTCTTCCGGGGTCTCTGGCGCCACGGCTCACCGCTCCCTCCAGTGGCGTGAACTGGCACTGCGGGGCTTTCCACAGACTCCTAAGGCAGCTCCCTAACCCTCCACAGGTCTGAAGCCACACTGGCACGGTCCCTCCAGATTGGGGACCTCTGGGCCACACCCCAGGAACCCACCTGCCACCCAGGAGGAAACTGTACCTTTTGAAGCTGCGCAGAGCCCTCAGAATGGAAAAAACCCACATGCATCCCAGGGGACACCCCCAAATTGGACGGTCCCCACAGTCACAAACGCACACCCTGATGTGCTTCCTGACCCCCAGGTTCGATTCAGCAACTGGGGATCCAGCCTCAGCACCAGGAGGTAGGGCCTGGATCCCCCTAAGCCCTAACCCAAACTCTGGGTTGTGTTTTCAGGCTTCCGTGCCCAGAGACATGGCCAACAATCCCTCCAGATTGGGACCCCCTGAGCCTCAACCAAGGACTCCGCCTACCATCCAGGAGAAAACCATGCCGTTCGGAGCGACCCAGAACCCTCAGACCAGGAGAAACCCACATGCATTCCAGAGGACACCCTCACCTCTGATGGCCCACATGGCAACAAAACCCAGAGACGGACATACCGCTTGACCACCGTCCTTGACTCAGCCCATGGGGGATCCCACCTCAAAGCCCCACTAAAGCCAACCCCAATATTAGTGGCCCACCCAGCCATGAAGCCGGATCTGCCAACCAGCCAGGCACATACCCTCACCTCAGCCCTGAGGGGACGACACCGCAGTGCTGTCAGATAGGGCCTGCCATGCCCCTGGGCCCTAAGCCAAACGATAGGTCAGGTGTACAGGTTTCTGTGCCCAGAGGACTGGCTCCTAAGCCCGTCCGAGTGGGGATGCCTGAGACTCGAACCGGCACATTGCCAGCTTCCTACATTGAAACTGTCATTTGAAGATGAGCAGAAAACAGAGAGCAGGAGAAAACTGTATGATACTGGGTCACCACCAGCATTTGCACACCCCATAGACACAAAACAGAAATGTACCGGTGGTCCGTGTCATCTGGGACATTTTCTGGGTGGATGGGACATTTTCTGGGTGGAAGGCCCCCACGCCTGACCCGGGATCCCACCTGGACGCATCCGCACCCCTCCGGAAAGCATCCCGCGAGTCGGACGCGGGCGACGCCAAAGCCTCCCGCTCCACAGCGCCCGGGACTCCCCTCCCTGGCGCGGGCCGGAAGGGCCGTGCGGACCCCGAGACCCGGGCTCCAACCCTCGCCTGCCTCCTCAGCCTTCCGAGTCCGGGGTCCTGTGCCCCGGGGCCTCCCCCTGGGCAACCCTGAGTCCCGCGCCCCGAGGCCCCCGACCGCCCCGGCGCCGACGGTGCCCTTCGCAGCCGCGTCCACGCCTCGGGGCGAGAGAAACCTCCGTTCCCCCGCAGGGGGAAGCCGCAGCCCGGGGCGCCCCAGCCGCCCCCAAAGTCGGAGCACGACGCCCGGCCCCAGGCCCTCCCTCAACTCTGCTCCGGGAGGGCTCCCCGGCGCCGGGGTCGCCGGCGGGTCTGCGTCCTCTCGGCGCGTTTTCCGGGGGGCCGCGCCGGGCCCCGAGCGAGAAAGGGCCCTCGGCCCCGGGGACCAGGCCGGTCCCCGGGGCTGCCCAACGCCGGCCGATTCTCACGAGCGTTCTGCCCAAACCGATCCCGGTTTGGGCAGAACGCTCGTGAGAATCGGCCGGAAAACGCCCGGCGAACTCGCTTCGGGCGCAGCCCGTCTGCGGGGCCGCCCCCCGCGCCTGGCCCGGGACCCCGCGGGGTCGCGCCCGCGCCCCGCCGGAAAGCCCCCGGCGAGTCCGCCGCGCGCGACGCCGACGCCTCCCGCTCCTCAGCGCCCGGGGCTCCCCTCCCTGGCGCGGGCCGGTGGGGCCGGGCGGGCCCCGAGGCCCGGGCTCCAACCCTCGCCTGCCTCCTCAGCCTTCCGAGTCCGGGGTCCTGTGCCCCGGGGCCTCCCCCTGGGCAACCCTGAGTCCCGCGCCCCGAGGCCCCCGACCGCCCCGGCGCCGACGGTGCCCTTCGCAGCCGCGTCCACGCCTCGGGGCGAGAGAAACCTCCGTTCCCCCGCAGGGGCCAGCCGCAGCCCGGGGCGCCCCAGCCGCCCCCAAAGTCGGAGGACGACGCCCGGCCCCAGGCCCTCCCTCAACTCTGCTTCGGGAGTGCTCTCCGGCGCCGGGTCCGCCCAAAGACTCTCCTTCTGACTTCACCGCTCATGAAACCGCAGAGAAAATAGAGCATGTCCCACCATATATAGCCGTATGAGTGAACCTAGGAAGACAAGCATCCCTTTGATATTGCCCCAAGGCTCCTTGGAATCCTTTTCAATTTTCCCTCTGCCCTCATTGGAAATCTTTGGATGCAAAGATGAATTCATGAGGATCCATCCCCTTGGACAATGGAGAAGCTATCATCCAAGTCTCTATCTGACCACAAACAGCCACCTGCCTCTCGATGCCGGCCATTCCAACACAGCCTAGGGCCAGTGGGATAAACACTGTTGGATGAAGGAATAATTTCTGTGTTCAAAACGCACACCGAGTCAATCTCCTCTTCCCTTTAGAATCCAAGGGATTGCCTAGGAAAAAGATGTTCCAAATACCTTTGTCAGCCAGAAAGAAGCAGAGAAAATGAGATCCCTGCCAGGTGCTCCCTGCAGAGAATCTCAGGAACTCTGGCACCCACACTAGATATCTTAGAGCTGGTTCCGTGTGCCAATTGTGAGCTCCACTGGAGACAAGACGTAAGCCCAGGGGGTTTGGGGTGAAAGAGAAGTTTTACCTCCCATCCTGGCATGGATGTGCCCCATGGGCCTGCTCTTTTCTCGGAACACTGACTTCCTGGGACAAGCTGCCTGACGGACTCAGACGCTGATTTCCAAACTTCAGGTCTCGTGGAGCCAGAGTGAAGAAGGGTCTTCAGGTGCGGAGAAGCAGGCGCCTCCCACCTAACGCCTGCACACCTGCTCCGATTCCTGGGAGAAGGAGAGACACATGCTTGTTTCTTAAGTGGTCATTGACTTCCTTCGAAAGCCGACCAATGCCCTTGTCCTTTGCGGAGAAAGAAACATGCTCTTCCAAACACTCGACTCCTCGGTTCCAAGTGCACCGTGAGTCGGGTTTGGTTCCCCCCGGCTCCAGAGCCCAACTGGGCGGACCCTCCGGAACCACCCTGACAGATGGCCAGCAAACCTGGGGAAACAGGGCACAGTGCTGTGTGGGGGCTCGGCTCCAGGGTCTCTTATGCCCACTCTTGAACCTGGGGAATCAGAGACTATACAGCTCAGCACTCCGTCCTGGAGAAACAAGCTGCAGTGCCTCACGATCCAGGGTCTCTCACCCAACACCTCCCCACGGCCCCCAGAGCCAGCAGGCTGCACGGACTCCTCTTCCAGGGTGTTTCCCAGGGCAGCTCGCCACTGCCTCCAGTGGTGACGAGCAGCATTGCCACGTCTTCCGGGGTCTCTGGCGCCACGGCTCACCGCTCCCTCCAGTGGCGTGAACTGGCACTGCGGGGCTTTCCACAGACTCCTAAGGCAGCTCCCTAACCCTCCACAGGTCTGAAGCCACACTGGCACGGTCCCTCCAGATTGGGGACCTCTGGGCCACACCCCAGGAACCCACCTGCCACCCAGGAGGAAACTGTACCTTTTGAAGCTGCGCAGAGCCCTCAGAATGGAAAAAACCCACATGCATCCCAGGGGACACCCCCAAATTGGACGGTCCCCACAGTCACAAACGCACACCCTGATGTGCTTCCTGACCCCCAGGTTCGATTCAGCAACTGGGGATCCAGCCTCAGCACCAGGAGGTAGGGCCTGGATCCCCCTAAGCCCTAACCCAAACTCTGGGTTGTGTTTTCAGGCTTCCGTGCCCAGAGACATGGCCAACAATCCCTCCAGATTGGGACCCCCTGAGCCTCAACCAAGGACTCCGCCTACCATCCAGGAGAAAACCATGCCGTTCGGAGCGACCCAGAACCCTCAGACCAGGAGAAACCCACATGCATTCCAGAGGACACCCTCACCTCTGATGGCCCACATGGCAACAAAACCCAGAGACGGACATACCGCTTGACCACCGTCCTTGACTCAGCCCATGGGGGATCCCACCTCAAAGCCCCACTAAAGCCAACCCCAATATTAGTGGCCCACCCAGCCATGAAGCCGGATCTGCCAACCAGCCAGGCACATACCCTCACCTCAGCCCTGAGGGGACGACACCGCAGTGCTGTCAGATAGGGCCTGCCATGCCCCTGGGCCCTAAGCCAAACGATAGGTCAGGTGTACAGGTTTCTGTGCCCAGAGGACTGGCTCCTAAGCCCGTCCGAGTGGGGATGCCTGAGACTCGAACCGGCACATTGCCAGCTTCCTACATTGAAACTGTCATTTGAAGATGAGCAGAAAACAGAGAGCAGGAGAAAACTGTATGATACTGGGTCACCACCAGCATTTGCACACCCCATAGACACAAAACAGAAATGTACCGGTGGTCCGTGTCATCTGGGACATTTTCTGGGTGGATGGGACATTTTCTGGGTGGAAGGCCCCCACGCCTGACCCGGGATCCCACCTGGACGCATCCGCACCCCTCCGGAAAGCATCCCGCGAGTCGGACGCGGGCGACGCCAAAGCCTCCCGCTCCACAGCGCCCGGGACTCCCCTCCCTGGCGCGGGCCGGAAGGGCCGTGCGGACCCCGAGACCCGGGCTCCAACCCTCGCCTGCCTCCTCAGCCTTCCGAGTCCGGGGTCCTGTGCCCCGGGGCCTCCCCCTGGGCAACCCTGAGTCCCGCGCCCCGAGGCCCCCGACCGCCCCGGCGCCGACGGTGCCCTTCGCAGCCGCGTCCACGCCTCGGGGCGAGAGAAACCTCCGTTCCCCCGCAGGGGGAAGCCGCAGCCCGGGGCGCCCCAGCCGCCCCCAAAGTCGGAGCACGACGCCCGGCCCCAGGCCCTCCCTCAACTCTGCTCCGGGAGGGCTCCCCGGCGCCGGGGCCGCCGGCGGGTCCGCGTCCTCTCGGCGCGTTTTCCGGGGGGCCGCGCCGGGCCCCGAGTGAGAAAGGGCCCTCGGCCCCGGGGACCAGGCCGGTCCTCGGGGCTGCCCAACGCCGGCCGATTCTCACGAGCGTTCTGCCCAAACCGATCCCGGTTTGGGCAGAACGCTCGTGAGAATCGGCCGGAAAACGCCCGGCGAACTCGCTTCGGGCGCAGCCCGTCTGCGGGGCCGCCCCCCGCGCCTGGCCCGGGACCCCGCGGGGTCGCGCCCGCGCCCCGCCGGAAAGCCCCCCGCGAGTCCTCCGCGCGCGACGCCGACGCCTCCCGCACCTCAGCGCCCGGAGCTCCCCTCCCTGGCGCGGGCCGGTGGGGCCGGGCGGGCCCCGAGGCCCGGGCTCCAACCCTCGCCTGCCTCCTCAGCCTTCCGCGTCCGGGGTCCTGTGCCCCGGGGCCTTCCCCGGGCAACCCTGAGTCCCGCGCCCCGAGGCCCCCGACCGCCCCGGCGCCGACGGTGCCCTTCGCCGCCGCGTCCACGCCTCGGGGCGAGAGAAACCTCCGTTCCCCGGCAGGGGAAGCCGCAGCCCGGGGCGCCCTAGCCGCCCCCAAAGTCGGAGCACGACGCCCGGCCACAGGCCCTCCCTCAACTCTGCTCCGGGAGGGCTCCCCGGCGCCGGGGCCGCCGGCGGGGCCGCGTCCTCTCGGCGCGTTTTCCGGGGGGCCGCGCCGGGCCCCGAGCGAGAAAGGGCCCTCGGCCCCGGGGACCAGGCCGGTCCCCGGGGCTGCCCAACGCCGGCCGATTCTCACGAGCGTTCTGCCCAAACCGATCCCGGTTTGGGCAGAACGCTCGTGAGAATCGGCCGGAAAACGCCCGGCGAACACGCTTCGGGCGCAGCCCGTCTGCGGGGCCGCCCCCCGCGCCTGGCCCGGGACCCCGCGGGGTCGCGCCCGCGCCCCGCCGGAAAGCCCCCCGCGAGTCCGCCCCGCGCGACGCCGACGCCTCCCGCTCCTCAGCGCCCGGGGCTCCCCTCCCTGGCGCGGGCCGGTGGGGCCGGGCGGGCCCCGAGGCCCGGGCTCCAACCCTCGCCTGCCTCCTCAGCCTTCCGAGTCCGGGGTCCTGTGCCCCGGGGCCTCCCCCTGGGCAACCCTGAGTCCCGCGCCCCGAGGCCCCCGACCGCCCCGGCGCCGACGGTGCCCTTCGCAGCCGCGTCCACGCCTCGGGGCGAGAGAAACCTCCGTTCCCCCGCAGGGGGAAGCCGCAGCCCGGGGCGCCCCAGCCGCCCCCAAAGTCGGAGCACGACGCCCGGACCCAGGCCCTCCCTCAACTCTGCTCCGGGAGGGCTCCCCGGCGCCGGGGCCGCCGGCGGGTCCGCGTCCTCTCGGCGCGTTTTCCGGGGAGCCGAGCCGGGCCCCGAGCGAGAAAGGGCCCTCGGCCCCGGGGACCAGGCCGGTCCCCGGGGCTGCCCAACGCCGGCCGATTCTCACGAGCGTTCTGCCCAAACCGATCCCGGTTTGGGCAGAACGCTCGTGAGAATCGGCCGGAAAACACCCGGCGAACTCGCTTCGGGCGCAGCCCGTCTGCGGGGCCGCCCCCGCGCCTGGCCCGGGACGCCGCGGGGTCGCGCCCGCGCCCCGCCGGAAAGCCCCCCGCGAGTCCGCCGCGCGCGACGCCGACGCCTCCCGCTCCTCAGCGCCCGGGGCTCCCCTCCCTGGCGCGGGCCGGTGGGGCCGGGCGGGCCCCGAGGCCCGGGCTCCAACCCTCGCCTGCCTCCTCAGCCTTCCGAGTCCGGGGTCCTGTGCCCCAGGGCCTCCCCCTGGGCAACCCTGAGTCCCGCGCCCCGAGGCCCCCGACCGCCCCGGCGCCAACGGTGCCCTTCGCAGCCGCGTCCACGCCTCGGGGCGAGAGAAACCTCCGTTCCCCCGCAGGGGGAAGCCGCAGCCCGGGGCGCCCCAGCCGCCCCCAAAGTCGGAGCACGACGCCCGGCCCCAGGCCCTCCCTCAACTCTGCTCCGGGAGGGCTCCCCGGCGCCGGGGCCGCCGGCGGGTCCGGGTCCTCTCGGCGCGTTTTCCGGGGGGCCGCGCCGGGCCCCGAGCGAGAAAGGGCCCTCGGCCCCGGGGACCAGGCCGGTCCCCGGGGCTTCCCAACGCCGGCCGATTCTCACGAGCGTTCTGCCCAAACCGATCCCGGTTTGGGCAGAACGCTCCTGAGAATCGGCCGGAAAACGCCCGGCGAACTCGCTTCGGGCGCAGCCCGTCTGCGCGGCCGCCCCCCGCGCCTGGCCCGGGACCCCGCGGGGTCGCGCCCGCGCCCCGCCGGAAAGCCCCCCGCGAGTCCGCCGCGCGCGACGCCGACGCCTCCCGCTCCTCAGCGCCCGGGGCTCCCCTCCCTGGCGCGGGCCGGTGGGGCCGGGCGGGCCCCGAGGCCCGGGCTCCAACCCTCGCCTGCCTCCTCAGCCTTCCGAGTCCGGGGTCCTGTGCCCCGGGGCCTCCCCCTGGGCAACCCTGAGTCCCGCGCCCCGAGGCCCCCGACCGCCCCGGCGCCGACGGTGCCCTTCGCAGCCGCGTCCACGCCTCGGGGCGAGAGAAACCTCCGTTCCCCCGCAGGGGCCAGCCGCAGCCCGGGGCGCCCCAGCCGCCCCCAAAGTCGGAGGACGACGCCCGGCCCCAGGCCCTCCCTCAACTCTGCTTCGGGAGTGCTCTCCGGCGCCGGGTCCGCCCAAAGACTCTCCTTCTGACTTCACCGCTCATGAAACCGCAGAGAAAATAGAGCATGTCCCACCATATATAGCCGTATGAGTGAACCTAGGAAGACAAGCATCCCTTTGATATTGCCCCAAGGCTCCTTGGAATCCTTTTCAATTTTCCCTCTGCCCTCATTGGAAATCTTTGGATGCAAAGATGAATTCATGAGGATCCATCCCCTTGGACAATGGAGAAGCTATCATCCAAGTCTCTATCTGACCACAAACAGCCACCTGCCTCTCGATGCCGGCCATTCCAACACAGCCTAGGGCCAGTGGGATAAACACTGTTGGATGAAGGAATAATTTCTGTGTTCAAAACGCACACCGAGTCAATCTCCTCTTCCCTTTAGAATCCAAGGGATTGCCTAGGAAAAAGATGTTCCAAATACCTTTGTCAGCCAGAAAGAAGCAGAGAAAATGAGATCCCTGCCAGGTGCTCCCTGCAGAGAATCTCAGGAACTCTGGCACCCACACTAGATATCTTAGAGCTGGTTCCGTGTGCCAATTGTGAGCTCCACTGGAGACAAGACGTAAGCCCAGGGGGTTTGGGGTGAAAGAGAAGTTTTACCTCCCATCCTGGCATGGATGTGCCCCATGGGCCTGCTCTTTTCTCGGAACACTGACTTCCTGGGACAAGCTGCCTGACGGACTCAGACGCTGATTTCCAAAGTTCAGGTCTCGTGGAGCCAGAGTGAAGAAGGGTCTTCAGGTGCGGAGAAGCAGGCGCCTCCCACCTAACGCCTGCACACCTGCTCCGATTCCTGGGAGAAGGAGAGACACATGCTTGTTTCTTAAGTGGTCATTGACTTCCTTCGAAAGCCGACCAATGCCCTTGTCCTTTGCGGAGAAAGAAACATGCTCTTCCAAACACTCGACTCCTCGGTTCCAAGTGCACCGTGAGTCGGGTTTGGTTCCCCCCGGCTCCAGAGCCCAACTGGGCGGACCCTCCGGAACCACCCTGACAGATGGCCAGCAAACCTGGGGAAACAGGGCACAGTGCTGTGTGGGGGCTCGGCTCCAGGGTCTCTTATGCCCACTCTTGAACCTGGGGAATCAGAGACTATACAGCTCAGCACTCCGTCCTGGAGAAACAAGCTGCAGTGCCTCACGATCCAGGGTCTCTCACCCAACACCTCCCCACGGCCCCCAGAGCCAGCAGGCTGCACGGACTCCTCTTCCAGGGTGTTTCCCAGGGCAGCTCGCCACTGCCTCCAGTGGTGACGAGCAGCATTGCCACGTCTTCCGGGGTCTCTGGCGCCACGGCTCACCGCTCCCTCCAGTGGCGTGAACTGGCACTGCGGGGCTTTCCACAGACTCCTAAGGCAGCTCCCTAACCCTCCACAGGTCTGAAGCCACACTGGCACGGTCCCTCCAGATTGGGGACCTCTGGGCCACACCCCAGGAACCCACCTGCCACCCAGGAGGAAACTGTACCTTTTGAAGCTGCGCAGAGCCCTCAGAATGGAAAAAACCCACATGCATCCCAGGGGACACCCCCAAATTGGACGGTCCCCACAGTCACAAACGCACACCCTGATGTGCTTCCTGACCCCCAGGTTCGATTCAGCAACTGGGGATCCAGCCTCAGCACCAGGAGGTAGGGCCTGGATCCCCCTAAGCCCTAACCCAAACTCTGGGTTGTGTTTTCAGGCTTCCGTGCCCAGAGACATGGCCAACAATCCCTCCAGATTGGGACCCCCTGAGCCTCAACCAAGGACTCCGCCTACCATCCAGGAGAAAACCATGCCGTTCGGAGCGACCCAGAACCCTCAGACCAGGAGAAACCCACATGCATTCCAGAGGACACCCTCACCTCTGATGGCCCACATGGCAACAAAACCCAGAGACGGACATACCGCTTGACCACCGTCCTTGACTCAGCCCATGGGGGATCCCACCTCAAAGCCCCACTAAAGCCAACCCCAATATTAGTGGCCCACCCAGCCATGAAGCCGGATCTGCCAACCAGCCAGGCACATACCCTCACCTCAGCCCTGAGGGGACGACACCGCAGTGCTGTCAGATAGGGCCTTCCATGCCCCTGGGCCCTAAGCCAAACGATAGGTCAGGTGTACAGGTTTCTGTGCCCAGAGGACTGGCTCCTAAGCCCGTCCGAGTGGGGATGCCTGAGACTCGAACCGGCACATTGCCAGCTTCCTACATGGAAACTGTCATTTGAAGATGAGCAGAAAACAGAGAGCAGGAGAAAACTGTATGATACTGGGTCACCACCAGCATTTGCACACCCCATAGACACAAAACAGAAATGTACCGGTGGTCCGTGTCATCTGGGACATTTTCTGGGTGGATGGGACATTTTCTGGGTGGAAGGCCCCCACGCCTGACCCGGGATCCCACCTGGACGCATCCGCACACCTCCGGTTTGGGCAGAACGCTCGTGAGAATCGGCCGGAAAACGCCCGGCGAACTCGCTTCGGGCGCAGCCCGTCTGCGGGGCCGCCCCCCGCGCCTGGCCCGGGAACGCGCAGGGTCGCGCCCGCGCCCCGCCGGAAAGCCCCCCGCGAGTCCGCCCCGCGCGACGCCGACGCCTCCCGCTCCTCAGCGCCCGGGGCTCCCCTCCCTGGCGCGGGCCGGTGGGGCCGGGCGGGCCCCGAGGCCCGGGCTCCAACCCTCGCCTGCCTCCTCAGCCTTCCGAGTCCGGGGTCCTGTGCCCCGGGGCCTCCCCCTGGGCAACCCTGAGTCCCGCGCCCCGAGGCCCCCGACCGCCCCGGCGCCGACGGTGCCCTTCGCAGCCGCGTCCACGCCTCGGGGCAAGAGAAACCTCCGTTCCCCCGCAGGGGGAAGCCGCAGCCCGGGGCGCCCCAGCCGCCCCCAAAGTAGGAGCACGACGCCCGGCCCCAGGCCCTCCCTCAACTCTGCTCCGGGAGGGCTCCCCAGCGCCGGGTTCGCCGGCGGGTCCGCGTCCTCTCGGCGCGTTTTCCGGGGGGCCGCGCCGGGCCCCGAGCGAGAAAGGGCCCTCGGCCCCGGGGACCAGGCCGGTCCCCGGGGCTGCCCAACGCCGGCCGATTCTCACGAGCGTTCTGCCCAAACCGATCCCGGTTTGGGCAGAACGCTCGTGAGAATCGGCCGGAAAACGCCCGGCGAACTCGCTTCGGGCGCAGCCCGTCTGCGGGGCCGCCCCCCGCGCCTGGCCCGGGACCCCGCGGGGTCGCGCCCGCGCCCCGCCGGAAAGCCCCCGGCGAGTCCGCCGCGCGCGACGCCGACGCCTCCCGCTCCTCAGCGCCCGGGGCTCCCCTCCCTGGCGCGGGCCGGTGGGGCCGGGCGGGCCCCGAGGCCCGGGCTCCAACCCTCGCCTGCCTCCTCAGCCTTCCGAGTCCGGGGTCCTGTGCCCCGGGGCCTCCCCCTGGGCAACCCTGAGTCCCGCGCCCCGAGGCCCCCGACCGCCCCGGCGCCGACGGTGCCCTTCGCAGCCGCGTCCACGCCTCGGGGCGAGAGAAACCTCCGTTCCCCCGCAGGGGCCAGCCGCAGCCCGGGGCGCCCCAGCCGCCCCCAAAGTCGGAGGACGACGCCCGGCCCCAGGCCCTCCCTCAACTCTGCTTCGGGAGTGCTCTCCGGCGCCGGGTCCGCCCAAAGACTCTCCTTCTGACTTCACCGCTCATGAAACCGCAGAGAAAATAGAGCATGTCCCACCATATATAGCCGTATGAGTGAACCTAGGAAGACAAGCATCCCTTTGATATTGCCCCAAGGCTCCTTGGAATCCTTTTCAATTTTCCCTCTGCCCTCATTGGAAATCTTTGGATGCAAAGATGAATTCATGAGGATCCATCCCCTTGGACAATGGAGAAGCTATCATCCAAGTCTCTATCTGACCACAAACAGCCACCTGCCTCTCGATGCCGGCCATTCCAACACAGCCTAGGGCCAGTGGGATAAACACTGTTGGATGAAGGAATAATTTCTGTGTTCAAAACGCACACCGAGTCAATCTCCTCTTCCCTTTAGAATCCAAGGGATTGCCTAGGAAAAAGATGTTCCAAATACCTTTGTCAGCCAGAAAGAAGCAGAGAAAATGAGATCCCTGCCAGGTGCTCCCTGCAGAGAATCTCAGGAACTCTGGCACCCACACTAGATATCTTAGAGCTGGTTCCGTGTGCCAATTGTGAGCTCCACTGGAGACAAGACGTAAGCCCAGGGGGTTTGGGGTGAAAGAGAAGTTTTACCTCCCATCCTGGCATGGATGTGCCCCATGGGCCTGCTCTTTTCTCGGAACACTGACTTCCTGGGACAAGCTGCCTGACGGACTCAGACGCTGATTTCCAAACTTCAGGTCTCGTGGAGCCAGAGTGAAGAAGGGTCTTCAGGTGCGGAGAAGCAGGCGCCTCCCACCTAACGCCTGCACACCTGCTCCGATTCCTGGGAGAAGGAGAGACACATGCTTGTTTCTTAAGTGGTCATTGACTTCCTTCGAAAGCCGACCAATGCCCTTGTCCTTTGCGGAGAAAGAAACATGCTCTTCCAAACACTCGACTCCTCGGTTCCAAGTGCACCGTGAGTCGGGTTTGGTTCCCCCCGGCTCCAGAGCCCAACTGGGCGGACCCTCCGGAACCACCCTGACAGATGGCCAGCAAACCTGGGGAAACAGGGCACAGTGCTGTGTGGGGGCTCGGCTCCAGGGTCTCTTATGCCCACTCTTGAACCTGGGGAATCAGAGACTATACAGCTCAGCACTCCGTCCTGGAGAAACAAGCTGCAGTGCCTCACGATCCAGGGTCTCTCACCCAACACCTCCCCACGGCCCCCAGAGCCAGCAGGCTGCACGGACTCCTCTTCCAGGGTGTTTCCCAGGGCAGCTCGCCACTGCCTCCAGTGGTGACGAGCAGCATTGCCACGTCTTCCGGGGTCTCTGGCGCCACGGCTCACCGCTCCCTCCAGTGGTGTGAACTGGCACTGCGGGGCTTTCCACAGACTCCTAAGGCAGCTTCCTAACCCTCCACAGGTCTGAAGCCACACTGGCACGGTCCCTCCAGATTGGGGACCTCTGGGCCACACCCCAGGAACCCACCTGCCACCCAGGAGGAAACTGTACCTTTTGAAGCTGCGCAGAGCCCTCAGAATGGAAAAAACCCACATGCATCCCAGGGGACACCCCCAAATTGGACGGTCCCCACAGTCACAAACGCACACCCTGATGTGCTTCCTGACCCCCAGGTTCGATTCAGCAACTGGGGATCCAGCCTCAGCACCAGGAGGTAGGGCCTGGATCCCCCTAAGCCCTAACCCAAACTCTGGGTTGTGTTTTCAGGCTTCCGTGCCCAGAGACATGGCCAACAATCCCTCCAGATTGGGACCCCCTGAGCCTCAACCAAGGACTCCGCCTACCATCCAGGAGAAAACCATGCCGTTCGGAGCGACCCAGAACCCTCAGACCAGGAGAAACCCACATGCATTCCAGAGGACACCCTCACCTCTGATGGCCCACATGGCAACAAAACCCAGAGACGGACATACCGCTTGACCACCGTCCTTGACTCAGCCCATGGGGGATCCCACCTCAAAGCCCCACTAAAGCCAACCCCAATATTAGTGGCCCACCCAGCCATGAAGCCGGATCTGCCAACCAGCCAGGCACATACCCTCACCTCAGCCCTGAGGGGACGACACCGCAGTGCTGTCAGATAGGGCCTGCCATGCCCCTGGGCCCTAAGCCAAACGATAGGTCAGGTGTACAGGTTTCTGTGCCCAGAGGACTGGCTCCTAAGCCCGTCCGAGTGGGGATGCCTGAGACTCGAACCGGCACATTGCCAGCTTCCTACATTGAAACTGTCATTTGAAGATGAGCAGAAAACAGAGAGCAGGAGAAAACTGTATGATACTGGGTCACCACCAGCATTTGCACACCCCATAGACACAAAACAGAAATGTACCGGTGGTCCGTGTCATCTGGGACATTTTCTGGGTGGATGGGACATTTTCTGGGTGGAAGGCCCCCACGCCTGACCCGGGATCCCACCTGGACGCATCCGCACCCCTCCGGAAAGCATCCCGCGAGACGGACGCGGGCGACGCCAAAGCCTCCCGCTCCACAGCGCCCGGGACTCCCCTCCCTGGCGCGGGCCGGAAGGGCCGTGCGGACCCCGAGACCCGGGCTCCAACCCTCGCCTGCCTCCTCAGCCTTCCGAGTCCGGGGTCCTGTGCCCCGGGGCCTCCCCCTGGGCAACCCTGAGTCCCGCGCCCCGAGGCCCCCGACCGCCCCGGCGCCGACGGTGCCCTTCGCAGCCGCGTCCACGCCTCGGGGCGAGAGAAACCTCCGTTCCCCCGCAGGGGGAAGCCGCAGCCCGGGGCGCCCCTGCCGCCCCCAACGTCGGAGCACGACGCCCGGCCCCAGGCCCTCCCTCAACTCTGCTCCGGGAGGGCTCCCCGGCGCCGGGGCCGCCGGCGGGTCCGCGTCCTCTCGGCGCGTTTTCCGGGGGGCCGCGCCGGGCCCCGAGCGAGAAAGGGCCCTCGGCCCCGGGACCAGGCCGGTCCCCGGGGCTGCCCAACGCCGGCCGATTCTCACGAGCGTTCTGCCCAAACCGATCCCGGTTTGGGCAGAACGCTCGTGAGAATCGGCCGGAAAACGCCCGGCGAACTCGCTTCGGGCGCAGCCCGTCTGCCGGGCCGCCCCCCGCGCCTGGCCCGGGACGCCGCGGGGTCGCGCCCGCGCCCCGCCGGAAGCCCCCCGCGGGTCCGCCGCGTGCGACGGCGACGCCTCCCGCTCCTCAGCGCCCGGGGCTCCCCTCCCTGGCGCGGGCCGGTGGGGCCGGGCCGGCCCCGAGGCCCGGGCTCCAACCCTCGCCTGCCTCCTCAGCCTTCCGCGTCCGGGGTCCTGTGCCCCGGGGCCTCCCCCTGGGCAACCCTGAGTCCCGCGCCCCGAGGCCCCCGACCGCCCCGGCGCCGACGGTGCCCTTCGCAGCCGCGACCACGCCTCGGGGCGAGAGAAACCTCCGTTCCCCCGCAGGGGAAGCCGCAGCCCGGGGCGCCCCAGCCGCCCCCAAAGTCGGAGCACGACGCACGGCCCCAGGCCCTCCCTCAACTCTGCTCCGGGAGGGCTCCCCGGCGCCGGGGCCGCCGGCGGTTCCGCGTCCTCTCGGCGCGTTTTCCGGGGGGCCGCGCCGGGCCCCGAGCGAGAAAGGGCCCTCGGCCCCGGGGACCAGGCCGGTCCCCGGGGCTGCCCAACGCCGGCCGATTCTCACAAGCGTTCTGCCCAAACCGATCCCGGTTTGGGCAGAACGCTCGTGACAAAGGCCGGAAAACACCCGGCGAACTCGCTTCGGGCGCAGCCCGTCTGCCGGGCCGCCCCCCGCACCTGGCCCGGGACGCCGCGTGGTCGCGCCCGCGCCCCGCCGGCAAGGCCCCCGCGGGTCCGCCGCGCGCGACGCCGACGCCTCCCGCTCCTCAGCGCCCGGGGCTCCCCTCCCTGGCGCGGGCCGGTGGGGCCGGGCGGGCCCCGAGGCCCGGGCTCCAACCCTCGCCTGCCTCCTCAGCCTTCCGCGTCCGGGGTCCTGTGACCCGGGGACTCCCCCTGGGCAACCCTGAGTCCCGCGCCCCGAGGCCCCCGACCGCCCCGGCGCCGACGGTGCCCTTCGCAGCCGCGTCCACGCTTCGGGGCGAGAGAAACCTCCGTTCACCCGCAGGGGGAAGCCGCAGCCCGGGGCGCCCCAGCCGCCCCCAAAGTCGGAGCACGACGCCCGGCCCCAGGCCCTCCCTCAACTCTGCTCCGGGAGGGCTCCCAGGCGCCGGGGCCGCAGGCGGGTCCGCGTCCTCTCGGCGCGTTTTCCGGGGAGCCGCGCCGGGCCCCGAGCGAGAAAGGGCCCTCGGCCCCGGGGACCAGGCCGGTCCCCGGGGCTGCCCAACGCCGTCCGATTCTCACGAGCGTTCTGCCCAAACCGATCCCGGTTTGGGCAGAACGCTCGTGAGAATCGGCCGGAAAACGCCCGGCGAACTCGCTTCGGGCGCAGCCCGTCTGCGGGGCCGCCGCCGCGCCTGGCCCGGGACGCCGCGGGGTCGCGCCCGCGCCCCGCCGGAAAGCCCCCCGCGAGTCGGCCGCGCGCGACGCCGACGCCTCCCGCTCCTCAGCGCCCGGGGCTCCCCTCCCTGGCGCGGGCCGGTGGGGCCGGGCGGGCCCCGAGGCCCGGGCTCCAACCCTCGCCTGCCTCCTCAGCCTTCCGAGTCCGGGGTCCTGTGCCCCGGGGCCTCCCCCTGGGCAACCCTGAGTCCCGCGCCCCGAGGCCCCCGACCGCCCCGGCGCCGACGGTGCCCTTCTCAGCCGCGTCCACGCCTCGGGGCGAGAGAAACCTCCGTTCCCCCACAGGGGGAAGCTGCAGCCCGGGGCGCCCCAGCCGCCCCCAAAGTCGGAGCACGACGCCCGGCCCCAGGCCCTCCCTCAACTCTGCTCCGGGAGGGCTCCCCGGCGCCGGGGCCGCCGGCGGGTCCGCGTCCTCTCGGCGCGTTTTCCGGGGGGCCGCGCCGGGCCCCGAGCGAGAAAGGGCCCTCGGCCCCGGGGACCAGGCCGGTCCCCGGGGCTGCCCAACGCCGGCCGATTCTCACGAGCGTTCTGCCCAAACCGATCCCGGTTTGGGCAGAACGCTCGTGAGAATCGGCCGGAAAACGCCCGGCGAACTCGCTTCGGGCGCAGCCCGTCTGCGGGGCCGCCCCCCGCGCCTGGCCCGGGACCCCGCGGGGTCGCGCCCGCGCCCCGCCGGAAAGCCCCCCGCGAGTCCTTCGCGCGCGACGCCGACGCCTCCCGCTCCTCAGCGCCCGGGACTCCCCTCCCTGGCGCGGGCCGGTGGGGCCGGGCGGGCCCCGAGGCCCGGGCTCCAACCCTCGCCTGCCTCCTCAGCCTTCCGAGTCCGGGGTCCTGTGCCCCGGGGCCTCCCCCGGGCAACTCTGAGTCCCGCGCCCTGAGGCCCCCGACCGCCCCGGCGCCGACGGTGCCCTTCGCAGCCGCGTCCACGCCTCGGGGCGAGAGAAACCTCCGTTCCCCCGCAGGGGGAAGCCGCAGCCCGGGGCGCCCCAGCCGCCCCCAAAGTCGGAGCACGACGCCCGGCCCCAGGCCCTCCCTCAACTCTGCTCCAGGAGGGCTCCCAGGCGCCGGGGCCGCCGGCGGGTCCGCGTCCTCTCGGCGCGTTTTCCGGGGGGCCGCGCCGGGCCCCGAGCGAGAAAGGGCCCTCGGCCCCGGGACCAGGCCGGTCCCCGGGGCTGCCCAACGCCGGCCGATTCTCACGAGCGTTCTGCCCAAACCGGGATCGGTTTGGGCAGAACGCTCGTGAGAATCGGCCGGAAAACGCCCGGCGAACTCGCTTCGGGCGCAGCCCGTCTGCGGGGCCGCCCCCCGCGCCTGGCCCGGGACCCCGCGGGGTCGCGCCCGCGCCCCGCCGGAAAGCCCCCCGCGAGTCCGCCGCGCGCGACGCCGACGCCTCCCGCTCCTCAGCGCCCGGGGCTCCCCTCCCTGGCGCGGGCCGGTGGGGCCGGGCGGGCCCCGAGGCCCGGGCTCCAACCCTCGCCTGCCTCCTCAGCCTTCCGAGTCCGGGGTCCTGTGCCCCGGGGCCTCCCCCTGGGCAACCCTGAGTCCCGCGCCCCGAGGCCCCCGACCGCCCCGGCGCCGACGGTGCCCTTCGCAGCCACGTCCACGCCTCGGGGCGAGAGAAACCTCCGTTCCCCCGCAGGGGGAAGCCGCAGCCCGGGGCGCCCCAGCCGCCCCCAAAGTCGGAGCACGACGCCCGGCCCCAGGCCCTCCCTCAACTCTGCTCCGGGAGGGCTCCCCGGCGCCGGGGCCGCCGGCGGGGCCGCGTCCTCTCGGCGCGTTTTCCGGGGGGCCGCGCCGGGCCCCGAGCGAGAAAGGGCCCTCGGCCCCGGGGACCAGGCCGGTCCCCGGGGCTGCCCAACGCCGGCCGATTCTCACGAGCGTTCTGCCCAAACCGATCCCGGTTTGGGCAGAACGCTCGTGAGAATCGGCCGGAAAACGCCCGGCGAACTCGCTTCGGGCGCAGCCCGTCTGCGGGGCCGCCCCCCGCGCCTCGCCCGGGACCCCGCGGGGTCGCGCCCGCGCCCCGCCGGAAAGCCCCCCGCGAGTCCGCCGGGCGCGACGCCGACGCCTCCCGCTCCTCAGCGCCCGGGGCTCCCATCCCTGGCGCGGGCCCGTGGGGCCGGGCGGGCCCCGAGGACCGGGCTCCAACCCTCGCCTGCCTCCTCAGCCTTCCGAGTCCGGGGTCCTGTGCCCCGGGGCCTCCCCCTGGGCAACCCTGAGTCCCGCGCCCCGAGGCCCCCGACCGCCCCGGCGCCGACGGTGCCCTTCGCAGCCGCGTCCACGCCTCGGGGCGAGTGAAACCTCCGTTCCCCCGCAGGGGGTAGCCGCAGCCCGGGGCGCCCCAGCCGCCCCCAAAGTCGGAGCACGACGCCCGGACCCAGGCCCTCCCTCAACTCTGCTCCGGGAGGGCTCCCCGGCGCCGGGGCCGCCGGCGGGTCCGCGTCCTCTCGGCGCGTTTTCCGGGGGGCCGCGCCGGGCCCCGAGCGAGAAAGGGCCCTCGGCCCCGGGACCAGGCCGGTCCCCGGGGCTGCCCAACGCCGGCCGATTCTCACGAGCGTTCTGCCCAAACCGATCCCGGTTTGGGCAGAACGCTCGTGAGAATCGGCCGGAAAACGCCCGGCGAACTCGCTTCGGGCGCAGCACGTCTGCGGTGCCGCCCCCCGCGCCTGGCCCGGGAACCCGCGGGGTCGCGCCCGCGCCCCGCCGGAAAGCCCCCCGCGAGTCCGCCGCGCGCGACGCCGACGCCTCCCGCTCCTCAGCGCCCGGGGCTCCCCTCCCTGGCGCGGGCCGGTGGGGCCGGGCGGGCCCCGAGGCCCGGGCTCCAACCCTCGCCTGCCTCCTCAGCCTTCCGAGTCCGGGGTCCTGTGCCCCGGGGCCTCCCCCTGGGCAACCCTGAGTCCCGCGCCCCGAGGCCCCCGACCGCCGCGGCGCCGACGGTGCCCTTCGCAGCCGCGTCCACGCCTCGGGGCGAGAGAAACCTCCATTCCCCCGCAGGGGGAAGCCGCAGCCCGGGGCGCCCCAGCCGCCCCCAAAGTCGGAACACGACGCCCGGCCCATTGCCCTCCCTCAACTCTGCTCCGGGAGGGCTACCCGGCGCCGGGGCCGCCGGCGGGTCCGCGTCCTCTCGGCGCGTTTTCCGGGGGGCCGCGCCGGGCCCCGAGCGAGAAAGGGCCCTCGGCCCCGGGACCAGGCCGGTCCCCGGGGCTGCCCAACGCCGGCCGATTCTCACGAGCGTTCTGCCCAAACCGATCCCGGTTTGGGCAGAACGCTTGTGAGAATCGGCCGGAAAACGCCCGGCGAACTCGCTTCGGGCGCAGCACGTCTGCCGGGCCGCCCCCCGCGCCTGGCCCGGGACGCCGCGGGGTCGCGCCCGCGCCCCGCCGGAAGCCCCCCGCGGGTCCGCCGCGTGCGACGGCGACGCCTCCCGCTCCTCAGCGCCCGGGGCTCCCCTCCCTGGCGCGGGCCGGTGGGGCCGGGCCGGCCCCGAGGCCCGGGCTCCAACCCTCGCCTGCCTCCTCAGCCTTCCGCGTCCGGGGTCCTGTGCCCCGGGGCCTCCCCCTGGGCAACCCTGAGTCCCGCGCCCCGAGGCCCCCGACCGCCCCGGCGCCGACGGTGCCCTTCGCAGCCGCGACCACGCCTCGGGGCGAGAGAAACCTCCGTTCCCCCGCAGGGGAAGCCGCAGCCCGGGGCGCCCCAGCCGCCCCCAAAGTCGGAGCACGACGCACGGCCCCAGGCCCTCCCTCAACTCTGCTCCGGGAGGGCTCCCCGGCGCCGGGGCCGCCGGCGGTTCCGCGTCCTCTCGGCGCGTTTTCCGGGGGGCCGCGCCGGGCCCCGAGCGAGAAAGGGCCCTCGTCCCCGGGGACCAGGCCGGTCCCCGGGGCTGCCCAACGCCGGCCGATTCTCACAAGCGTTCTGCCCAAACCGATCCCGGTTTGGGCAGAACGCTCGTGACAAAGGCCGGAAAACACCCGGCGAACTCGCTTCGGGCGCAGCCCGTCTGCCGGGCCGCCCCCCGCACCTGGCCCGGGACGCCGCGTGGTCGCGCCCGCGCCCCGCCGGCAAGGCCCCCGCGGGTCCGCCGCGCGCGACGCCGACGCCTCCCGCTCCTCAGCGCCCGGGGCTCCCCTCCCTGGCGCGGGCCGGTGGGGCCGGGCGGGCCCCGAGGCCCGGGCTCCAACCCTCGCCTGCCTCCTCAGCCTTCCGCGTCCGGGGTCCTGTGACCCGGGGACTCCCCCTGGGCAACCCTGAGTCCCGCGCCCCGAGGCCCCCGACCGCCCCGGCGCCGACGGTGCCCTTCGCAGCCGCGTCCACGCTTCGGGGCGAGAGAAACCTCCGTTCACCCGCAGGGGGAAGCCGCAGCCTGGGGCGCCCCAGCCGCCCCCAAAGTCGGAGCACGACGCCCGGCCCCAGGCCCTCCCTCAACTCTGCTCCGGGAGGGCTCCCAGGCGCCGGGGCCGCAGGCGGGTCCGCGTCCTCTCGGCGCGTTTTCCGGGGAGCCGCGCCGGGCCCCGAGCGAGAAAGGGCCCTCGGCCCCGGGGACCAGGCCGGTCCCCGGGGCTGCCCAACGCCGTCCGATTCTCACGAGCGTTCTGCCCAAACCGATCCCGGTTTGGGCAGAACGCTCGTGAGAATCGGCCGGAAAACGCCCGGCGAACTCGCTTCGGGCGCAGCCCGTCTGCGGGGCCGCCGCCGCGCCTGGCCCGGGACGCCGCGGGGTCGCGCCCGCGCCCCGCCGGAAAGCCCCCCGCGAGTCGGCCGCGCGCGACGCCGACGCCTCCCGCTCCTCAGCGCCCGGGGCTCCCCTCCCTGGCGCGGGCCGGTGGGGCCGGGCGGGCCCCGAGGCCCGGGCTCCAACCCTCGCCTGCCTCCTCAGCCTTCCGAGTCCGGGGTCCTGTGCCCCGGGGCCTCCTCCTGGGCAACCCTGAGTCCCGCGCCCCGAGGCCCCCGACCGCCCCGGCGCCGACGGTGCCCTTCTCAGCCGCGTCCACGCCTCGGGGCGAGAGAAACCTCCGTTCCCCCACAGGGGGAAGCTGCAGCCCGGGGCGCCCCAGCCGCCCCCAAAGTCGGAGCACGACGCCCGGCCCCAGGCCCTCCCTCAACTCTGCTCCGGGAGGGCTCCCCGGCGCCGGGGCCGCCGGCGGGTCCGCGTCCTCTCGGCGCGTTTTCCGGGGGGCCGCGCCGGGCCCCGAGCGAGAAAGGGCCCTCGGCCCCGGGGACCAGGCCGGTCCCCGGGGCTGCCCAACGCCGGCCGATTCTCACGAGCGTTCTGCCCAAACCGATCCCGGTTTGGGCAGAACGCTCGTGAGAATCGGCCGGAAAACGCCCGGCGAACTCGCTTCGGGCGCAGCCCGTCTGCGGGGCCGCCCCCCGCGCCTGGCCCGGGACCCCGCGGGGTCGCGCCCGCGCCCCGCCGGAAAGCCCCCCGCGAGTCCTTCGCGCGCGACGCCGACGCCTCCCGCTCCTCAGCGCCCGGGACTCCCCTCCCTGGCGCGGGCCGGTGGGGCCGGGCGGGCCCCGAGGCCCGGGCTCCAACCCTCGCCTGCCTCCTCAGCCTTCCGAGTCCGGGGTCCTGTGCCCCGGGGCCTCCCCCGGGCAACTCTGAGTCCCGCGCCCTGAGGCCCCCGACCGCCCCGGCGCCGACGGTGCCCTTCGCAGCCGCGTCCACGCCTCGGGGCGAGAGAAACCTCCGTTCCCCCGCAGGGGGAAGCCGCAGCCCGGGGCGCCCCAGCCGCCCCCAAAGTCGGAGCACGACGCCCGGCCCCAGGCCCTCCCTCAACTCTGCTCCAGGAGGGCTCCCAGGCGCCGGGGCCGCCGGCGGGTCCGCGTCCTCTCGGCGCGTTTTCCGGGGGGCCGCGCCGGGCCCCGAGCGAGAAAGGGCCCTCGGCCCCGGGACCAGGCCGGTCCCCGGGGCTGCCCAACGCCGGCCGATTCTCACGAGCGTTCTGCCCAAACCGGGATCGGTTTGGGCAGAACGCTCGTGAGAATCGGCCGGAAAACGCCCGGCGAACTCGCTTCGCGCGCAGCCCGTCTGCGGGGCCGCCCCCCGCGCCTGGCCCGGGACCCCGCGGGGTCGCGCCCGCGCCCCGCCGGAAAGCCCCCCGCGAGTCCGCCGCGCGCGACGCCGACGCCTCCCGCTCCTCAGCGCCCGGGGCTCCCCTCCCTGGCGCGGGCCGGTGGGGCCGGGCGGGCCCCGAGGCCCGGGCTCCAACCCTCGCCTGCCTCCTCAGCCTTCCGAGTCCGGGGTCCTGTGCCCCGGGGCCTCCCCCTGGGCAACCCTGAGTCCCGCGCCCCGAGGCCCCCGACCGCCCCGGCGCCGACGGTGCCCTTCGCAGCCACGTCCACGCCTCGGGGCGAGAGAAACCTCCGTTCCCCCGCAGGGGGAAGCCGCAGCCCGGGGCGCCCCAGCCGCCCCCAAAGTCGGAGCACGACGCCCGGCCCCAGGCCCTCCCTCAACTCTGCTCCGGGAGGGCTCCCCGGCGCCGGGGCCGCCGGCGGGGCCGCGTCCTCTCGGCGCGTTTTCCGGGGGGCCGCGCCGGGCCCCGAGCGAGAAAGGGCCCTCGGCCCCGGGGACCAGGCCGGTCCCCGGGGCTGCCCAACGCCGGCCGATTCTCACGAGCGTTCTGCCCAAACCGATCCCGGTTTGGGCAGAACGCTCGTGAGAATCGGCCGGAAAACGCCCGGCGAACTCGCTTCGGGCGCAGCCCGTCTGCGGGGCCGCCCCCCGCGCCTCGCCCGGGACCCCGCGGGGTCGCGCCCGCGCCCCGCCGGAAAGCCCCCCGCGAGTCCGCCGGGCGCGACGCCGACGCCTCCCGCTCCTCAGCGCCCGGGGCTCCCATCCCTGGCGCGGGCCCGTGGGGCCGGGCGGGCCCCGAGGACCGGGCTCCAACCCTCGCCTGCCTCCTCAGCCTTCCGAGTCCGGGGTCCTGTGCCCCGGGGCCTCCCCCTGGGCAACCCTGAGTCCCGCGCCCCGAGGCCCCCGACCGCCCCGGCGCCGACGGTGCCCTTCGCAGCCGCGTCCACGCCTCGGGGCGAGTGAAACCTCCGTTCCCCCGCAGGGGGTAGCCGCAGCCCGGGGCGCCCCAGCCGCCCCCAAAGTCGGAGCACGACGCCCGGACCCAGGCCCTCCCTCAACTCTGCTCCGGGAGGGCTCCCCGGCGCCGGGGCCGCCGGCGGGTCCGCGTCCTCTCGGCGCGTTTTCCGGGGGGCCGCGCCGGGCCCCGAGCGAGAAAGGGCCCTCGGCCCCGGGACCAGGCCGGTCCCCGGGGCTGCCCAACGCCGGCCGATTCTCACGAGCGTTCTGCCCAAACCGATCCCGGTTTGGGCAGAACGCTCGTGAGAATCGGCCGGAAAACGCCCGGCGAACTCGCTTCGGGCGCAGCACGTCTGCGGTGCCGCCCCCCGCGCCTGGCCCGGGAACCCGCGGGGTCGCGCCCGCGCCCCGCCGGAAAGCCCCCCGCGAGTCCGCCGCGCGCGACGCCGACGCCTCCCGCTCCTCAGCGCCCGGGGCTCCCCTCCCTGGCGCGGGCCGGTGGGGCCGGGCGGGCCCCGAGGCCCGGGCTCCAACCCTCGCCTGCCTCCTCAGCCTTCCGAGTCCGGGGTCCTGTGCCCCGGGGCCTCCCCCTGGGCAACCCTGAGTCCCGCGCCCCGAGGCCCCCGACCGCCGCGGCGCCGACGGTGCCCTTCGCAGCCGCGTCCACGCCTCGGGGCGAGAGAAACCTCCATTCCCCCGCAGGGGGAAGCCGCAGCCCGGGGCGCCCCAGCCGCCCCCAAAGTCGGAACACGACGCCCGGCCCATTGCCCTCCCTCAACTCTGCTCCGGGAGGGCTACCCGGCGCCGGGGCCGCCGGCGGGTCCGCGTCCTCTCGGCGCGTTTTCCGGGGGGCCGCGCCGGGCCCCGAGCGAGAAAGGGCCCTCGGCCCCGGGACCAGGCCGGTCCCCGGGGCTGCCCAACGCCGGCCGATTCTCACGAGCGTTCTGCCCAAACCGATCCCGGTTTGGGCAGAACGCTTGTGAGAATCGGCCGGAAAACGCCCGGCGAACTCGCTTCGGGC
Organism: Martes martes; assembly: GCF_963455335.1. NCBI lineage: Eukaryota > Metazoa > Chordata > Mammalia > Carnivora > Mustelidae > Martes > Martes martes. The sequence continues at coordinate 745,440 of NW_027666480.1, forward strand.
GCAGCACGTCTGCGGTGCCGCCCCCCGCGCCTGGCCCGGGACCCCGCGGGGTCGCGCCCGCGCCCCGCCGGAAAGCCCCCCGCGAGTCCGCCGCGCGCGACGCCGACGCCTCCCGCTCCTCAGCGCCCGGGGCTCCCCTCCCTGGCGCGGGCCGGTGGGGCCGGGCGGGCCCCGAGGCCCGGGCTCCAACCCTCGCCTGCCTCCTCAGCCTTCCGAGTCCGGGGTCCTGTGCCCCGGGGCCTCCCCCTGGGCAACCCTGAGTCCCGCGCCCCGAGGCCCCCGACCGCACCGGCGCCGACGGTGCCCTTCGCAGGCGCGTCCACGCCTCGGGGCGAGAGAAACCTCCGTTCCCCCGCAGGGGGAAGCCGCAGCCCGAGGCGCCCCAGCCGCCCCCAAAGTCGGAGCACGACGCCCGGCCCCAGGCCCTCCCTCAACTCTGCTCCGGGAGGGCTCCCCGGCGCCGGGGCCGCCGGCGGGACCGCGTCCTCTCGGCGCGTTTTCCGGGGGGCCGCGCCGGGTCCCGAGCGAGAAAGGGCCCTCGGCCCCGGGGACCAGTCCGGTCCCCGGGGCTGCCCAACGCCGGCCGATTCTCACGAGCGTTCTGCCCAAACCGATCCCGGTTTGGGCAGAACGCTCGTGAGAATCGGCCGGAAAACGCCCGGCGAACTCGCTTCGGGCGCAGCCCGTCTGCGGGGCCGCCCCCGCGCCTGGCCCGGGACGCCGCGGGGTCGCGCCCGCGCCCCGCCGGAAAGCCCCCCGCGGGTCCGCCGCGCGCGACGCCGACGCCTCCCGCTCCTCAGCGCCCGGGGCTCCCCTCCCTGGCGCGGGCCGGTGGGGCCGGGCGGGCCCCGAGGCCCGGGCTCCAACCCTCGCCTGCCTCCTCAGCCTTCCGAGTCCGGGGTCCTGTGCCCCGGGGCCTCCCCCTGGGCAACCCTGAGTCCCGCGCCCCGAGGCCCCCGACCGCCCCGGCGCCGACGGTGCCCTTCGCAGCCGCGTCCACGCCTCGGGGCGAGAGAAACCTCCGTTCCCCCGCAGGGGCCAGCCGCAGCCCGGGGCGCCCCAGCCGCCCCCAAAGTCGGAGGACGACGCCCGGCCCCAGGCCCTCCCTCAACTCTGCTTCGGGAGTGCTCTCCGGCGCCGGGTCCGCCCAAAGACTCTCCTTCTGACTTCACCGCTCATGAAACCGCAGAGAAAATAGAGCATGTCCCACCATATATAGCCGTATGAGTGAACCTAGGAAGACAAGCATCCCTTTGATATTGCCCCAAGGCTCCTTGGAATCCTTTTCAATTTTCCCTCTGCCCTCATTGGAAATCTTTGGATGCAAAGATGAATTCATGAGGATCCATCCCCTTGGACAATGGAGAAGCTATCATCCAAGTCTCTATCTGACCACAAACAGCCACCTGCCTCTCGATGCCGGCCATTCCAACACAGCCTAGGGCCAGTGGGATAAACACTGTTGGATGAAGGAATAATTTCTGTGTTCAAAACGCACACCGAGTCAATCTCCTCTTCCCTTTAGAATCCAAGGGATTGCCTAGGAAAAAGATGTTCCAAATACCTTTGTCAGCCAGAAAGAAGCAGAGAAAATGAGATCCCTGCCAGGTGCTCCCTGCAGAGAATCTCAGGAACTCTGGCACCCACACTAGATATCTTAGAGCTGGTTCCGTGTGCCAATTGTGAGCTCCACTGGAGACAAGACGTAAGCCCAGGGGGTTTGGGGTGAAAGAGAAGTTTTACCTCCCATCCTGGCATGGATGTGCCCCATGGGCCTGCTCTTTTCTCGGAACACTGACTTCCTGGGACAAGCTGCCTGACGGACTCAGACGCTGATTTCCAAAGTTCAGGTCTCGTGGAGCCAGAGTGAAGAAGGGTCTTCAGGTGCGGAGAAGCAGGCGCCTCCCACCTAACGCCTGCACACCTGCTCCGATTCCTGGGAGAAGGAGAGACACATGCTTGTTTCTTAAGTGGTCATTGACTTCCTTCGAAAGCCGACCAATGCCCTTGTCCTTTGTGGAGAAAGAAACATGCTCTTCCAAACACTCGACTCCTCGGTTCCAAGTGCACCGTGAGTCGGGTTTGGTTCCCCCCGGCTCCAGAGCCCAACTGGGCGGACCCTCCGGAACCACCCTGACAGCAGATGGCCAGCAAACCTGGGGAAACAGGGCACAGTGCTGTGTGGGGGCTCGGCTCCAGGGTCTCTTATGCCCACTCTTGAACCTGGGGAATCAGAGACTCTACAGCTCAGCACTCCGTCCTGTAGAAACAAGCTGCAGTGCCTCACGATCCAGGGTCTCTCACCCAACACCTCCCCACGGCCCCCAGAGCCAGCAGGCTGCACGGACTCCTCTTCCAGGGTGTTTCCCAGGGCAGCTCGCCACTGCCTCCAGTGGTGACGAGCAGCATTGCCACGTCTTCCGGGGTCTCTGGCGCCACGGCTCACCGCTCCCTCCAGTGGCGTGAACTGGCACTGCGGGGCTTTCCACAGACTCCTAAGGCAGCTCCCTAACCCTCCACAGGTCTGAAGCCACACTGGCACGGTCCCTCCAGATTGGGGACCTCTGGGCCACACCCCAGGAACCCACCTGCCACCCAGGAGGAAACTGTACCTTTTGAAGCTGCGCAGAGCCCTCAGAATGGAAAAAACCCACATGCATCCCAGGGGACACCCCCAAATTGGACGGTCCCCACAGTCACAAACGCACACCCTGATGTGCTTCCTGACCCCCAGGTTCGATTCAGCAACTGGGGATCCAGCCTCAGCACCAGGAGGTAGGGCCTGGATCCCCCTAAGCCCTAACCCAAACTCTGGGTTGTGTTTTCAGGCTTCCGTGCCCAGAGACATGGCCAACAATCCCTCCAGATTGGGACCCCCTGAGCCTCAACCAAGGACTCCGCCTACCATCCAGGAGAAAACCATGCCGTTCGGAGCGACCCAGAACCCTCAGACCAGGAGAAACCCACATGCATTCCAGAGGACACCCTCACCTCTGATGGCCCACATGGCAACAAAACCCAGAGACGGACATACCGCTTGACCACCGTCCTTGACTCAGCCCATGGGGGATCCCACCTCAAAGCCCCACTAAAGCCAACCCCAATATTAGTGGCCCACCCAGCCATGAAGCCGGATCTGCCAACCAGCCAGGCACATACCCTCACCTCAGCCCTGAGGGGACGACACCGCAGTGCTGTCAGATAGGGCCTTCCATGCCCCTGGGCCCTAAGCCAAACGATAGGTCAGGTGTACAGGTTTCTGTGCCCAGAGGACTGGCTCCTAAGCCCGTCCGAGTGGGGATGCCTGAGACTCGAACCGGCACATTGCCAGCTTCCTACATTGAAACTGTCATTTGAAGATGAGCAGAAAACAGAGAGCAGGAGAAAACTGTATGATACTGGGTCACCACCAGCATTTGCACACCCCATAGACACAAAACAGAAATGTACCGGTGGTCCGTGTCATCTGGGACATTTTCTGGGTGGATGGGACATTTTCTGGGTGGAAGGCCCCCACGCCTGACCCGGGATCCCACCTGGACGCATCCGCACCCCTCCGGAAAGCATCCCGCGAGTCGGACGCGGGCGACGCCAAAGCCTCCCGCTCCACAGCGCCCGGGACTCCCCTCCCTGGCGCGGGCCGGAAGGGCCGTGCGGACCCCGAGACCCGGGCTCCAACCCTCGCCTGCCTCCTCAGCCTTCCGAGTCAGGGGTCCTGTGCCCCGGGGCCTCCCCCTGGGCAACACTGAGTCCCGCGCCCCGAGGCCCCCGACCGCCCCGGCGCCGACGGTGCCCTTCGCAGCCGCGTCCACGCCTCGGGGCGAGAGAAACCTCCGTTCCCCCGCAGGGGGAAGCCGCAGCCCGGGGCGCCCCAGCCGCCCCCAAAGTCGGAGCACGACGCCCGGCCCCAGGCCCTCCCTCAACTCTGCTCCGGGAGGGCTCCCCGGCGCCGGGGCCGCCGGCGGGTCCGCGTCCTCTCGGCGCGTTTTCCGGGGGGCCGCGCCGGGCCCCGAGCGAGAAAGGGCCCTCGGCCCCGGGGACCAGGCCGGTCCCCGGGGCTGCCCAACGCCGGCCGATTCTCACGAGCGTTCTGCCCAAACCGATCCCGGTTTGGGCAGAACGCTCGTGAGAATCGGCCGGAAAACGCCCGGCGAACTCGCTTCGGGCGCAGCCCGTCTGCGGGGCCGCCCCCCGCGCCTGGCCCGGGAACGCGCAGGGTCGCGCCCGCGCCCCGCCGGAAAGCCCCCCGCGAGTCCGCCGCGCGCGACGCCGACGCCTCCCGCTCCTCAGCGCCCGGGGCTCCCCTCCCTGGCGCGGGCCGGTGGGGCCGGGCGGGCCCCGAGGCCCGGGCTCCAACCCTCGCCTGCCTCCTCAGCCTTCCGAGTCAGGGGTCCTGTGCCCCGGGGCCTCCCCCTGGGCAACCCTGAGTCCCGCGCCCCGAGGCCCCCGACCGCCCCGGCGCCGACGGTGCCCTTCGCAGCCGCGTCCACGCCTCGGGGCGAGAGAAACCTCCGTTCCCCCGCAGGGGCCAGCCGCAGCCCGGGGCGCCCCAGCCGCCCCCAAAGTCGGAGGACGACGCCCGGCCCCAGGCCCTCCCTCAACTCTGCTTCGGGAGTGCTCTCCGGCGCCGGGTCCGCCCAAAGACTCTCCTTCTGACTTCACCGCTCATGAAACCGCAGAGAAAATAGAGCATGTCCCACCATATATAGCCGTATGAGTGAACCTAGGAAGACAAGCATCCCTTTGATATTGCCCCAAGGCTCCTTGGAATCCTTTTCAATTTTCCCTCTGCCCTCATTGGAAATCTTTGGATGCAAAGATGAATTCATGAGGATCCATCCCCTTGGACAATGGAGAAGCTATCATCCAAGTCTCTATCTGACCACAAACAGCCACCTGCCTCTCGATGCCGGCCATTCCAACACAGCCTAGGGCCAGTGGGATAAACACTGTTGGATGAAGGAATAATTTCTGTGTTCAAAACGCACACCGAGTCAATCTCCTCTTCCCTTTAGAATCCAAGGGATTGCCTAGGAAAAAGATGTTCCAAATACCTTTGTCAGCCAGAAAGAAGCAGAGAAAATGAGATCCCTGCCAGGTGCTCCCTGCAGAGAATCTCAGGAACTCTGGCACCCACACTAGATATCTTAGAGCTGGTTCCGTGTGCCAATTGTGAGCTCCACTGGAGACAAGACGTAAGCCCAGGGGGTTTGGGGTGAAAGAGAAGTTTTACCTCCCATCCTGGCATGGATGTGCCCCATGGGCCTGCTCTTTTCTCGGAACACTGACTTCCTGGGACAAGCTGCCTGACGGACTCAGACGCTGATTTCCAAAGTTCAGGTCTCGTGGAGCCAGAGTGAAGAAGGGTCTTCAGGTGCGGAGAAGCAGGCGCCTCCCACCTAACGCCTGCACACCTGCTCCGATTCCTGGGAGAAGGAGAGACACATGCTTGTTTCTTAAGTGGTCATTGACTTCCTTCGAAAGCCGACCAATGCCCTTGTCCTTTGTGGAGAAAGAAACATGCTCTTCCAAACACTCGACTCCTCGGTTCCAAGTGCACCGTGAGTCGGGTTTGGTTCCCCCCGGCTCCAGAGCCCAACTGGGCGGACCCTCCGGAACCACCCTGACAGCAGATGGCCAGCAAACCTGGGGAAACAGGGCACAGTGCTGTGTGGGGGCTCGGCTCCAGGGTCTCTTATGCCCACTCTTGAACCTGGGGAATCAGAGACTCTACAGCTCAGCACTCCGTCCTGTAGAAACAAGCTGCAGTGCCTCACGATCCAGGGTCTCTCACCCAACACCTCCCCACGGCCCCCAGAGCCAGCAGGCTGCACGGACTCCTCTTCCAGGGTGTTTCCCAGGGCAGCTCGCCACTGCCTCCAGTGGTGACGAGCAGCATTGCCACGTCTTCCGGGGTCTCTGGCGCCACGGCTCACCGCTCCCTCCAGTGGCGTGAACTGGCACTGCGGGGCTTTCCACAGACTCCTAAGGCAGCTCCCTAACCCTCCACAGGTCTGAAGCCACACTGGCACGGTCCCTCCAGATTGGGGACCTCTGGGCCACACCCCAGGAACCCACCTGCCACCCAGGAGGAAACTGTACCTTTTGAAGCTGCGCAGAGCCCTCAGAATGGAAAAAACCCACATGCATCCCAGGGGACACCCCCAAATTGGACGGTCCCCACAGTCACAAACGCACACCCTGATGTGCTTCCTGACCCCCAGGTTCGATTCAGCAACTGGGGATCCAGCCTCAGCACCAGGAGGTAGGGCCTGGATCCCCCTAAGCCCTAACCCAAACTCTGGGTTGTGTTTTCAGGCTTCCGTGCCCAGAGACATGGCCAACAATCCCTCCAGATTGGGACCCCCTGAGCCTCAACCAAGGACTCCGCCTACCATCCAGGAGAAAACCATGCCGTTCGGAGCGACCCAGAACCCTCAGACCAGGAGAAACCCACATGCATTCCAGAGGACACCCTCACCTCTGATGGCCCACATGGCAACAAAACCCAGAGACGGACATACCGCTTGACCACCGTCCTTGACTCAGCCCATGGGGGATCCCACCTCAAAGCCCCACTAAAGCCAACCCCAATATTAGTGGCCCACCCAGCCATGAAGCCGGATCTGCCAACCAGCCAGGCACATACCCTCACCTCAGCCCTGAGGGGACGACACCGCAGTGCTGTCAGATAGGGCCTGCCATGCCCCTGGGCCCTAAGCCAAACGATAGGTCAGGTGTACAGGTTTCTGTGCCCAGAGGACTGGCTCCTAAGCCCGTCCGAGTGGGGATGCCTGAGACTCGAACCGGCACATTGCCAGCTTCCTACATTGAAACTGTCATTTGAAGATGAGCAGAAAACAGAGAGCAGGAGAAAACTGTATGATACTGGGTCACCACCAGCATTTGCACACCCCATAGACACAAAACAGAAATGTACCGGTGGTCCGTGTCATCTGGGACATTTTCTGGGTGGATGGGACATTTTCTGGGTGGAAGGCCCCCACGCCTGACCCGGGATCCCACCTGGACGCATCCGCACCCCTCCGGAAAGCATCCCGCGAGTCGGACGCGGGCGACGCCAAAGCCTCCCGCTCCACAGCGCCCGGGACTCCCCTCCCTGGCGCGGGCCGGAAGGGCCGTGCGGACCCCGAGACCCGGGCTCCAACCCTCGCCTGCCTCCTCAGCCTTCCGAGTCCGGGGTCCTGTGCCCCGGGGCCTCCCCCTGGGCAACCCTGAGTCCCGCGCCCCGAGGCCCCCGACCGCCCCGGCGCCGACGGTGCCCTTCGCAGCCGCGTCCACGCCTCGGGGCGAGAGAAACCTCCGTTCCCCCGCAGGGGGAAGCCGCAGCCCGGGGCGCCCCTGCCGCCCCCAACGTCGGAGCACGACGCCCGGCCCCAGGCCCTCCCTCAACTCTGCTCCGGGAGGGCTCCCCGGCGCCGGGGCCGCCGGCGGGTCCGCGTCCTCTCGGCGCGTTTTCCGGGGGGCCGCGCCGGGCCCCGAGCGAGAAAGGGCCCTCGGCCCCGGGGACCAGGCCGGTCCCCGGGGCTGCCCAACGCCGGCCGATTCTCACGAGCGTTCTGCCCAAACCGATCCCGGTTTGGGCAGAACGCTCGTGAGAATCGGCCGGAAAACGCCCGGCGAACTCGCTTCGGGCGCAGCCCGTCTGCGGGGCCGCCCCCCGCGCCTGGCCCGGGAACGCGCAGGGTCGCGCCCGCGCCCCGCCGGAAAGCCCCCCGCGAGTCCGCCGCGCGCGACGCCGACGCCTCCCGCTCCTCAGCGCCCGGGGCTCCCCTCCCTGGCGCGGGCCGGTGGGGCCGGGCGGGCCCCGAGGCCCGGGCTCCAACCCTCGCCTGCCTCCTCAGCCTTCCGAGTCAGGGGTCCTGTGCCCCGGGGCCTCCCCCTGGGCAACCCTGAGTCCCGCGCCCCGAGGCCCCCGACCGCCCCGGCGCCGACGGTGCCCTTCGCAGCCGCGTCCACGCCTCGGGGCGAGAGAAACCTCCGTTCCCCCGCAGGGGCCAGCCGCAGCCCGGGGCGCCCCAGCCGCCCCCAAAGTCGGAGGACGACGCCCGGCCCCAGGCCCTCCCTCAACTCTGCTTCGGGAGTGCTCTCCGGCGCCGGGTCCGCCCAAAGACTCTCCTTCTGACTTCACCGCTCATGAAACCGCAGAGAAAATAGAGCATGTCCCACCATATATAGCCGTATGAGTGAACCTAGGAAGACAAGCATCCCTTTGATATTGCCCCAAGGCTCCTTGGAATCCTTTTCAATTTTCCCTCTGCCCTCATTGGAAATCTTTGGATGCAAAGATGAATTCATGAGGATCCATCCCCTTGGACAATGGAGAAGCTATCATCCAAGTCTCTATCTGACCACAAACAGCCACCTGCCTCTCGATGCCGGCCATTCCAACACAGCCTAGGGCCAGTGGGATAAACACTGTTGGATGAAGGAATAATTTCTGTGTTCAAAACGCACACCGAGTCAATCTCCTCTTCCCTTTAGAATCCAAGGGATTGCCTAGGAAAAAGATGTTCCAAATACCTTTGTCAGCCAGAAAGAAGCAGAGAAAATGAGATCCCTGCCAGGTGCTCCCTGCAGAGAATCTCAGGAACTCTGGCACCCACACTAGATATCTTAGAGCTGGTTCCGTGTGCCAATTGTGAGCTCCACTGGAGACAAGACGTAAGCCCAGGGGGTTTGGGGTGAAAGAGAAGTTTTACCTCCCATCCTGGCATGGATGTGCCCCATGGGCCTGCTCTTTTCTCGGAACACTGACTTCCTGGGACAAGCTGCCTGACGGACTCAGACGCTGATTTCCAAAGTTCAGGTCTCGTGGAGCCAGAGTGAAGAAGGGTCTTCAGGTGCGGAGAAGCAGGCGCCTCCCACCTAACGCCTGCACACCTGCTCCGATTCCTGGGAGAAGGAGAGACACATGCTTGTTTCTTAAGTGGTCATTGACTTCCTTCGAAAGCCGACCAATGCCCTTGTCCTTTGTGGAGAAAGAAACATGCTCTTCCAAACACTCGACTCCTCGGTTCCAAGTGCACCGTGAGTCGGGTTTGGTTCCCCCCGGCTCCAGAGCCCAACTGGGCGGACCCTCCGGAACCACCCTGACAGCAGATGGCCAGCAAACCTGGGGAAACAGGGCACAGTGCTGTGTGGGGGCTCGGCTCCAGGGTCTCTTATGCCCACTCTTGAACCTGGGGAATCAGAGACTCTACAGCTCAGCACTCCGTCCTGTAGAAACAAGCTGCAGTGCCTCACGATCCAGGGTCTCTCACCCAACACCTCCCCACGGCCCCCAGAGCCAGCAGGCTGCACGGACTCCTCTTCCAGGGTGTTTCCCAGGGCAGCTCGCCACTGCCTCCAGTGGTGACGAGCAGCATTGCCACGTCTTCCGGGGTCTCTGGCGCCACGGCTCACCGCTCCCTCCAGTGGCGTGAACTGGCACTGCGGGGCTTTCCACAGACTCCTAAGGCAGCTCCCTAACCCTCCACAGGTCTGAAGCCACACTGGCACGGTCCCTCCAGATTGGGGACCTCTGGGCCACACCCCAGGAACCCACCTGCCACCCAGGAGGAAACTGTACCTTTTGAAGCTGCGCAGAGCCCTCAGAATGGAAAAAACCCACATGCATCCCAGGGGACACCCCCAAATTGGACGGTCCCCACAGTCACAAACGCACACCCTGATGTGCTTCCTGACCCCCAGGTTCGATTCAGCAACTGGGGATCCAGCCTCAGCACCAGGAGGTAGGGCCTGGATCCCCCTAAGCCCTAACCCAAACTCTGGGTTGTGTTTTCAGGCTTCCGTGCCCAGAGACATGGCCAACAATCCCTCCAGATTGGGACCCCCTGAGCCTCAACCAAGGACTCCGCCTACCATCCAGGAGAAAACCATGCCGTTCGGAGCGACCCAGAACCCTCAGACCAGGAGAAACCCACATGCATTCCAGAGGACACCCTCACCTCTGATGGCCCACATGGCAACAAAACCCAGAGACGGACATACCGCTTGACCACCGTCCTTGACTCAGCCCATGGGGGATCCCACCTCAAAGCCCCACTAAAGCCAACCCCAATATTAGTGGCCCACCCAGCCATGAAGCCGGATCTGCCAACCAGCCAGGCACATACCCTCACCTCAGCCCTGAGGGGACGACACCGCAGTGCTGTCAGATAGGGCCTGCCATGCCCCTGGGCCCTAAGCCAAACGATAGGTCAGGTGTACAGGTTTCTGTGCCCAGAGGACTGGCTCCTAAGCCCGTCCGAGTGGGGATGCCTGAGACTCGAACCGGCACATTGCCAGCTTCCTACATTGAAACTGTCATTTGAAGATGAGCAGAAAACAGAGAGCAGGAGAAAACTGTATGATACTGGGTCACCACCAGCATTTGCACACCCCATAGACACAAAACAGAAATGTACCGGTGGTCCGTGTCATCTGGGACATTTTCTGGGTGGATGGGACATTTTCTGGGTGGAAGGCCCCCACGCCTGACCCGGGATCCCACCTGGACGCATCCGCACCCCTCCGGAAAGCATCCCGCGAGTCGGACGCGGGCGACGCCAAAGCCTCCCGCTCCACAGCGCCCGGGACTCCCCTCCCTGGCGCGGGCCGGAAGGGCCGTGCGGACCCCGAGACCCGGGCTCCAACCCTCGCCTGCCTCCTCAGCCTTCCGAGTCCGGGGTCCTGTGCCCCGGGGCCTCCCCCTGGGCAACCCTGAGTCCCGCGCCCCGAGGCCCCCGACCGCCCCGGCGCCGACGGTGCCCTTCGCAGCCGCGTCCACGCCTCGGGGCGAGAGAAACCTCCGTTCCCCCGCAGGGGGAAGCCGCAGCCCGGGGCGCCCCTGCCGCCCCCAACGTCGGAGCACGACGCCCGGCCCCAGGCCCTCCCTCAACTCTGCTCCGGGAGGGCTCCCCGGCGCCGGGGCCGCCGGCGGGTCCGCGTCCTCTCGGCGCGTTTTCCGGGGGGCCGCGCCGGGCCCCGAGCGAGAAAGGGCCCTCGGCCCCGGGGACCAGGCCGGTCCCCGGGGCTGCCCAACGCCGGCCGATTCTCACGAGCGTTCTGCCCAAACCGATCCCGGTTTGGGCAGAACGCTCGTGAGAATCGGCCGGAAAACGCCCGGCGAACTCGCTTCGGGCGCAGCCCGTCTGCGGGGCCGCCCCCCGCGCCTGGCCCGGGAACGCGCAGGGTCGCGCCCGCGCCCCGCCGGAAAGCCCCCCGCGAGTCCGCCGCGCGCGACGCCGACGCCTCCCGCTCCTCAGCGCCCGGGGCTCCCCTCCCTGGCGCGGGCCGGTGGGGCCGGGCGGGCCCCGAGGCCCGGGCTCCAACCCTCGCCTGCCTCCTCAGCCTTCCGAGTCAGGGGTCCTGTGCCCCGGGGCCTCCCCCTGGGCAACCCTGAGTCCCGCGCCCCGAGGCCCCCGACCGCCCCGGCGCCGACGGTGCCCTTCGCAGCCGCGTCCACGCCTCGGGGCGAGAGAAACCTCCGTTCCCCCGCAGGGGGAAGCCGCAGCCCGGGGCGCCCCAGCCGCCCCCAAAGTCGGAGCACGACGCCCGGCCCCAGGCCCTCCCTCAACTCTGCTCCGGGAGGGCTCCCCGGCGCCGGGGCCGCCGGCGGGTCCGCGTCCTCTCGGCGCGTTTTCCGGGGGGCCGCGCCGGGCCCCGAGCGAGAAAGGGCCCTCGGCCCCGGGGACCAGGCCGGTCCCCCGGGCTGCCCAACGCCGGCCGATTCTCACGAGAGTTCTGCCCAAACCGATCCCGGTTTGGGCAGAACGCTCGTGAGAATCGGCCGGAAAACGCCCGGCGAACTCGCTTCGGGCGCAGCCCGTCTGCGGGGCCGCCCCCCGCGCCTGGCCCGGGAACGCGCAGGGTCGCGCCCGCGCCCCGCCGGAAAGCCCCCCGCGAGTCCGCCCCGCGCGACGCCGACGCCTCCCGCTCCTCAGCGCCCGGGGCTCCCCTCCCTGGCGCGGGCCGGTGGGGCCGGGCGGGCCCCGAGGCCCGGGCTCCAACCCTCGCCTGCCTCCTCAGCCTTCCGAGTCCGGGGTCCTGTGCCCCGGGGCCTCCCCCTGGGCAACCCTGAGTCCCGCGCCCCGAGGCCCCCGACCGCCCCGGCGCCGGCGGTGCCCTTCGCAGCCGCGTCCACGCCTCGGGGCGAGAGAAACCTCCGTTCCCCCGCAGGGGGAAGCCGCAGCCCGGGGCGCCCCAGCCGCCCCCAAAGTCGGAGCACGACGCCCGGCCCCAGGCCCTCCCTCAACTCTGCTCCGGGAGGGCTCCCCGGCGCCGGGGTCGCCGGCGGGTCCGCGTCCTCTCGGCGCGTTTTCCGGGGGGCCGCGCCGGGCCCCGAGTGAGAAAGGGCCCTCGGCCCCGGGGACCAGGCCGGTCCCCGGGGCTGCCCAACGCCGGCCGATTCTCACGAGCGTTCTGCCCAAACCGATCCCGGTTTGGGCTGAACGCTCGTGAGAATCGGCCGGAAAACGCCCGGCGAACTCGCTTCGGGCGCAGCCCGTCTGCGGGGCCGCCCCCCGCGCCTGGCCCGGGACCCCGCGGGGTCGCGCCCGCGCCCCGCCGGAAAGCCCCCGGCAAGTCCGCCGCGCGCGACGCCGCCGCCTCCCGCTCCTCAGCGCCCGGGGCTCCCCTCCCTGGCGCGGGCCGGTGGGGCCGGGCGGGCCCCGAGGCCCGGGCTCCAACCCTCGCCTGCCTCCTCAGCCTTCCGAGTCCGGGGTCCTGTGCCCCGGGGCCTGCCCCTGGGCAACCCTGAGTCCCGCGCCCCGAGGCCCCCGACCGCCCCGGCGCCGACGGTGCCCTTCGCAGCCGCGTCCACGCCTCGGGGCGAGAGAAACCTCCGTTCCCCCGCAGGGGGAAGCCGCAGCCCGGGGCGCCCCAGCCGCCCCCAAATTCGGAGGACGACGCCCGGCCCCAGGCCCTCCCTCAACTCTGCTTCGGGAGTGCTCTCCGGCGCCGGGTCCACCCAAAGACTCTCCTTCTGACTTCACCGCTCATGAAACCGCAGAGAAAATAGAGCATGTCCCACCATATATAGCCGTATGAGTGAACCTAGGAAGACAAGCATCCCTTTGATATTGCCCCAAGGCTCCTTGGAATCCTTTTCAATTTTCCCTCTGCCCTCATTGGAAATCTTTGGATGCAAAGATGAATTCATGAGGATCCATCCCCTTGGACAATGGAGAAGCTATCATCCAAGTCTCTATCTGACCACAAACAGCCACCTGCCTCTCGATGCCGGCCATTCCAACACAGCCTAGGGCCAGTGGGATAAACACTGTTGGATGAAGGAATAATTTCTGTGTTCAAAACGCACACCGAGTCAATCTCCTCTTCCCTTTAGAATCCAAGGGATTGCCTAGGAAAAAGATGTTCCAAATACCTTTGTCAGCCAGAAAGAAGCAGAGAAAATGAGATCCCTGCCAGGTGCTCCCTGCAGAGAATCTCAGGAACTCTGGCACCCACACTAGATATCTTAGAGCTGGTTCCGTGTGCCAATTGTGAGCTCCACTGGAGACAAGACGTAAGCCCAGGGGGTTTGGGGTGAAAGAGAAGTTTTACCTCCCATCCTGGCATGGATGTGCCCCATGGGCCTGCTCTTTTCTCGGAACACTGACTTCCTGGGACAAGCTGCCTGACTGACTCAGACGCTGATTTCCAAAGTTCAGGTCTCGTGGAGCCAGAGTGAAGAAGGGTCTTCAGGTGCGGAGAAGCAGGCGCCTCCCACCTAACGCCTGCACACCTGCTCCGATTCCTGGGAGAAGGAGAGACACATGCTTGTTTCTTAAGTGGTCATTGACTTCCTTCGAAAGCCGACCAATGCCCTTGTCCTTTGCGGAGAAAGAAACATGCTCTTCCAAACACTCGACTCCTCGGTTCCAAGTGCACCGTGAGTCGGGTTTGGTTCCCCCCGGCTCCAGAGCCCAACTGGGCGGACCCTCCGGAACCACCCTGACAGATGGCCAGCAAACCTGGGGAAACAGGGCACAGTGCTGTGTGGGGGCTCGGCTCCAGGGTCTCTTATGCCCACTCTTGAACCTGGGGAATCAGAGACTCTACAGCTCAGCACTCCGTCCTGTAGAAACAAGCTGCAGTGCCTCACGATCCAGGGTCTCTCACCCAACACCTCCCCACGGCCCCCAGAGCCAGCAGGCTGCACGGACTCCTCTTCCAGGGTGTTTCCCAGGGCAGCTCGCCACTGCCTCCAGTGGTGACGAGCAGCATTGCCACGTCTTCCGGGGTCTCTGGCGCCACGGCTCACCGCTCCCTCCAGTGGCGTGAACTGGCACTGCGGGGCTTTCCACAGACTCCTAAGGCAGCTCCCTAACCCTCCACAGGTCTGAAGCCACACTGGCACGGTCCCTCCAGATTGGGGACCTCTGGGCCACACCCCAGGAACCCACCTGCCACCCAGGAGGAAACTGTACCTTTTGAAGCTGCGCAGAGCCCTCAGAATGGAAAAAACCCACATGCATCCCAGGGGACACCCCCAAATTGGACGGTCCCCACAGTCACAAACGCACACCCTGATGTGCTTCCTGACCCCCAGGTTCGATTCAGCAACTGGGGATCCAGCCTCAGCACCAGGAGGTAGGGCCTGGATCCCCCTAAGCCCTAACCCAAACTCTGGGTTGTGTTTTCAGGCTTCCGTGCCCAGAGACATGGCCAACAATCCCTCCAGATTGGGACCCCCTGAGCCTCAACCAAGGACTCCGCCTACCATCCAGGAGAAAACCATGCCGTTCGGAGCGACCCAGAACCCTCAGACCAGGAGAAACCCACATGCATTCCAGAGGACACCCTCACCTCTGATGGCCCACATGGCAACAAAACCCAGAGACGGACATACCGCTTGACCACCGTCCTTGACTCAGCCCATGGGGGATCCCACCTCAAAGCCCCACTAAAGCCAACCCCAATATTAGTGGCCCACCCAGCCATGAAGCCGGATCTGCCAACCAGCCAGGCACATACCCTCACCTCAGCCCTGAGGGGACGACACCGCAGTGCTGTCAGATAGGGCCTTCCATGCCCCTGGGCCCTAAGCCAAACGATAGGTCAGGTGTACAGGTTTCTGTGCCCAGAGGACTGGCTCCTAAGCCCGTCCGAGTGGGGATGCCTGAGACTCGAACCGGCACATTGCCAGCTTCCTACATTGAAACTGTCATTTGAAGATGAGCAGAAAACAGAGAGCAGGAGAAAACTGTATGATACTGGGTCACCACCAGCATTTGCACACCCCATAGACACAAAACAGAAATGTACCGGTGGTCCGTGTCATCTGGGACATTTTCTGGGTGGATGGGACATTTTCTGGGTGGAAGGCCCCCACGCCTGACCCGGGATCCCACCTGGACGCATCCGCACCCCTCCGGAAAGCATCCCGCGAGTCGGACGCGGGCGACGCCAAAGCCTCCCGCTCCACAGCGCCCGGGACTCCCCTCCCTGGCACGGGCCGGAAGGGCCGTGAGGACCCCGAGGCCCGGGCTCCAACCCTCGCCTGCCTCCTCAGCCTTCCGAGTCCGGGGTCCTGTGCCCCGGGGCCTCCCCCTGGGCAACCCTGAGTCCCGCGCCCCGAGGCCCCCGACCGCCCCGGCGCCGACGGTGCCCTTCGCAGCCGCGTCCTCGCCTCGGGGCGAGAGAAACCTCCGTTCCCCCGTACGGGAAAGCCGCAGCCCGGGGCGCCCCAGCCGCCCCCAAAGTCGGAGCACGACGCCCGGCCCCAGGCCCTCCCTCAACTCTGCTCCGGGAGGGCTCCCCGGCGCCGGGGCCGCCGGCGGGTCCGCGTCCTCTCGGCGCGTTTTCCGGGGGGCCGCGCCGGGCCCCGAGCGAGAAAGGGCCCTCGGCCCCGGGGACCAGGCCGGTCCCCGGGGCTGCCCAACGCCGGCCGATTCTCACGAGCGTTCTGCCCAAACCGATCCCGGTTTGGGCAGAACGCTCGTGAGAATCGGCCGGAAAACGCCCGGCGAACTCGCTTCGGGCGCAGCCCGTCTGCGGGGCCGCCCCCCGCGCCTGGCCCGGGACCCCGCGGGGTCGCGCCCGCTCCCCGCCGGAAAGCCCCCCGCGAGCCCGCCGCGCGCGACGCCGACGCCTCCCGCTCCTCAGCGCCCGGGGCTCCCCTCCCTGGCGCGGGCCGGTGGGGCCGGGCGGGCCCCGAGGCCCGGGCTCCAACCCTCGCCTGCCTCCTCAGCCTTCCGAGTCCGGGGTCCTGTGCCCCGGGGCCTCCCCCTGGGCAACCCTGAGTCCCGCGCCCCGAGGCCCCCGACCGCCCCGGCGCCGACGGTGCCCTTCGCAGCCGCGTCCACGCCTCGGGGCGAGAGAAACCTCCGTTCCCCCGCAGGGGCCAGCCGCAGCCCGGGGCGCCCCAGCCGCCCCCAAAGTCGGAGGACGACGCCCGGCCCCAGGCCCTCCCTCAACTCTGCTTCGGGAGTGCTCTCCGGCGCCGGGTCCGCCCAAAGACTCTCCTTCTGACTTCACCGCTCATGAAACCGCAGAGAAAATAGAGCATGTCCCACCATATATAGCCGTATGAGTGAACCTAGGAAGACAAGCATCCCTTTGATATTGCCCCAAGGCTCCTTGGAATCCTTTTCAATTTTCCCTCTGCCCTCATTGGAAATCTTTGGATGCAAAGATGAATTCATGAGGATCCATCCCCTTGGACAATGGAGAAGCTATCATCCAAGTCTCTATCTGACCACAAACAGCCACCTGCCTCTCGATGCCGGCCATTCCAACACAGCCTAGGGCCAGTGGGATAAACACTGTTGGATGAAGGAATAATTTCTGTGTTCAAAACGCACACCGAGTCAATCTCCTCTTCCCTTTAGAATCCAAGGGATTGCCTAGGAAAAAGATGTTCCAAATACCTTTGTCAGCCAGAAAGAAGCAGAGAAAATGAGATCCCTGCCAGGTGCTCCCTGCAGAGAATCTCAGGAACTCTGGCACCCACACTAGATATCTTAGAGCTGGTTCCGTGTGCCAATTGTGAGCTCCACTGGAGACAAGACGTAAGCCCAGGGGGTTTGGGGTGAAAGAGAAGTTTTACCTCCCATCCTGGCATGGATGTGCCCCATGGGCCTGCTCTTTTCTCGGAACACTGACTTCCTGGGACAAGCTGCCTGACGGACTCAGACGCTGATTTCCAAAGTTCAGGTCTCGTGGAGCCAGAGTGAAGAAGGGTCTTCAGGTGCGGAGAAGCAGGCGCCTCCCACCTAACGCCTGCACACCTGCTCCGATTCCTGGGAGAAGGAGAGACACATGCTTGTTTCTTAAGTGGTCATTGACTTCCTTCGAAAGCCGACCAATGCCCTTGTCCTTTGTGGAGAAAGAAACATGCTCTTCCAAACACTCGACTCCTCGGTTCCAAGTGCACCGTGAGTCGGGTTTGGTTCCCCCCGGCTCCAGAGCCCAACTGGGCGGACCCTCCGGAACCACCCTGACAGCAGATGGCCAGCAAACCTGGGGAAACAGGGCACAGTGCTGTGTGGGGGCTCGGCTCCAGGGTCTCTTATGCCCACTCTTGAACCTGGGGAATCAGAGACTCTACAGCTCAGCACTCCGTCCTGTAGAAACAAGCTGCAGTGCCTCACGATCCAGGGTCTCTCACCCAACACCTCCCCACGGCCCCCAGAGCCAGCAGGCTGCACGGACTCCTCTTCCAGGGTGTTTCCCAGGGCAGCTCGCCACTGCCTCCAGTGGTGACGAGCAGCATTGCCACGTCTTCCGGGGTCTCTGGCGCCACGGCTCACCGCTCCCTCCAGTGGCGTGAACTGGCACTGCGGGGCTTTCCACAGACTCCTAAGGCAGCTCCCTAACCCTCCACAGGTCTGAAGCCACACTGGCACGGTCCCTCCAGATTGGGGACCTCTGGGCCACACCCCAGGAACCCACCTGCCACCCAGGAGGAAACTGTACCTTTTGAAGCTGCGCAGAGCCCTCAGAATGGAAAAAACCCACATGCATCCCAGGGGACACCCCCAAATTGGACGGTCCCCACAGTCACAAACGCACACCCTGATGTGCTTCCTGACCCCCAGGTTCGATTCAGCAACTGGGGATCCAGCCTCAGCACCAGGAGGTAGGGCCTGGATCCCCCTAAGCCCTAACCCAAACTCTGGGTTGTGTTTTCAGGCTTCCGTGCCCAGAGACATGGCCAACAATCCCTCCAGATTGGGACCCCCTGAGCCTCAACCAAGGACTCCGCCTACCATCCAGGAGAAAACCATGCCGTTCGGAGCGACCCAGAACCCTCAGACCAGGAGAAACCCACATGCATTCCAGAGGACACCCTCACCTCTGATGGCCCACATGGCAACAAAACCCAGAGACGGACATACCGCTTGACCACCGTCCTTGACTCAGCCCATGGGGGATCCCACCTCAAAGCCCCACTAAAGCCAACCCCAATATTAGTGGCCCACCCAGCCATGAAGCCGGATCTGCCAACCAGCCAGGCACATACCCTCACCTCAGCCCTGAGGGGACGACACCGCAGTGCTGTCAGATAGGGCCTGCCATGCCCCTGGGCCCTAAGCCAAACGATAGGTCAGGTGTACAGGTTTCTGTGCCCAGAGGACTGGCTCCTAAGCCCGTCCGAGTGGGGATGCCTGAGACTCGA
The DNA here is from genome assembly GCF_963455335.1 of Martes martes. Taxonomy (NCBI): domain Eukaryota; kingdom Metazoa; phylum Chordata; class Mammalia; order Carnivora; family Mustelidae; genus Martes; species Martes martes. Next base: position 764,068 of record NW_027666480.1, read on the forward strand.
ACCGGCACATTGCCAGCTTCCTACATTGAAACTGTCATTTGAAGATGAGCAGAAAACAGAGAGCAGGAGAAAACTGTATGATACTGGGTCACCACCAGCATTTGCACACCCCATAGACACAAAACAGAAATGTACCGGTGGTCCGTGTCATCTGGGACATTTTCTGGGTGGATGGGACATTTTCTGGGTGGAAGGCCCCCACGCCTGACCCGGGATCCCACCTGGACGCATCCGCACCCCTCCGGAAAGCATCCCGCGAGTCGGACGCGGGCGACGCCAAAGCCTCCCGCTCCACAGCGCCCGGGACTCCCCTCCCTGGCGCGGGCCGGAAGGGCCGTGCGGACCCCGAGACCCGGGCTCCAACCCTCGCCTGCCTCCTCAGCCTTCCGAGTCCGGGGTCCTGTGCCCCGGGGCCTCCCCCTGGGCAACCCTGAGTCCCGCGCCCCGAGGCCCCCGACCGCCCCGGCGCCGACGGTGCCCTTCGCAGCCGCGTCCACGCCTCGGGGCGAGAGAAACCTCCGTTCCCCCGCAGGGGGAAGCCGCAGCCCGGGGCGCCCCTGCCGCCCCCAACGTCGGAGCACGACGCCCGGCCCCAGGCCCTCCCTCAACTCTGCTCCGGGAGGGCTCCCCGGCGCCGGGGCCGCCGGCGGGTCCGCGTCCTCTCGGCGCGTTTTCCGGGGGGCCGCGCCGGGCCCCGAGCGAGAAAGGGCCCTCGGCCCCGGGGACCAGGCCGGTCCCCGGGGCTGCCCAACGCCGGCCGATTCTCACGAGCGTTCTGCCCAAACCGATCCCGGTTTGGGCAGAACGCTCGTGAGAATCGGCCGGAAAACGCCCGGCGAACTCGCTTCGGGCGCAGCCCGTCTGCGGGGCCGCCCCCCGCGCCTGGCCCGGGAACGCGCAGGGTCGCGCCCGCGCCCCGCCGGAAAGCCCCCCGCGAGTCCGCCGCGCGCGACGCCGACGCCTCCCGCTCCTCAGCGCCCGGGGCTCCCCTCCCTGGCGCGGGCCGGTGGGGCCGGGCGGGCCCCGAGGCCCGGGCTCCAACCCTCGCCTGCCTCCTCAGCCTTCCGAGTCCGGGGTCCTGTGCCCCGGGGCCTCCCCCTGGGCAACCCTGAGTCCCGCGCCCCGAGGCCCCCGACCGCCCCGGCGCCGACGGTGCCCTTCGCAGCCGCGTCCACGCCTCGGGGCGAGAGAAACCTCCGTTCCCCCGCAGGGGGAAGCCGCAGCCCGGGGCGCCCCAGCCGCCCCCAAAGTCGGAGGACGACGCCCGGCCCCAGGCCCTCCCTCAACTCTGCTTCGGGAGTGCTCTCCGGCGCCGGGTCCGCCCAAAGACTCTCCTTCTGACTTCACCGCTCATGAAACCGCAGAGAAAATAGAGCATGTCCCACCATATATAGCCGTATGAGTGAACCTAGGAAGACAAGCATCCCTTTGATATTGCCCCAAGGCTCCTTGGAATCCTTTTCAATTTTCCCTCTGCCCTCATTGGAAATCTTTGGATGCAAAGATGAATTCATGAGGATCCATCCCCTTGGACAATGGAGAAGCTATCATCCAAGTCTCTATCTGACCACAAACAGCCACCTGCCTCTCGATGCCGGCCATTCCAACACAGCCTAGGGCCAGTGGGATAAACACTGTTGGATGAAGGAATAATTTCTGTGTTCAAAACGCACACCGAGTCAATCTCCTCTTCCCTTTAGAATCCAAGGGATTGCCTAGGAAAAAGATGTTCCAAATACCTTTGTCAGCCAGAAAGAAGCAGAGAAAATGAGATCCCTGCCAGGTGCTCCCTGCAGAGAATCTCAGGAACTCTGGCACCCACACTAGATATCTTAGAGCTGGTTCCGTGTGCCAATTGTGAGCTCCACTGGAGACAAGACGTAAGCCCAGGGGGTTTGGGGTGAAAGAGAAGTTTTACCTCCCATCCTGGCATGGATGTGCCCCATGGGCCTGCTCTTTTCTCGGAACACTGACTTCCTGGGACAAGCTGCCTGACGGACTCAGACGCTGATTTCCAAAGTTCAGGTCTCGTGGAGCCAGAGTGAAGAAGGGTCTTCAGGTGCGGAGAAGCAGGCGCCTCCCACCTAACGCCTGCACACCTGCTCCGATTCCTGGGAGAAGGAGAGACACATGCTTGTTTCTTAAGTGGTCATTGACTTCCTTCGAAAGCCGACCAATGCCCTTGTCCTTTGTGGAGAAAGAAACATGCTCTTCCAAACACTCGACTCCTCGGTTCCAAGTGCACCGTGAGTCGGGTTTGGTTCCCCCCGGCTCCAGAGCCCAACTGGGCGGACCCTCCGGAACCACCCTGACAGCAGATGGCCAGCAAACCTGGGGAAACAGGGCACAGTGCTGTGTGGGGGCTCGGCTCCAGGGTCTCTTATGCCCACTCTTGAACCTGGGGAATCAGAGACTCTACAGCTCAGCACTCCGTCCTGTAGAAACAAGCTGCAGTGCCTCACGATCCAGGGTCTCTCACCCAACACCTCCCCACGGCCCCCAGAGCCAGCAGGCTGCACGGACTCCTCTTCCAGGGTGTTTCCCAGGGCAGCTCGCCACTGCCTCCAGTGGTGACGAGCAGCATTGCCACGTCTTCCGGGGTCTCTGGCGCCACGGCTCACCGCTCCCTCCAGTGGCGTGAACTGGCACTGCGGGGCTTTCCACAGACTCCTAAGGCAGCTCCCTAACCCTCCACAGGTCTGAAGCCACACTGGCACGGTCCCTCCAGATTGGGGACCTCTGGGCCACACCCCAGGAACCCACCTGCCACCCAGGAGGAAACTGTACCTTTTGAAGCTGCGCAGAGCCCTCAGAATGGAAAAAACCCACATGCATCCCAGGGGACACCCCCAAATTGGACGGTCCCCACAGTCACAAACGCACACCCTGATGTGCTTCCTGACCCCCAGGTTCGATTCAGCAACTGGGGATCCAGCCTCAGCACCAGGAGGTAGGGCCTGGATCCCCCTAAGCCCTAACCCAAACTCTGGGTTGTGTTTTCAGGCTTCCGTGCCCAGAGACATGGCCAACAATCCCTCCAGATTGGGACCCCCTGAGCCTCAACCAAGGACTCCGCCTACCATCCAGGAGAAAACCATGCCGTTCGGAGCGACCCAGAACCCTCAGACCAGGAGAAACCCACATGCATTCCAGAGGACACCCTCACCTCTGATGGCCCACATGGCAACAAAACCCAGAGACGGACATACCGCTTGACCACCGTCCTTGACTCAGCCCATGGGGGATCCCACCTCAAAGCCCCACTAAAGCCAACCCCAATATTAGTGGCCCACCCAGCCATGAAGCCGGATCTGCCAACCAGCCAGGCACATACCCTCACCTCAGCCCTGAGGGGACGACACCGCAGTGCTGTCAGATAGGGCCTGCCATGCCCCTGGGCCCTAAGCCAAACGATAGGTCAGGTGTACAGGTTTCTGTGCCCAGAGGACTGGCTCCTAAGCCCGTCCGAGTGGGGATGCCTGAGACTCGAACCGGCACATTGCCAGCTTCCTACATTGAAACTGTCATTTGAAGATGAGCAGAAAACAGAGAGCAGGAGAAAACTGTATGATACTGGGTCACCACCAGCATTTGCACACCCCATAGACACAAAACAGAAATGTACCGGTGGTCCGTGTCATCTGGGACATTTTCTGGGTGGATGGGACATTTTCTGGGTGGAAGGCCCCCACGCCTGACCCGGGATCCCACCTGGACGCATCCGCACCCCTCCGGAAAGCATCCCGCGAGTCGGACGCGGGCGACGCCAAAGCCTCCCGCTCCACAGCGCCCGGGACTCCCCTCCCTGGCGCGGGCCGGAAGGGCCGTGCGGACCCCGAGACCCGGGCTCCAACCCTCGCCTGCCTCCTCAGCCTTCCGAGTCCGGGGTCCTGTGCCCCGGGGCCTCCCCCTGGGCAACCCTGAGTCCCGCGCCCCGAGGCCCCCGACCGCCCCGGCGCCGACGGTGCCCTTCGCAGCCGCGTCCACGCCTCGGGGCGAGAGAAACCTCCGTTCCCCCGCAGGGGGAAGCCGCAGCCCGGGGCGCCCCAGCCGCCCCCAACGTCGGAGCACGACGCCCGGCCCCAGGCCCTCCCTCAACTCTGCTCCGGGAGGGCTCCCCGGCGCCGGGGCCGCCGGCGGGTCCGCGTCCTCTCGGCGCGTTTTCCGGGGGGCCGCGCCGGGCCCCGAGTGAGAAAGGGCCCTCGGCCCCGGGGACCAGGCCGGTCCCCGGGGCTGCCCAACGCCGGCCGATTCTCACGAGCGTTCTGCCCAAACCGATCCCGGTTTGGGCAGAACGCTCGTGAGAATCGGCCGGAAAACGCCCGGCGAACTCGCTTCGGGCGCAGCCCGTCTGCGGGGCCGCCCCCCGCGCCTGGCCCGGGAACGCGCAGGGTCGCGCCCGCGCCCCGCCGGAAAGCCCCCCGCGAGTCCGCCGCGCGCGACGCCGACGCCTCCCGCTCCTCAGCGCCCGGGGCTCCCCTCCCTGGCGCGGGCCGGTGGGGCCGGGCGGGCCCCGAGGCCCGGGCTCCAACCCTCGCCTGCCTCCTCAGCCTTCCGAGTCCGGGGTCCTGTGCCCCGGGGCCTCCCCCTGGGCAACCCTGAGTCCCGCGCCCCGAGGCCCCCGACCGCCCCGGCGCCGACGGTGCCCTTCGCAGCCGCGTCCACGCCTCGGGGCGAGAGAAACCTCCGTTCCCCCGCAGGGGGAAGCCGCAGCCCGGGGCGCCCCAGCCGCCCCCAAAGTCGGAGGACGACGCCCGGCCCCAGGCCCTCCCTCAACTCTGCTTCGGGAGTGCTCTCCGGCGCCGGGTCCGCCCAAAGACTCTCCTTCTGACTTCACCGCTCATGAAACCGCAGAGAAAATAGAGCATGTCCCACCATATATAGCCGTATGAGTGAACCTAGGAAGACAAGCATCCCTTTGATATTGCCCCAAGGCTCCTTGGAATCCTTTTCAATTTTCCCTCTGCCCTCATTGGAAATCTTTGGATGCAAAGATGAATTCATGAGGATCCATCCCCTTGGACAATGGAGAAGCTATCATCCAAGTCTCTATCTGACCACAAACAGCCACCTGCCTCTCGATGCCGGCCATTCCAACACAGCCTAGGGCCAGTGGGATAAACACTGTTGGATGAAGGAATAATTTCTGTGTTCAAAACGCACACCGAGTCAATCTCCTCTTCCCTTTAGAATCCAAGGGATTGCCTAGGAAAAAGATGTTCCAAATACCTTTGTCAGCCAGAAAGAAGCAGAGAAAATGAGATCCCTGCCAGGTGCTCCCTGCAGAGAATCTCAGGAACTCTGGCACCCACACTAGATATCTTAGAGCTGGTTCCGTGTGCCAATTGTGAGCTCCACTGGAGACAAGACGTAAGCCCAGGGGGTTTGGGGTGAAAGAGAAGTTTTACCTCCCATCCTGGCATGGATGTGCCCCATGGGCCTGCTCTTTTCTCGGAACACTGACTTCCTGGGACAAGCTGCCTGACTGACTCAGACGCTGATTTCCAAAGTTCAGGTCTCGTGGAGCCAGAGTGAAGAAGGGTCTTCAGGTGCGGAGAAGCAGGCGCCTCCCACCTAACGCCTGCACACCTGCTCCGATTCCTGGGAGAAGGAGAGACACATGCTTGTTTCTTAAGTGGTCATTGACTTCCTTCGAAAGCCGACCAATGCCCTTGTCCTTTGCGGAGAAAGAAACATGCTCTTCCAAACACTCGACTCCTCGGTTCCAAGTGCACCGTGAGTCGGGTTTGGTTCCCCCCGGCTCCAGAGCCCAACTGGGCGGACCCTCCGGAACCACCCTGACAGCAGATGGCCAGCAAACCTGGGGAAACAGGGCACAGTGCTGTGTGGGGGCTCGGCTCCAGGGTCTCTTATGCCCACTCTTGAACCTGGGGAATCAGAGACTCTACAGCTCAGCACTCCGTCCTGTAGAAACAAGCTGCAGTGCCTCACGATCCAGGGTCTCTCACCCAACACCTCCCCACGGCCCCCAGAGCCAGCAGGCTGCACGGACTCCTCTTCCAGGGTGTTTCCCAGGGCAGCTCGCCACTGCCTCCAGTGGTGACGAGCAGCATTGCCACGTCTTCCGGGGTCTCTGGCGCCACGGCTCACCGCTCCCTCCAGTGGCGTGAACTGGCACTGCGGGGCTTTCCACAGACTCCTAAGGCAGCTCCCTAACCCTCCACAGGTCTGAAGCCACACTGGCACGGTCCCTCCAGATTGGGGACCTCTGGGCCACACCCCAGGAACCCACCTGCCACCCAGGAGGAAACTGTACCTTTTGAAGCTGCGCAGAGCCCTCAGAATGGAAAAAACCCACATGCATCCCAGGGGACACCCCCAAATTGGACGGTCCCCACAGTCACAAACGCACACCCTGATGTGCTTCCTGACCCCCAGGTTCGATTCAGCAACTGGGGATCCAGCCTCAGCACCAGGAGGTAGGGCCTGGATCCCCCTAAGCCCTAACCCAAACTCTGGGTTGTGTTTTCAGGCTTCCGTGCCCAGAGACATGGCCAACAATCCCTCCAGATTGGGACCCCCTGAGCCTCAACCAAGGACTCCGCCTACCATCCAGGAGAAAACCATGCCGTTCGGAGCGACCCAGAACCCTCAGACCAGGAGAAACCCACATGCATTCCAGAGGACACCCTCACCTCTGATGGCCCACATGGCAACAAAACCCAGAGACGGACATACCGCTTGACCACCGTCCTTGACTCAGCCCATGGGGGATCCCACCTCAAAGCCCCACTAAAGCCAACCCCAATATTAGTGGCCCACCCAGCCATGAAGCCGGATCTGCCAACCAGCCAGGCACATACCCTCACCTCAGCCCTGAGGGGACGACACCGCAGTGCTGTCAGATAGGGCCTGCCATGCCCCTGGGCCCTAAGCCAAACGATAGGTCAGGTGTACAGGTTTCTGTGCCCAGAGGACTGGCTCCTAAGCCCGTCCGAGTGGGGATGCCTGAGACTCGAACCGGCACATTGCCAGCTTCCTACATTGAAACTGTCATTTGAAGATGAGCAGAAAACAGAGAGCAGGAGAAAACTGTATGATACTGGGTCACCACCAGCATTTGCACACCCCATAGACACAAAACAGAAATGTACCGGTGGTCCGTGTCATCTGGGACATTTTCTGGGTGGATGGGACATTTTCTGGGTGGAAGGCCCCCACGCCTGACCCGGGATCCCACCTGGACGCATCCGCACCCCTCCGGAAAGCATCCCGCGAGTCGGACGCGGGCGACGCCAAAGCCTCCCGCTCCACAGCGCCCGGGACTCCCCTCCCTGGCGCGGGCCGGAAGGGCCGTGCGGACCCCGAGACCCGGGCTCCAACCCTCGCCTGCCTCCTCAGCCTTCCGAGTCCGGGGTCCTGTGCCCCGGGGCCTCCCCCTGGGCAACCCTGAGTCCCGCGCCCCGAGGCCCCCGACCGCCCCGGCGCCGACGGTGCCCTTCGCAGCCGCGTCCACGCCTCGGGGCGAGAGAAACCTCCGTTCCCCCGCAGGGGGAAGCCGCAGCCCGGGGCGCCCCAGCCGCCCCCAAAGTCGGAGCACGACGCCCGGCCCCAGGCCCTCCCTCAACTCTGCTCCGGGAGGGCTCCCCGGCGCCGGGGCCGCCGGCGGGTCCGCGTCCTCTCGGCGCGTTTTCCGGGGGGCCGCGCCGGGCCCCGAGCGAGAAAGGGCCCTTGGCCCCGGGGACCAGGCCGGTCCCCGGGGCTGTCCAACGCCGGCCGATTCTCACGAGCGTTCTGCCCAAACCGATCCCGGTTTGGGCAGAACGCTCGTGAGAATCGGCCGGAAAACGCCCGGCGAACTCGCTTCGGGCGCAGCCCGTCTGCGGGGCCGCCCCCCGCGCCTGGCCCGGGACCCCGCGGGGTCGCGCCCGCGCCCCGCCGGAAAGCCACCCGCGAGTCCGCCGCGTGCGACGCCGACGCCTCCCGCTCCTCAGCGCCCGGGGCTCCCCTCCCTGGCGCGGGCCGGTGGGGCCGGGCGGGCCCCGAGGCCCGGGCTCCAACCCTCGCCTGCCTCCTCAGCCTTCCGAGTCAGGGGTCCTGTGCCCCCGGGCCTCCCCCTGGGCAACACTGAGTCCCGCGCCCCGAGGCCCCCGACCGCCCCGGCGCCGACGGTGCCCTTCGCAGCCGCGTCCACGCCTCGGGGCGAGAGAAACCTCCGTTCCCCCGCAGGGGGAAGCCGCAGCCCGGGGCGCCCCAGCCGCCCCCAAAGTCGGAGCACGACGCCCGGCCCCAGGCCCTCCCTCAACTCTGCTCCGGGAGGGCTCCCCGGCGCCGGGGCCGCCGGCGGGTCCGCGTCCTCTCGGCGCGTTTTCCGGGGGGCCGCGCCGGGCCCCGAGCGAGAAAGGGCCCTCGGCCCCGGGGACCAGGCCGGTCCCCGGGGCTGCCCAACGCCGGCCGATTCTCACGAGAGTTCTGCCCAAACCGATCCCGGTTTGGGCAGAACGCTCGTGAGAATCGGCCGGAAAACGCCCGGCGAACTCGCTTCGGGCGCAGCCCGTCTGCGGGGCCGCCCCCCGCGCCTGGCCCGGGAACGCGCAGGGTCGCGCCCGCGCCCCGCCGGAAAGCCCCCCGCGAGTCCGCCCCGCGCGACGCCGACGCCTCCCGCTCCTCAGCGCCCGGGGCTCCCCTCCCTGGCGCGGGCCGGTGGGGCCGGGCGGGCCCCGAGGCCCGGGCTCCAACCCTCGCCTGCCTCCTCAGCCTTCCGAGTCCGGGGTCCTGTGCCCCGGGGCCTCCCCCTGGGCAACCCTGAGTCCCGCGCCCCGAGGCCCCCGACCGCCCCGGCGCCGACGGTGCCCTTCGCAGCCGCGTCCACGCCTCGGGGCGAGAGAAACCTCCGTTCCCCCGCAGGGGGAAGCCGCAGCCCGGGGCGCCCCAGCCGCCCCCAAAGTCGGAGCACGACGCCCGGCCCCAGGCCCTCCCTCAACTCTGCTCCGGGAGGGCTCCCCGGCGCCGGGGCCGCCGGCGGGTCCGCGTCCTCTCGGCGCGTTTTCCGGGGGGCCGCGCCGGGCCCCGAGTGAGAAAGGGCCCTCGGCCCCGGGGACCAGGCCGGTCCCCGGGGCTGCCCAACGCCGGCCGATTCTCACGAGCGTTCTGCCCAAACCGATCCCGGTTTGGGCAGAACGCTCGTGAGAATCGGCCGGAAAACGCCCGGCGAACTCGCTTCGGGCGCAGCCCGTCTGCGGGGCCGCCCCCCGCGCCTGGCCCGGGACCCCGCGGGGTCGCGCCCGCGCCCCGCCGGAAAGCCCCCGGCGAGTCCGCCGCGCGCGACGCCGACGCCTCCCGCTCCTCAGCGCCCGGGGCTCCCCTCCCTGGCGCGGGCCGGTGGGGCCGGGCGGGCCCCGAGGCCCGGGCTCCAACCCTCGCCTGCCTCCTCAGCCTTCCGAGTCCGGGGTCCTGTGCCCCGGGGCCTCCCCCTGGGCAACCCTGAGTCCCGCGCCCCGAGGCCCCCGACCGCCCCGGCGCCGACGGTGCCCTTCGCAGCCGCGTCCACGCCTCGGGGCGAGAGAAACCTCCGTTCCCCCGCAGGGGCCAGCCGCAGCCCGGGGCGCCCCAGCCGCCCCCAAAGTCGGAGGACGACGCCCGGCCCCAGGCCCTCCCTCAACTCTGCTTCGGGAGTGCTCTCCGGCGCCGGGTCCGCCCAAAGACTCTCCTTCTGACTTCACCGCTCATGAAACCGCAGAGAAAATAGAGCATGTCCCACCATATATAGCCGTATGAGTGAACCTAGGAAGACAAGCATCCCTTTGATATTGCCCCAAGGCTCCTTGGAATCCTTTTCAATTTTCCCTCTGCCCTCATTGGAAATCTTTGGATGCAAAGATGAATTCATGAGGATCCATCCCCTTGGACAATGGAGAAGCTATCATCCAAGTCTCTATCTGACCACAAACAGCCACCTGCCTCTCGATGCCTCGGCCATTCCAACACAGCCTAGGGCCAGTGGGATAAACACTGTTGGATGAAGGAATAATTTCTGTGTTCAAAACGCACACCGAGTCAATCTCCTCTTCCCTTTAGAATCCAAGGGATTGCCTAGGAAAAAGATGTTCCAAATACCTTTGTCAGCCAGAAAGAAGCAGAGAAAATGAGATCCCTGCCAGGTGCTCCCTGCAGAGAATCTCAGGAACTCTGGCACCCACACTAGATATCTTAGAGCTGGTTCCGTGTGCCAATTGTGAGCTCCACTGGAGACAAGACGTAAGCCCAGGGGGTTTGGGGTGAAAGAGAAGTTTTACCTCCCATCCTGGCATGGATGTGCCCCATGGGCCTGCTCTTTTCTCGGAACACTGACTTCCTGGGACAAGCTGCCTGACGGACTCAGACGCTGATTTCCAAAGTTCAGGTCTTGTGGAGCCAGAGTGAAGAAGGGTCTTCAGGTGCGGAGAAGCAGGCGCCTCCCACCTAACGCCTGCACACCTGCTCCGATTCCTGGGAGAAGGAGAGACACATGCTTGTTTCTTAAGTGGTCATTGACTTCCTTCGAAAGCCGACCAATGCCCTTGTCCTTTGCGGAGAAAGAAACATGCTCTTCCAAACACTCGACTCCTCGGTTCCAAGTGCACCGTGAGTCGGGTTTGGTTCCCCCCGGCTCCAGAGCCCAACTGGGCGGACCCTCCGGAACCACCCTGACAGATGGCCAGCAAACCTGGGGAAACAGGGCACAGTGCTGTGTGGGGGCTCGGCTCCAGGGTCTCTTATGCCCACTCTTGAACCTGGGGAATCAGAGACTATACAGCTCAGCACTCCGTCCTGGAGAAACAAGCTGCAGTGCCTCACGATCCAGGGTCTCTCACCCAACACCTCCCCACGGCCCCCAGAGCCAGCAGGCTGCACGGACTCCTCTTCCAGGGTGTTTCCCAGGGCAGCTCGCCACTGCCTCCAGTGGTGACGAGCAGCATTGCCACGTCTTCCGGGGTCTCTGGCGCCACGGCTCACCGCTCCCTCCAGTGGCGTGAACTGGCACTGCGGGGCTTTCCACAGACTCCTAAGGCAGCTCCCTAACCCTCCACAGGTCTGAAGCCACACTGGCACGGTCCCTCCAGATTGGGGACCTCTGGGCCACACCCCAGGAACCCACCTGCCACCCAGGAGGAAACTGTACCTTTTGAAGCTGCGCAGAGCCCTCAGAATGGAAAAAACCCACATGCATCCCAGGGGACACCCCCAAATTGGACGGTCCCCACAGTCACAAACGCACACCCTGATGTGCTTCCTGACCCCCAGGTTCGATTCAGCAACTGGGGATCCAGCCTCAGCACCAGGAGGTAGGGCCTGGATCCCCCTAAGCCCTAACCCAAACTCTGGGTTGTGTTTTCAGGCTTCCGTGCCCAGAGACATGGCCAACAATCCCTCCAGATTGGGACCCCCTGAGCCTCAACCAAGGACTCCGCCTACCATCCAGGAGAAAACCATGCCGTTCGGAGCGACCCAGAACCCTCAGACCAGGAGAAACCCACATGCATTCCAGAGGACACCCTCACCTCTGATGGCCCACATGGCAACAAAACCCAGAGACGGACATACCGCTTGACCACCGTCCTTGACTCAGCCCATGGGGGATCCCACCTCAAAGCCCCACTAAAGCCAACCCCAATATTAGTGGCCCACCCAGCCATGAAGCCGGATCTGCCAACCAGCCAGGCACATACCCTCACCTCAGCCCTGAGGGGACGACACCGCAGTGCTGTCAGATAGGGCCTGCCATGCCCCTGGGCCCTAAGCCAAACGATAGGTCAGGTGTACAGGTTTCTGTGCCCAGAGGACTGGCTCCTAAGCCCGTCCGAGTGGGGATGCCTGAGACTCGAACCGGCACATTGCCAGCTTCCTACATTGAAACTGTCATTTGAAGATGAGCAGAAAACAGAGAGCAGGAGAAAACTGTATGATACTGGGTCACCACCAGCATTTGCACACCCCATAGACACAAAACAGAAATGTACCGGTGGTCCGTGTCATCTGGGACATTTTCTGGGTGGATGGGACATTTTCTGGGTGGAAGGCCCCCACGCCTGACCCGGGATCCCACCTGGACGCATCCGCACCCCTCCGGAAAGCATCCCGCGAGTCGGACGCGGGCGACGCCAAAGCCTCCCGCTCCACAGCGCCCGGGACTCCCCTCCCTGGCGCGGGCCGGAAGGGCCGTGCGGACCCCGAGACCCGGGCTCCAACCCTCGCCTGCCTCCTCAGCCTTCCGAGTCCGGGGTCCTGTGCCCCGGGGCCTCCCCCTGGGCAACCCTGAGTCCCGCGCCCCGAGGCCCCCGACCGCCCCGGCGCCGACGGTGCCCTTCGCAGCCGCGTCCACGCCTCGGGGCGAGAGAAACCTCCGTTCCCCCGCAGGGGGAAGCCGCAGCCCGGGGCGCCCCAGCCGCCCCCAAAGTCGGAGCACGACGCCCGGCCCCAGGCCCTCCCTCAACTCTGCTCCGGGAGGGCTCCCCGGCGCCGGGGTCGCCGGCGGGTCCGCGTCCTCTCGGCGCGTTTTCCGGGGGGCCGCGCCGGGCCCCGAGTGAGAAAGGGCCCTCGGCCCCGGGGACCAGGCCGGTCCCCGGGGCTGCCCAACGCCGGCCGATTCTCACGAGCGTTCTGCCCAAACCGATCCCGGTTTGGGCAGAACGCTCGTGAGAATCGGCCGGAAAACGCCCGGCGAACTCGCTTCGGGCGCAGCCCGTCTGCGGGGCCGCCCCCCGCGCCTGGCCCGGGACCCCGCGGGGTCGCGCCCGCGCCCCGCCGGAAAGCCCCCGGCGAGTCCGCCGCGCGCGACGCCGACGCCTCCCGCTCCTCAGCGCCCGGGGCTCCCCTCCCTGGCGCGGGCCGGTGGGGCCGGGCGGGCCCCGAGGCCCGGGCTCCAACCCTCGCCTGCCTCCTCAGCCTTCCGAGTCCGGGGTCCTGTGCCCCGGGGCCTCCCCCTGGGCAACCCTGAGTCCCGCGCCCCGAGGCCCCCGACCGCCCCGGCGCCGACGGTGCCCTTCGCAGCCGCGTCCACGCCTCGGGGCGAGAGAAACCTCCGTTCCCCCGCAGGGGCCAGCCGCAGCCCGGGGCGCCCCAGCCGCCCCCAAAGTCGGAGGACGACGCCCGGCCCCAGGCCCTCCCTCAACTCTGCTTCGGGAGTGCTCTCCGGCGCCGGGTCCGCCCAAAGACTCTCCTTCTGACTTCACCGCTCATGAAACCGCAGAGAAAATAGAGCATGTCCCACCATATATAGCCGTATGAGTGAACCTAGGAAGACAAGCATCCCTTTGATATTGCCCCAAGGCTCCTTGGAATCCTTTTCAATTTTCCCTCTGCCCTCATTGGAAATCTTTGGATGCAAAGATGAATTCATGAGGATCCATCCCCTTGGACAATGGAGAAGCTATCATCCAAGTCTCTATCTGACCACAAACAGCCACCTGCCTCTCGATGCCGGCCATTCCAACACAGCCTAGGGCCAGTGGGATAAACACTGTTGGATGAAGGAATAATTTCTGTGTTCAAAACGCACACCGAGTCAATCTCCTCTTCCCTTTAGAATCCAAGGGATTGCCTAGGAAAAAGATGTTCCAAATACCTTTGTCAGCCAGAAAGAAGCAGAGAAAATGAGATCCCTGCCAGGTGCTCCCTGCAGAGAATCTCAGGAACTCTGGCACCCACACTAGATATCTTAGAGCTGGTTCCGTGTGCCAATTGTGAGCTCCACTGGAGACAAGACGTAAGCCCAGGGGGTTTGGGGTGAAAGAGAAGTTTTACCTCCCATCCTGGCATGGATGTGCCCCATGGGCCTGCTCTTTTCTCGGAACACTGACTTCCTGGGACAAGCTGCCTGACGGACTCAGACGCTGATTTCCAAACTTCAGGTCTCGTGGAGCCAGAGTGAAGAAGGGTCTTCAGGTGCGGAGAAGCAGGCGCCTCCCACCTAACGCCTGCACACCTGCTCCGATTCCTGGGAGAAGGAGAGACACATGCTTGTTTCTTAAGTGGTCATTGACTTCCTTCGAAAGCCGACCAATGCCCTTGTCCTTTGCGGAGAAAGAAACATGCTCTTCCAAACACTCGACTCCTCGGTTCCAAGTGCACCGTGAGTCGGGTTTGGTTCCCCCCGGCTCCAGAGCCCAACTGGGCGGACCCTCCGGAACCACCCTGACAGATGGCCAGCAAACCTGGGGAAACAGGGCACAGTGCTGTGTGGGGGCTCGGCTCCAGGGTCTCTTATGCCCACTCTTGAACCTGGGGAATCAGAGACTATACAGCTCAGCACTCCGTCCTGGAGAAACAAGCTGCAGTGCCTCACGATCCAGGGTCTCTCACCCAACACCTCCCCACGGCCCCCAGAGCCAGCAGGCTGCACGGACTCCTCTTCCAGGGTGTTTCCCAGGGCAGCTCGCCACTGCCTCCAGTGGTGACGAGCAGCATTGCCACGTCTTCCGGGGTCTCTGGCGCCACGGCTCACCGCTCCCTCCAGTGGCGTGAACTGGCACTGCGGGGCTTTCCACAGACTCCTAAGGCAGCTCCCTAACCCTCCACAGGTCTGAAGCCACACTGGCACGGTCCCTCCAGATTGGGGACCTCTGGGCCACACCCCAGGAACCCACCTGCCACCCAGGAGGAAACTGTACCTTTTGAAGCTGCGCAGAGCCCTCAGAATGGAAAAAACCCACATGCATCCCAGGGGACACCCCCAAATTGGACGGTCCCCACAGTCACAAACGCACACCCTGATGTGCTTCCTGACCCCCAGGTTCGATTCAGCAACTGGGGATCCAGCCTCAGCACCAGGAGGTAGGGCCTGGATCCCCCTAAGCCCTAACCCAAACTCTGGGTTGTGTTTTCAGGCTTCCGTGCCCAGAGACATGGCCAACAATCCCTCCAGATTGGGACCCCCTGAGCCTCAACCAAGGACTCCGCCTACCATCCAGGAGAAAACCATGCCGTTCGGAGCGACCCAGAACCCTCAGACCAGGAGAAACCCACATGCATTCCAGAGGACACCCTCACCTCTGATGGCCCACATGGCAACAAAACCCAGAGACGGACATACCGCTTGACCACCGTCCTTGACTCAGCCCATGGGGGATCCCACCTCAAAGCCCCACTAAAGCCAACCCCAATATTAGTGGCCCACCCAGCCATGAAGCCGGATCTGCCAACCAGCCAGGCACATACCCTCACCTCAGCCCTGAGGGGACGACACCGCAGTGCTGTCAGATAGGGCCTGCCATGCCCCTGGGCCCTAAGCCAAACGATAGGTCAGGTGTACAGGTTTCTGTGCCCAGAGGACTGGCTCCTAAGCCCGTCCGAGTGGGGATGCCTGAGACTCGAACCGGCACATTGCCAGCTTCCTACATTGAAACTGTCATTTGAAGATGAGCAGAAAACAGAGAGCAGGAGAAAACTGTATGATACTGGGTCACCACCAGCATTTGCACACCCCATAGACACAAAACAGAAATGTACCGGTGGTCCGTGTCATCTGGGACATTTTCTGGGTGGATGGGACATTTTCTGGGTGGAAGGCCCCCACGCCTGACCCGGGATCCCACCTGGACGCATCCGCACCCCTCCGGAAAGCATCCCGCGAGTCGGACGCGGGCGACGCCAAAGCCTCCCGCTCCACAGCGCCCGGGACTCCCCTCCCTGGCGCGGGCCGGAAGGGCCGTGCGGACCCCGAGACCCGGGCTCCAACCCTCGCCTGCCTCCTCAGCCTTCCGAGTCCGGGGTCCTGTGCCCCGGGGCCTCCCCCTGGGCAACCCTGAGTCCCGCGCCCCGAGGCCCCCGACCGCCCCGGCGCCGACGGTGCCCTTCGCAGCCGCGTCCACGCCTCGGGGCGAGAGAAACCTCCGTTCCCCCGCAGGGGGAAGCCGCAGCCCGGGGCGCCCCAGCCGCCCCCAAAGTCGGAGCACGACGCCCGGCCCCAGGCCCTCCCTCAACTCTGCTCCGGGAGGGCTCCCCGGCGCCGGGGTCGCCGGCGGGTCCGCGTCCTCTCGGCGCGTTTTCCGGGGGGCCGCGCCGGGCCCCGAGTGAGAAAGGGCCCTCGGCCCCGGGGACCAGGCCGGTCCCCGGGGCTGCCCAACGCCGGCCGATTCTCACGAGCGTTCTGCCCAAACCGATCCCGGTTTGGGCAGAACGCTCGTGAGAATCGGCCGGAAAACGCCCGGCGAACTCGCTTCGGGCGCAGCCCGTCTGCGGGGCCGCCCCCCGCGCCTGGCCCGGGACCCCGCGGGGTCGCGCCCGCGCCCCGCCGGAAAGCCCCCGGCGAGTCCGCCGCGCGCGACGCCGACGCCTCCCGCTCCTCAGCGCCCGGGGCTCCCCTCCCTGGCGCGGGCCGGTGGGGCCGGGCGGGCCCCGAGGCCCGGGCTCCAACCCTCGCCTGCCTCCTCAGCCTTCCGAGTCCGGGGTCCTGTGCCCCGGGGCCTCCCCCTGGGCAACCCTGAGTCCCGCGCCCCGAGGCCCCCGACCGCCCCGGCGCCGACGGTGCCCTTCGCAGCCGCGTCCACGCCTCGGGGCGAGAGAAACCTCCGTTCCCCCGCAGGGGCCAGCCGCAGCCCGGGGCGCCCCAGCCGCCCCCAAAGTCGGAGGACGACGCCCGGCCCCAGGCCCTCCCTCAACTCTGCTTCGGGAGTGCTCTCCGGCGCCGGGTCCGCCCAAAGACTCTCCTTCTGACTTCACCGCTCATGAAACCGCAGAGAAAATAGAGCATGTCCCACCATATATAGCCGTATGAGTGAACCTAGGAAGACAAGCATCCCTTTGATATTGCCCCAAGGCTCCTTGGAATCCTTTTCAATTTTCCCTCTGCCCTCATTGGAAATCTTTGGATGCAAAGATGAATTCATGAGGATCCATCCCCTTGGACAATGGAGAAGCTATCATCCAAGTCTCTATCTGACCACAAACAGCCACCTGCCTCTCGATGCCGGCCATTCCAACACAGCCTAGGGCCAGTGGGATAAACACTGTTGGATGAAGGAATAATTTCTGTGTTCAAAACGCACACCGAGTCAATCTCCTCTTCCCTTTAGAATCCAAGGGATTGCCTAGGAAAAAGATGTTCCAAATACCTTTGTCAGCCAGAAAGAAGCAGAGAAAATGAGATCCCTGCCAGGTGCTCCCTGCAGAGAATCTCAGGAACTCTGGCACCCACACTAGATATCTTAGAGCTGGTTCCGTGTGCCAATTGTGAGCTCCACTGGAGACAAGACGTAAGCCCAGGGGGTTTGGGGTGAAAGAGAAGTTTTACCTCCCATCCTGGCATGGATGTGCCCCATGGGCCTGCTCTTTTCTCGGAACACTGACTTCCTGGGACAAGCTGCCTGACGGACTCAGACGCTGATTTCCAAACTTCAGGTCTCGTGGAGCCAGAGTGAAGAAGGGTCTTCAGGTGCGGAGAAGCAGGCGCCTCCCACCTAACGCCTGCACACCTGCTCCGATTCCTGGGAGAAGGAGAGACACATGCTTGTTTCTTAAGTGGTCATTGACTTCCTTCGAAAGCCGACCAATGCCCTTGTCCTTTGCGGAGAAAGAAACATGCTCTTCCAAACACTCGACTCCTCGGTTCCAAGTGCACCGTGAGTCGGGTTTGGTTCCCCCCGGCTCCAGAGCCCAACTGGGCGGACCCTCCGGAACCACCCTGACAGATGGCCAGCAAACCTGGGGAAACAGGGCACAGTGCTGTGTGGGGGCTCGGCTCCAGGGTCTCTTATGCCCACTCTTGAACCTGGGGAATCAGAGACTATACAGCTCAGCACTCCGTCCTGTAGAAACAAGCTGCAGTGCCTCACGATCCAGGGTCTCTCACCCAACACCTCCCCACGGCCCCCAGAGCCAGCAGGCTGCACGGACTCCTCTTCCAGGGTGTTTCCCAGGGCAGCTCGCCACTGCCTCCAGTGGTGACGAGCAGCATTGCCACGTCTTCCGGGGTCTCTGGCGCCACGGCTCACCGCTCCCTCCAGTGGCGTGAACTGGCACTGCGGGGCTTTCCACAGACTCCTAAGGCAGCTCCCTAACCCTCCACAGGTCTGAAGCCACACTGGCACGGTCCCTCCAGATTGGGGACCTCTGGGCCACACCCCAGGAACCCACCTGCCACCCAGGAGGAAACTGTACCTTTTGAAGCTGCGCAGAGCCCTCAGAATGGAAAAAACCCACATGCATCCCAGGGGACACCCCCAAATTGGACGGTCCCCACAGTCACAAACGCACACCCTGATGTGCTTCCTGACCCCCAGGTTCGATTCAGCAACTGGGGATCCAGCCTCAGCACCAGGAGGTAGGGCCTGGATCCCCCTAAGCCCTAACCCAAACTCTGGGTTGTGTTTTCAGGCTTCCGTGCCCAGAGACATGGCCAACAATCCCTCCAGATTGGGACCCCCTGAGCCTCAACCAAGGACTCCGCCTACCATCCAGGAGAAAACCATGCCGTTCGGAGCGACCCAGAACCCTCAGACCAGGAGAAACCCACATGCATTCCAGAGGACACCCTCACCTCTGATGGCCCACATGGCAACAAAACCCAGAGACGGACATACCGCTTGACCACCGTCCTTGACTCAGCCCATGGGGGATCCCACCTCAAAGCCCCACTAAAGCCAACCCCAATATTAGTGGCCCACCCAGCCATGAAGCCGGATCTGCCAACCAGCCAGGCACATACCCTCACCTCAGCCCTGAGGGGACGACACCGCAGTGCTGTCAGATAGGGCCTGCCATGCCCCTGGGCCCTAAGCCAAACGATAGGTCAGGTGTACAGGTTTCTGTGCCCAGAGGACTGGCTCCTAAGCCCGTCCGAGTGGGGATGCCTGAGACTCGAACCGGCACATTGCCAGCTTCCTACATTGAAACTGTCATTTGAAGATGAGCAGAAAACAGAGAGCAGGAGAAAACTGTATGATACTGGGTCACCACCAGCATTTGCACACCCCATAGACACAAAACAGAAATGTACCGGTGGTCCGTGTCATCTGGGACATTTTCTGGGTGGATGGGACATTTTCTGGGTGGAAGGCCCCCACGCCTGACCCGGGATCCCACCTGGACGCATCCGCACCCCTCCGGAAAGCATCCCGCGAGTCGGACGCGGGCGACGCCAAAGCCTCCCGCTCCACAGCGCCCGGGACTCCCCTCCCTGGCGCAGGCCGGAAGGGCCGTGCGGACCCCGAGACCCGGGCTCCAACCCTCGCCTGCCTCCTCAGCCTTCCGAGTCCGGGGTCCTGTGCCCCGGGGCCTCCCCCTGGGCAACCCTGAGTCCCGCGCCCCGAGGCCCCCGACCGCCCCGGCGCCGACGGTGCCCTTCGCAGCCGCGTCCACGCCTCGGGGCGAGAGAAACCTCCGTTCCCCCGCAGGGGGAAGCCGCAGCCCGGGGCGCCCCTGCCGCCCCCAACGTCGGAGCACGACGCCCGGCCCCAGGCCCTCCCTCAACTCTGCTCCGGGAGGGCTCCCCGGCGCCGGGGCCGCCGGCGGGTCCGCGTCCTCTCGGCGCGTTTTCCGGGGGGCCGCGCCGGGCCCCGAGCGAGAAAGGGCCCTCGGCCCCGGGGACCAGGCCGGTCCCCGGGGCTGCCCAACGCCGGCCGATTCTCACGAGCGTTCTGCCCAAACCGATCCCGGTTTGGGCAGAACGCTTGTGAGAATCGGCCGGAAAACGCCCGGCGAACTCGCTTCGGGCGCAGCCCGTCTGCGGGGCCGCCCCCCGCGCCTGGCCCGGGAACGCGCGGTGTCGCACCCGCGCCCCGCCGGAAAACCCCCCGCGAGTCCGCCCCGCGCGACGCCGATGCCTCCCGCTCCTCAGCGCCCGGGGCTCCCCTCCCTGGCGCGGGCCGGTGGGGCCGGGCGGGCCCCGAGGCCCGGGCTCCAACCCTCGCCTGCCTCCTCAGCCTTCCGAGTCCGGGGTCCTGTGCCCCGGGGCCTCCCCCTGGGCAACCCTGAGTCCCGCGCCCCGAGGCCCCCGACCGCCCCGGCGCCGACGGTGCCCTTCGCAGCCGCGTCCACGCCTCGGGGCGAGAGAAACCTCCGTTCCCCCGCAGGGGGAAGCCGCAGCCCGGGGCGACCCAGCCGCCCCCAAAGTCGGAGCACGACGCCCGGCCCCAGGCCCTCCCTCAACTCTGCTCCGGGAGGGCTCCCCGGCGCCGGGGCCGCCGGCGGGTCCGCGTCCTCTCGGCCTGTTTTCCGGGGGGCCACGCTGGGCCCTGAGCGAGAAAGGGCCCTCGGCCCCGGGGACCAGGCCGGTCCCCGGGGCTGCCCAACGCCGGCCGATTCTCACGAGCGTTCTGCCCAAACCGATCCCGGTTTGGGCAGAACGCTCGTGAGAATCGGCCGGAAAACGCCCGGCGAACTCGCTTCGGGCGCAGCCCGTCTGCGGGGCCGCCCCCCGCGCCTGGCCCGGTACCCCGCGGGGTCGCGCCCGCGCCCCGCCGGAAAGCCCCCGGCGAGTCCGCCGCGCGCGACGCCGACGCCTCCTGCTCCTCAGCGCCCGGGGCTCCAACCCTCGCCTGCCTCCTCAGCCTTCCGAGTCCGGGGTCCTGTGCCCCGGGGCCTCCCCCTGGGCAACCCTGAGTCCCGCGCCCCGAGGCCCCCGACCGCCCCGGCGCCGACGGTGCCCTTCGCAGCCGCGTCCACGCCTCGGGGCGAGAGAAACCTCTGTTCCCCCGCAGGGGCCAGCCGCAGCCCGGGGCGCCCCAGCCGCCCCCAAAGTCGGAGGACGACGCCCGGCCCCAGGCCCTCCCTCAACTCTGCTTCGGGAGTGCTCTCCGGCGCCGGGTCCGCCCAAAGACTCTCCTTCTGACTTCACCGCTCATGAAACCGCAGAGAAAATAGAGCATGTCCCACCATATATAGCCGTATGAGTGAACCTAGGAAGACAAGCATCCCTTTGATATTGCCCCAAGGCTCCTTGGAATCCTTTTCAATTTTCCCTCTGCCCTCATTGGAAATCTTTGGATGCAAAGATGAATTCATGAGGATCCATCCCCTTGGACAATGGAGAAGCTATCATCCAAGTCTCTATCTGACCACAAACAGCCACCTGCCTCTCGATGCCGGCCATTCCAACACAGCCTAGGGCCAGTGGGATAAACACTGTTGGATGAAGGAATAATTTCTGTGTTCAAAACGCACACCGAGTCAATCTCCTCTTCCCTTTAGAATCCAAGGGATTGCCTAGGAAAAAGATGTTCCAAATACCTTTGTCAGCCAGAAAGAAGCAGAGAAAATGAGATCCCTGCCAGGTGCTCCCTGCAGAGAATCTCAGGAACTCTGGCACCCACACTAGATATCTTAGAGCTGGTTCCGTGTGCCAATTGTGAGCTCCACTGGAGACAAGACGTAAGCCCAGGGGGTTTGGGGTGAAAGAGAAGTTTTACCTCCCATCCTGGCATGGATGTGCCCCATGGGCCTGCTCTTTTCTCGGAACACTGACTTCCTGGGACAAGCTGCCTGACGGACTCAGACGCTGATTTCCAAACTTCAGGTCTCGTGGAGCCAGAGTGAAGAAGGGTCTTCAGGTGCGGAGAAGCAGGCGCCTCCCACCTAACGCCTGCACACCTGCTCCGATTCCTGGGAGAAGGAGAGACACATGCTTGTTTCTTAAGTGGTCATTGACTTCCTTCGAAAGCCGACCAATGCCCTTGTCCTTTGCGGAGAAAGAAACATGCTCTTCCAAACACTCGACTCCTCGGTTCCAAGTGCACCGTGAGTCGGGTTTGGTTCCCCCCGGCTCCAGAGCCCAACTGGGCGGACCCTCCGGAACCACCCTGACAGATGGCCAGCAAACCTGGGGAAACAGGGCACAGTGCTGTGTGGGGGCTCGGCTCCAGGGTCTCTTATGCCCACTCTTGAACCTGGGGAATCAGAGACTATACAGCTCAGCACTCCGTCCTGTAGAAACAAGCTGCAGTGCCTCACGATCCAGGGTCTCTCACCCAACACCTCCCCACGGCCCCCAGAGCCAGCAGGCTGCACGGACTCCTCTTCCAGGGTGTTTCCCAGGGCAGCTCGCCACTGCCTCCAGTGGTGACGAGCAGCATTGCCACGTCTTCCGGGGTCTCTGGCGCCACGGCTCACCGCTCCCTCCAGTGGCGTGAACTGGCACTGCGGGGCTTTCCACAGACTCCTAAGGCAGCTCCCTAACCCTCCACAGGTCTGAAGCCACACTGGCACGGTCCCTCCAGATTGGGGACCTCTGGGCCACACCCCAGGAACCCACCTGCCACCCAGGAGGAAACTGTACCTTTTGAAGCTGCGCAGAGCCCTCAGAATGGAAAAAACCCACATGCATCCCAGGGGACACCCCCAAATTGGACGGTCCCCACAGTCACAAACGCACACCCTGATGTGCTTCCTGACCCCCAGGTTCGATTCAGCAACTGGGGATCCAGCCTCAGCACCAGGAGGTAGGGCCTGGATCCCCCTAAGCCCTAACCCAAACTCTGGGTTGTGTTTTCAGGCTTCCGTGCCCAGAGACATGGCCAACAATCCCTCCAGATTGGGACCCCCTGAGCCTCAACCAAGGACTCCGCCTACCATCCAGGAGAAAACCATGCCGTTCGGAGCGACCCAGAACCCTCAGACCAGGAGAAACCCACATGCATTCCAGAGGACACCCTCACCTCTGATGGCCCACATGGCAACAAAACCCAGAGACGGACATACCGCTTGACCACCGTCCTTGACTCAGCCCATGGGGGATCCCACCTCAAAGCCCCACTAAAGCCAACCCCAATATTAGTGGCCCACCCAGCCATGAAGCCGGATCTGCCAACCAGCCAGGCACATACCCTCACCTCAGCCCTGAGGGGACGACACCGCAGTGCTGTCAGATAGGGCCTGCCATGCCCCTGGGCCCTAAGCCAAACGATAGGTCAGGTGTACAGGTTTCTGTGCCCAGAGGACTGGCTCCTAAGCCCGTCCGAGTGGGGATGCCTGAGACTCGAACCGGCACATTGCCAGCTTCCTACATTGAAACTGTCATTTGAAGATGAGCAGAAAACAGAGAGCAGGAGAAAACTGTATGATACTGGGTCACCACCAGCATTTGCACACCCCATAGACACAAAACAGAAATGTACCGGTGGTCCGTGTCATCTGGGACATTTTCTGGGTGGATGGGACATTTTCTGGGTGGAAGGCCCCCACGCCTGACCCGGGATCCCACCTGGACGCATCCGCACCCCTCCGGAAAGCATCCCGCGAGTCGGACGCGGGCGACGCCAAAGCCTCCCGCTCCACAGCGCCCGGGACTCCCCTCCCTGGCGCAGGCCGGAAGGGCCGTGCGGACCCCGAGACCCGGGCTCCAACCCTCGCCTGCCTCCTCAGCCTTCCGAGTCCGGGGTCCTGTGCCCCGGGGCCTCCCCCTGGGCAACCCTGAGTCCCGCGCCCCGAGGCCCCCGACCGCCCCGGCGCCGACGGTGCCCTTCGCAGCCGCGTCCACGCCTCGGGGCGAGAGAAACCTCCGTTCCCCCGCAGGGGGAAGCCGCAGCCCGGGGCGCCCCTGCCGCCCCCAACGTCGGAGCACGACGCCCGGCCCCAGGCCCTCCCTCAACTCTGCTCCGGGAGGGCTCCCCGGCGCCGGGGCCGCCGGCGGGTCCGCGTCCTCTCGGCGCGTTTTCCGGGGGGCCGCGCCGGGCCCCGAGCGAGAAAGGGCCCTCGGCCCCGGGGACCAGGCCGGTCCCCGGGGCTGCCCAACGCCGGCCGATTCTCACGAGCGTTCTGCCCAAACCGATCCCGGTTTGGGCAGAACGCTTGTGAGAATCGGCCGGAAAACGCCCGGCGAACTCGCTTCGGGCGCAGCCCGTCTGCGGGGCCGCCCCCCGCGCCTGGCCCGGGAACGCGCGGTGTCGCACCCGCGCCCCGCCGGAAAACCCCCCGCGAGTCCGCCCCGCGCGACGCCGATGCCTCCCGCTCCTCAGCGCCCGGGGCTCCCCTCCCTGGCGCGGGCCGGTGGGGCCGGGCGGGCCCCGAGGCCCGGGCTCCAACCCTCGCCTGCCTCCTCAGCCTTCCGAGTCCGGGGTCCTGTGCCCCGGGGCCTCCCCCTGGGCAACCCTGAGTCCCGCGCCCCGAGGCCCCCGACCGCCCCGGCGCCGACGGTGCCCTTCGCAGCCGCGTCCACGCCTCGGGGCGAGAGAAACCTCCGTTCCCCCGCAGGGGGAAGCCGCAGCCCGGGGCGACCCAGCCGCCCCCAAAGTCGGAGCACGACGCCCGGCCCCAGGCCCTCCCTCAACTCTGCTCCGGGAGGGCTCCCCGGCGCCGGGGCCGCCGGCGGGTCCGCGTCCTCTCGGCCTGTTTTCCGGGGGGCCACGCTGGGCCCTGAGCGAGAAAGGGCCCTCGGCCCCGGGGACCAGGCCGGTCCCCGGGGCTGCCCAACGCCGGCCGATTCTCACGAGCGTTCTGCCCAAACCGATCCCGGTTTGGGCAGAACGCTCGTGAGAATCGGCCGGAAAACGCCCGGCGAACTCGCTTCGGGCGCAGCCCGTCTGCGGGGCCGCCCCCCGCGCCTGGCCCGGTACCCCGCGGGGTCGCGCCCGCGCCCCGCCGGAAAGCCCCCGGCGAGTCCGCCGCGCGCGACGCCGACGCCTCCTGCTCCTCAGCGCCCGGGGCTCCAACCCTCGCCTGCCTCCTCAGCCTTCCGAGTCCGGGGTCCTGTGCCCCGGGGCCTCCCCCTGGGCAACCCTGAGTCCCGCGCCCCGAGGCCCCCGACCGCCCCGGCGCCGACGGTGCCCTTCGCAGCCGCGTCCACGCCTCGGGGCGAGAGAAACCTCTGTTCCCCCGCAGGGGCCAGCCGCAGCCCGGGGCGCCCCAGCCGCCCCCAAAGTCGGAGGACGACGCCCGGCCCCAGGCCCTCCCTCAACTCTGCTTCGGGAGTGCTCTCCGGCGCCGGGTCCGCCCAAAGACTCTCCTTCTGACTTCACCGCTCATGAAACCGCAGAGAAAATAGAGCATGTCCCACCATATATAGCCGTATGAGTGAACCTAGGAAGACAAGCATCCCTTTGATATTGCCCCAAGGCTCCTTGGAATCCTTTTCAATTTTCCCTCTGCCCTCATTGGAAATCTTTGGATGCAAAGATGAATTCATGAGGATCCATCCCCTTGGACAATGGAGAAGCTATCATCCAAGTCTCTATCTGACCACAAACAGCCACCTGCCTCTCGATGCCGGCCATTCCAACACAGCCTAGGGCCAGTGGGATAAACACTGTTGGATGAAGGAATAATTTCTGTGTTCAAAACGCACACCGAGTCAATCTCCTCTTCCCTTTAGAATCCAAGGGATTGCCTAGGAAAAAGATGTTCCAAATACCTTTGTCAGCCAGAAAGAAGCAGAGAAAATGAGATCCCTGCCAGGTGCTCCCTGCAGAGAATCTCAGGAACTCTGGCACCCACACTAGATATCTTAGAGCTGGTTCCGTGTGCCAATTGTGAGCTCCACTGGAGACAAGACGTAAGCCCAGGGGGTTTGGGGTGAAAGAGAAGTTTTACCTCCCATCCTGGCATGGATGTGCCCCATGGGCCTGCTCTTTTCTCGGAACACTGACTTCCTGGGACAAGCTGCCTGACGGACTCAGACGCTGATTTCCAAACTTCAGGTCTCGTGGAGCCAGAGTGAAGAAGGGTCTTCAGGTGCGGAGAAGCAGGCGCCTCCCACCTAACGCCTGCACACCTGCTCCGATTCCTGGGAGAAGGAGAGACACATGCTTGTTTCTTAAGTGGTCATTGACTTCCTTCGAAAGCCGACCAATGCCCTTGTCCTTTGCGGAGAAAGAAACATGCTCTTCCAAACACTCGACTCCTCGGTTCCAAGTGCACCGTGAGTCGGGTTTGGTTCCCCCCGGCTCCAGAGCCCAACTGGGCGGACCCTCCGGAACCACCCTGACAGATGGCCAGCAAACCTGGGGAAACAGGGCACAGTGCTGTGTGGGGGCTCGGCTCCAGGGTCTCTTATGCCCACTCTTGAACCTGGGGAATCAGAGACTATACAGCTCAGCACTCCGTCCTGTAGAAACAAGCTGCAGTGCCTCACGATCCAGGGTCTCTCACCCAACACCTCCCCACGGCCCCCAGAGCCAGCAGGCTGCACGGACTCCTCTTCCAGGGTGTTTCCCAGGGCAGCTCGCCACTGCCTCCAGTGGTGACGAGCAGCATTGCCACGTCTTCCGGGGTCTCTGGCGCCACGGCTCACCGCTCCCTCCAGTGGCGTGAACTGGCACTGCGGGGCTTTCCACAGACTCCTAAGGAAGCTCCCTAACCCTCCACAGGTCTGAAGCCACACTGGCACGGTCCCTCCAGATTGGGGACCTCTGGGCCACACCCCAGGAACCCACCTGCCACCCAGGAGGAAACTGTACCTTTTGAAGCTGCGCAGAGCCCTCAGAATGGAAAAAACCCACATGCATCCCAGGGGACACCCCCAAATTGGACGGTCCCCACAGTCACAAACGCACACCCTGATGTGCTTCCTGACCCCCAGGTTCGATTCAGCAACTGGGGATCCAGCCTCAGCACCAGGAGGTAGGGCCTGGATCCCCCTAAGCCCTAACCCAAACTCTGGGTTGTGTTTTCAGGCTTCCGTGCCCAGAGACATGGCCAACAATCCCTCCAGATTGGGACCCCCTGAGCCTCAACCAAGGACTCCGCCTACCATCCAGGAGAAAACCATGCCGTTCGGAGCGACCCAGAACCCTCAGACCAGGAGAAACCCACATGCATTCCAGAGGACACCCTCACCTCTGATGGCCCACATGGCAACAAAACCCAGAGACGGACATACCGCTTGACCACCGTCCTTGACTCAGCCCATGGGGGATCCCACCTCAAAGCCCCACTAAAGCCAACCCCAATATTAGTGGCCCACCCAGCCATGAAGCCGGATCTGCCAACCAGCCAGGCACATACCCTCACCTCAGCCCTGAGGGGACGACACCGCAGTGCTGTCAGATAGGGCCTGCCATGCCCCTGGGCCCTAAGCCAAACGATAGGTCAGGTGTACAGGTTTCTGTGCCCAGAGGACTGGCTCCTAAGCCCGTCCGAGTGGGGATGCCTGAGACTCGAACCGGCACATTGCCAGCTTCCTACATTGAAACTGTCATTTGAAGATGAGCAGAAAACAGAGAGCAGGAGAAAACTGTATGATACTGGGTCACCACCAGCATTTGCACACCCCATAGACACAAAACAGAAATGTACCGGTGGTCCGTGTCATCTGGGACATTTTCTGGGTGGATGGGACATTTTCTGGGTGGAAGGCCCCCACGCCTGACCCGGGATCCCACCTGGACGCATCCGCACCCCTCCGGAAAGCATCCCGCGAGTCGGACGCGGGCGACGCCAAAGCCTCCCGCTCCACAGCGCCCGGGACTCCCCTCCCTGGCGCGGGCCGGAAGGGCCGTGCGGACCCCGAGACCCGGGCTCCAACCCTCGCCTGCCTCCTCAGCCTTCCGAGTCCGGGGTCCTGTGCCCCGGGGCCTCCCCCTGGGCAACCCTGAGTCCCGCGCCCCGAGGCCCCCGACCGCCCCGGCGCCGACGGTGCCCTTCGCAGCCGCGTCCACGCCTCGGGGCGAGAGAAACCTCCGTTCCCCCGCAGGGGGAAGCCGCAGCCCGGGGCGCCCCTGCCGCCCCCAACGTCGGAGCACGACGCCCGGCCCCAGGCCCTCCCTCAACTCTGCTCCGGGAGGGCTCCCCGGCGCCGGGGCCGCCGGCGGGTCCGCGTCCTCTCGGCGCGTTTTCCGGGGGGCCGCGCCGGGCCCCGAGCGAGAAAGGGCCCTCGGCCCCAGGGACCAGGCCGGTCCCCGGGGCTGCCCAACGCCGGCCGATTCTCACGAGCGTTCTGCCCAAACCGATCCCGGTTTGGG
Source organism: Martes martes (assembly GCF_963455335.1). Lineage (NCBI taxonomy): Eukaryota > Metazoa > Chordata > Mammalia > Carnivora > Mustelidae > Martes > Martes martes. The sequence continues at coordinate 791,895 of NW_027666480.1, forward strand.
CAGAACGCTTGTGAGAATCGGCCGGAAAACGCCCGGCGAACTCGCTTCGGGCGCAGCCCGTCTGCGGGGCCGCCCCCCGCGCCTGGCCCGGGAACGCGCGGTGTCGCACCCGCGCCCCGCCGGAAAACCCCCCGCGAGTCCGCCCCGCGCGACGCCGATGCCTCCCGCTCCTCAGCGCCCGGGGCTCCCCTCCCTGGCGCGGGCCGGTGGGGCCGGGCGGGCCCCGAGGCCCGGGCTCCAACCCTCGCCTGCCTCCTCAGCCTTCCGAGTCCGGGGTCCTGTGCCCCGGGGCCTCCCCCTGGGCAACCCTGAGTCCCGCGCCCCGAGGCCCCCGACCGCCCCGGCGCCGACGGTGCCCTTCGCAGCCGCGTCCACGCCTCGGGGCGAGAGAAACCTCCGTTCCCCCGCAGGGGGAAGCCGCAGCCCGGGGCGCCCCAGCCGCCCCCAAAGTCGGAGCACGACGCCCGGCCCCAGGCCCTCCCTCAACTCTGCTCCGGGAGGGCTCCCCGGCGCCGGGGCCGCCGGCGGGTCCGCGTCCTCTCGGCCTGTTTTCCGGGGGGCCGCGCTGGGCCCTGAGCGAGAAAGGGCCCTCGGCCCCGGGGACCAGGCCGGTCCCCGGGGCTGCCCAACGCCGGCCGATTCTCACGAGCGTTCTGCCCAAACCGATCCCGGTTTGGGCAGAACGCTCGTGAGAATCGGCCGGAAAACGCCCGGCGAACTCGCTTCGGGCGCAGCCCGTCTGCGGGGCCGCCCCCCGCGCCTGGCCCGGGACCCCGCGGGGTCGCGCCCGCGCCCCGCCGGAAAGCCCCCGGCGAGTCCGCCGCGCGCGACGCCGACGCCTCCTGCTCCTCAGCGCCCGGGGCTCCAACCCTCGCCTGCCTCCTCAGCCTTCCGAGTCCGGGGTCCTGTGCCCCGGGGCCTCCCCCTGGGCAACCCTGAGTCCCGCGCCCCGAGGCCCCCGACCGCCCCGGCGCCGACGGTGCCCTTCGCAGCCGCGTCCACGCCTCGGGGCGAGAGAAACCTCCGTTCCCCCGCAGGGGCCAGCCGCAGCCCGGGGCGCCCCAGCCGCCCCCAAAGTCGGAGGACGACGCCCGGCCCCAGGCCCTCCCTCAACTCTGCTTCGGGAGTGCTCTCCGGCGCCGGGTCCGCCCAAAGACTCTCCTTCTGACTTCACCGCTCATGAAACCGCAGAGAAAATAGAGCATGTCCCACCATATATAGCCGTATGAGTGAACCTAGGAAGACAAGCATCCCTTTGATATTGCCCCAAGGCTCCTTGGAATCCTTTTCAATTTTCCCTCTGCCCTCATTGGAAATCTTTGGATGCAAAGATGAATTCATGAGGATCCATCCCCTTGGACAATGGAGAAGCTATCATCCAAGTCTCTATCTGACCACAAACAGCCACCTGCCTCTCGATGCCGGCCATTCCAACACAGCCTAGGGCCAGTGGGATAAACACTGTTGGATGAAGGAATAATTTCTGTGTTCAAAACGCACACCGAGTCAATCTCCTCTTCCCTTTAGAATCCAAGGGATTGCCTAGGAAAAAGATGTTCCAAATACCTTTGTCAGCCAGAAAGAAGCAGAGAAAATGAGATCCCTGCCAGGTGCTCCCTGCAGAGAATCTCAGGAACTCTGGCACCCACACTAGATATCTTAGAGCTGGTTCCGTGTGCCAATTGTGAGCTCCACTGGAGACAAGACGTAAGCCCAGGGGGTTTGGGGTGAAAGAGAAGTTTTACCTCCCATCCTGGCATGGATGTGCCCCATGGGCCTGCTCTTTTCTCGGAACACTGACTTCCTGGGACAAGCTGCCTGACGGACTCAGACGCTGATTTCCAAACTTCAGGTCTCGTGGAGCCAGAGTGAAGAAGGGTCTTCAGGTGCGGAGAAGCAGGCGCCTCCCACCTAACGCCTGCACACCTGCTCCGATTCCTGGGAGAAGGAGAGACACATGCTTGTTTCTTAAGTGGTCATTGACTTCCTTCGAAAGCCGACCAATGCCCTTGTCCTTTGCGGAGAAAGAAACATGCTCTTCCAAACACTCGACTCCTCGGTTCCAAGTGCACCGTGAGTCGGGTTTGGTTCCCCCCGGCTCCAGAGCCCAACTGGGCGGACCCTCCGGAACCACCCTGACAGATGGCCAGCAAACCTGGGGAAACAGGGCACAGTGCTGTGTGGGGGCTCGGCTCCAGGGTCTCTTATGCCCACTCTTGAACCTGGGGAATCAGAGACTATACAGCTCAGCACTCCGTCCTGGAGAAACAAGCTGCAGTGCCTCACGATCCAGGGTCTCTCACCCAACACCTCCCCACGGCCCCCAGAGCCAGCAGGCTGCACGGACTCCTCTTCCAGGGTGTTTCCCAGGGCAGCTCGCCACTGCCTCCAGTGGTGACGAGCAGCATTGCCACGTCTTCCGGGGTCTCTGGCGCCACGGCTCACCGCTCCCTCCAGTGGCGTGAACTGGCACTGCGGGGCTTTCCACAGACTCCTAAGGCAGCTCCCTAACCCTCCACAGGTCTGAAGCCACACTGGCACGGTCCCTCCAGATTGGGGACCTCTGGGCCACACCCCAGGAACCCACCTGCCACCCAGGAGGAAACTGTACCTTTTGAAGCTGCGCAGAGCCCTCAGAATGGAAAAAACCCACATGCATCCCAGGGGACACCCCCAAATTGGACGGTCCCCACAGTCACAAACGCACACCCTGATGTGCTTCCTGACCCCCAGGTTCGATTCAGCAACTGGGGATCCAGCCTCAGCACCAGGAGGTAGGGCCTGGATCCCCCTAAGCCCTAACCCAAACTCTGGGTTGTGTTTTCAGGCTTCCGTGCCCAGAGACATGGCCAACAATCCCTCCAGATTGGGACCCCCTGAGCCTCAACCAAGGACTCCGCCTACCATCCAGGAGAAAACCATGCCGTTCGGAGCGACCCAGAACCCTCAGACCAGGAGAAACCCACATGCATTCCAGAGGACACCCTCACCTCTGATGGCCCACATGGCAACAAAACCCAGAGACGGACATACCGCTTGACCACCGTCCTTGACTCAGCCCATGGGGGATCCCACCTCAAAGCCCCACTAAAGCCAACCCCAATATTAGTGGCCCACCCAGCCATGAAGCCGGATCTGCCAACCAGCCAGGCACATACCCTCACCTCAGCCCTGAGGGGACGACACCGCAGTGCTGTCAGATAGGGCCTTCCATGCCCCTGGGCCCTAAGCCAAACGATAGGTCAGGTGTACAGGTTTCTGTGCCCAGAGGACTGGCTCCTAAGCCCGTCCGAGTGGGGATGCCTGAGACTCGAACCGGCACATTGCCAGCTTCCTACATTGAAACTGTCATTTGAAGATGAGCAGAAAACAGAGAGCAGGAGAAAACTGTATGATACTGGGTCACCACCAGCATTTGCACACCCCATAGACACAAAACAGAAATGTACCGGTGGTCCGTGTCATCTGGGACATTTTCTGGGTGGATGGGACATTTTCTGGGTGGAAGGCCCCCACGCCTGACCCGGGATCCCACCTGGACGCATCCGCACCCCTCCGGAAAGCATCCCGCGAGTCGGACGCGGGCGACGCCAAAGCCTCCCGCTCCACAGCGCCCGGGACTCCCCTCCCTGGCGCGGGCCGGAAGGGCCGTGCGGACCCCGAGACCCGGGCTCCAACCCTCGCCTGCCTCCTCAGCCTTCCGAGTCCGGGGTCCTGTGCCCCGGGGCCTCCCCCTGGGCAACCCTGAGTCCCGCGCCCCGAGGCCCCCGACCGCCCCGGCGCCGACGGTGCCCTTCGCAGCCGCGTCCACGCCTCGGGGCGAGAGAAACCTCCGTTCCCCCGCAGGGGGAAGCCGCAGCCCGGGGCGCCCCAGCCGCCCCCAAAGTCGGAGCACGACGCCCGGCCCCAGGCCCTCCCTCAACTCTGCTCCGGGAGGGCTCCCCGGCGCCGGGGCCGCCGGCGGGTCCGCGTCCTCTCGGCGCGTTTTCCGGGGGGCCGCGCCGGGCCCCGAGTGAGAAAGGGCCCTCGGCCCCGGGGACCAGGCCGGTCCTCGGGGCTGCCCAACGCCGGCCGATTCTCACGAGCGTTCTGCCCAAACCGATCCCGGTTTGGGCAGAACGCTCGTGAGAATCGGCCGGAAAACGCCCGGCGAACTCGCTTCGGGCGCAGCCCGTCTGCGGGGCCGCCCCCCGCGCCTGGCCCGGGACCCCGCGGGGTCGCGCCCGCGCCCCGCCGGAAAGCCCCCGGCGAGTCCGCCGCGCGCGACGCCGACGCCTCCCGCTCCTCAGCGCCCGGGGCTCCCCTCCCTGGCGCGGGCCGGTGGGGCCGGGCGGGCCCCGAGGCCCGGGCTCCAACCCTCGCCTGCCTCCTCAGCCTTCCGAGTCCGGGGTCCTGTGCCCCGGGGCCTCCCCCTGGGCAACCCTGAGTCCCGCGCCCCGAGGCCCCCGACCGCCCCGGCGCCGACGGTGCCCTTCGCAGCCGCGTCCACGCCTCGGGGCGAGAGAAACCTCCGTTCCCCCGCAGGGGCCAGCCGCAGCCCGGGGCGCCCCAGCCGCCCCCAAAGTCGGAGGACGACGCCCGGCCCCAGGCCCTCCCTCAACTCTGCTTCGGGAGTGCTCTCCGGCGCCGGGTCCGCCCAAAGACTCTCCTTCTGACTTCACCGCTCATGAAACCGCAGAGAAAATAGAGCATGTCCCACCATATATAGCCGTATGAGTGAACCTAGGAAGACAAGCATCCCTTTGATATTGCCCCAAGGCTCCTTGGAATCCTTTTCAATTTTCCCTCTGCCCTCATTGGAAATCTTTGGATGCAAAGATGAATTCATGAGGATCCATCCCCTTGGACAATGGAGAAGCTATCATCCAAGTCTCTATCTGACCACAAACAGCCACCTGCCTCTCGATGCCGGCCATTCCAACACAGCCTAGGGCCAGTGGGATAAACACTGTTGGATGAAGGAATAATTTCTGTGTTCAAAACGCACACCGAGTCAATCTCCTCTTCCCTTTAGAATCCAAGGGATTGCCTAGGAAAAAGATGTTCCAAATACCTTTGTCAGCCAGAAAGAAGCAGAGAAAATGAGATCCCTGCCAGGTGCTCCCTGCAGAGAATCTCAGGAACTCTGGCACCCACACTAGATATCTTAGAGCTGGTTCCGTGTGCCAATTGTGAGCTCCACTGGAGACAAGACGTAAGCCCAGGGGGTTTGGGGTGAAAGAGAAGTTTTACCTCCCATCCTGGCATGGATGTGCCCCATGGGCCTGCTCTTTTCTCGGAACACTGACTTCCTGGGACAAGCTGCCTGACGGACTCAGACGCTGATTTCCAAACTTCAGGTCTCGTGGAGCCAGAGTGAAGAAGGGTCTTCAGGTGCGGAGAAGCAGGCGCCTCCCACCTAACGCCTGCACACCTGCTCCGATTCCTGGGAGAAGGAGAGACACATGCTTGTTTCTTAAGTGGTCATTGACTTCCTTCGAAAGCCGACCAATGCCCTTGTCCTTTGCGGAGAAAGAAACATGCTCTTCCAAACACTCGACTCCTCGGTTCCAAGTGCACCGTGAGTCGGGTTTGGTTCCCCCCGGCTCCAGAGCCCAACTGGGCGGACCCTCCGGAACCACCCTGACAGATGGCCAGCAAACCTGGGGAAACAGGGCACAGTGCTGTGTGGGGGCTCGGCTCCAGGGTCTCTTATGCCCACTCTTGAACCTGGGGAATCAGAGACTATACAGCTCAGCACTCCGTCCTGGAGAAACAAGCTGCAGTGCCTCACGATCCAGGGTCTCTCACCCAACACCTCCCCACGGCCCCCAGAGCCAGCAGGCTGCACGGACTCCTCTTCCAGGGTGTTTCCCAGGGCAGCTCGCCACTGCCTCCAGTGGTGACGAGCAGCATTGCCACGTCTTCCGGGGTCTCTGGCGCCACGGCTCACCGCTCCCTCCAGTGGCGTGAACTGGCACTGCGGGGCTTTCCACAGACTCCTAAGGCAGCTCCCTAACCCTCCACAGGTCTGAAGCCACACTGGCACGGTCCCTCCAGATTGGGGACCTCTGGGCCACACCCCAGGAACCCACCTGCCACCCAGGAGGAAACTGTACCTTTTGAAGCTGCGCAGAGCCCTCAGAATGGAAAAAACCCACATGCATCCCAGGGGACACCCCCAAATTGGACGGTCCCCACAGTCACAAACGCACACCCTGATGTGCTTCCTGACCCCCAGGTTCGATTCAGCAACTGGGGATCCAGCCTCAGCACCAGGAGGTAGGGCCTGGATCCCCCTAAGCCCTAACCCAAACTCTGGGTTGTGTTTTCAGGCTTCCGTGCCCAGAGACATGGCCAACAATCCCTCCAGATTGGGACCCCCTGAGCCTCAACCAAGGACTCCGCCTACCATCCAGGAGAAAACCATGCCGTTCGGAGCGACCCAGAACCCTCAGACCAGGAGAAACCCACATGCATTCCAGAGGACACCCTCACCTCTGATGGCCCACATGGCAACAAAACCCAGAGACGGACATACCGCTTGACCACCGTCCTTGACTCAGCCCATGGGGGATCCCACCTCAAAGCCCCACTAAAGCCAACCCCAATATTAGTGGCCCACCCAGCCATGAAGCCGGATCTGCCAACCAGCCAGGCACATACCCTCACCTCAGCCCTGAGGGGACGACACCGCAGTGCTGTCAGATAGGGCCTGCCATGCCCCTGGGCCCTAAGCCAAACGATAGGTCAGGTGTACAGGTTTCTGTGCCCAGAGGACTGGCTCCTAAGCCCGTCCGAGTGGGGATGCCTGAGACTCGAACCGGCACATTGCCAGCTTCCTACATTGAAACTGTCATTTGAAGATGAGCAGAAAACAGAGAGCAGGAGAAAACTGTATGATACTGGGACACCACCAGCATTTGCACACCCCATAGACACAAAACAGAAATGTACCGGTGGTCCGTGTCATCTGGGACATTTTCTGGGTGGATGGGACATTTTCTGGGTGGAAGGCCCCCACGCCTGACCCGGGATCCCACCTGGACGCATCCGCACCCCTCCGGAAAGCATCCCGCGAGTCGGACGCGGGCGACGCCAAAGCCTCCCGCTCCACAGCGCCCGGGACTCCCCTCCCTGGCGCGGGCCGGAAGGGCCGTGCGGACCCCGAGACCCGGGCTCCAACCCTCGCCTGCCTCCTCAGCCTTCCGAGTCCGGGGTCCTGTGCCCCGGGGCCTCCCCCTGGGCAACCCTGAGTCCCGCGCCCCGAGGCCCCCGACCGCCCCGGCGCCGACGGTGCCCTTCGCAGCCGCGTCCACGCCTCGGGGCGAGAGAAACCTCCGTTCCCCCGCAGGGGGAAGCCGCAGCCCGGGGCGCCCCAGCCGCCCCCAAAGTCGGAGCACGACGCCCGGCCCCAGGCCCTCCCTCAACTCTGCTCCGGGAGGGCTCCCCGGCGCCGGGGCCGCCGGCGGGTCCGCGTCCTCTCGGCGCGTTTTCCGGGGGGCCGCGCCGGGCCCCGAGTGAGAAAGGGCCCTCGGCCCCGGGGACCAGGCCGGTCCTCGGGGCTGCCCAACGCCGGCCGATTCTCACGAGCGTTCTGCCCAAACCGATCCCGGTTTGGGCAGAACGCTCGTGAGAATCGGCCGGAAAACGCCCGGCGAACTCGCTTCGGGCGCAGCCCGTCTGCGGGGCCGCCCCCCGCGCCTGGCCCGGGACCCCGCGGGGTCGCGCCCGCGCCCCGCCGGAAAGCCCCCGGCGAGTCCGCCGCGCGCGACGCCGACGCCTCCCGCTCCTCAGCGCCCGGGGCTCCCCTCCCTGGCGCGGGCCGGTGGGGCCGGGCGGGCCCCGAGGCCCGGGCTCCAACCCTCGCCTGCCTCCTCAGCCTTCCGAGTCCGGGGTCCTGTGCCCCGGGGCCTCCCCCTGGGCAACCCTGAGTCCCGCGCCCCGAGGCCCCCGACCGCCCCGGCGCCGACGGTGCCCTTCGCAGCCGCGTCCACGCCTCGGGGCGAGAGAAACCTCCGTTCCCCCGCAGGGGCCAGCCGCAGCCCGGGGCGCCCCAGCCGCCCCCAAAGTCGGAGGACGACGCCCGGCCCCAGGCCCTCCCTCAACTCTGCTTCGGGAGTGCTCTCCGGCGCCGGGTCCGCCCAAAGACTCTCCTTCTGACTTCACCGCTCATGAAACCGCAGAGAAAATAGAGCATGTCCCACCATATATAGCCGTATGAGTGAACCTAGGAAGACAAGCATCCCTTTGATATTGCCCCAAGGCTCCTTGGAATCCTTTTCAATTTTCCCTCTGCCCTCATTGGAAATCTTTGGATGCAAAGATGAATTCATGAGGATCCATCCCCTTGGACAATGGAGAAGCTATCATCCAAGTCTCTATCTGACCACAAACAGCCACCTGCCTCTCGATGCCGGCCATTCCAACACAGCCTAGGGCCAGTGGGATAAACACTGTTGGATGAAGGAATAATTTCTGTGTTCAAAACGCACACCGAGTCAATCTCCTCTTCCCTTTAGAATCCAAGGGATTGCCTAGGAAAAAGATGTTCCAAATACCTTTGTCAGCCAGAAAGAAGCAGAGAAAATGAGATCCCTGCCAGGTGCTCCCTGCAGAGAATCTCAGGAACTCTGGCACCCACACTAGATATCTTAGAGCTGGTTCCGTGTGCCAATTGTGAGCTCCACTGGAGACAAGACGTAAGCCCAGGGGGTTTGGGGTGAAAGAGAAGTTTTACCTCCCATCCTGGCATGGATGTGCCCCATGGGCCTGCTCTTTTCTCGGAACACTGACTTCCTGGGACAAGCTGCCTGACGGACTCAGACGCTGATTTCCAAACTTCAGGTCTCGTGGAGCCAGAGTGAAGAAGGGTCTTCAGGTGCGGAGAAGCAGGCGCCTCCCACCTAACGCCTGCACACCTGCTCCGATTCCTGGGAGAAGGAGAGACACATGCTTGTTTCTTAAGTGGTCATTGACTTCCTTCGAAAGCCGACCAATGCCCTTGTCCTTTGCGGAGAAAGAAACATGCTCTTCCAAACACTCGACTCCTCGGTTCCAAGTGCACCGTGAGTCGGGTTTGGTTCCCCCCGGCTCCAGAGCCCAACTGGGCGGACCCTCCGGAACCACCCTGACAGATGGCCAGCAAACCTGGGGAAACAGGGCACAGTGCTGTGTGGGGGCTCGGCTCCAGGGTCTCTTATGCCCACTCTTGAACCTGGGGAATCAGAGACTATACAGCTCAGCACTCCGTCCTGTAGAAACAAGCTGCAGTGCCTCACGATCCAGGGTCTCTCACCCAACACCTCCCCACGGCCCCCAGAGCCAGCAGGCTGCACGGACTCCTCTTCCAGGGTGTTTCCCAGGGCAGCTCGCCACTGCCTCCAGTGGTGACGAGCAGCATTGCCACGTCTTCCGGGGTCTCTGGCGCCACGGCTCACCGCTCCCTCCAGTGGCGTGAACTGGCACTGCGGGGCTTTCCACAGACTCCTAAGGCAGCTCCCTAACCCTCCACAGGTCTGAAGCCACACTGGCACGGTCCCTCCAGATTGGGGACCTCTGGGCCACACCCCAGGAACCCACCTGCCACCCAGGAGGAAACTGTACCTTTTGAAGCTGCGCAGAGCCCTCAGAATGGAAAAAACCCACATGCATCCCAGGGGACACCCCCAAATTGGACGGTCCCCACAGTCACAAACGCACACCCTGATGTGCTTCCTGACCCCCAGGTTCGATTCAGCAACTGGGGATCCAGCCTCAGCACCAGGAGGTAGGGCCTGGATCCCCCTAAGCCCTAACCCAAACTCTGGGTTGTGTTTTCAGGCTTCCGTGCCCAGAGACATGGCCAACAATCCCTCCAGATTGGGACCCCCTGAGCCTCAACCAAGGACTCCGCCTACCATCCAGGAGAAAACCATGCCGTTCGGAGCGACCCAGAACCCTCAGACCAGGAGAAACCCACATGCATTCCAGAGGACACCCTCACCTCTGATGGCCCACATGGCAACAAAACCCAGAGACGGACATACCGCTTGACCACCGTCCTTGACTCAGCCCATGGGGGATCCCACCTCAAAGCCCCACTAAAGCCAACCCCAATATTAGTGGCCCACCCAGCCATGAAGCCGGATCTGCCAACCAGCCAGGCACATACCCTCACCTCAGCCCTGAGGGGACGACACCGCAGTGCTGTCAGATAGGGCCTTCCATGCCCCTGGGCCCTAAGCCAAACGATAGGTCAGGTGTACAGGTTTCTGTGCCCAGAGGACTGGCTCCTAAGCCCGTCCGAGTGGGGATGCCTGAGACTCGAACCGGCACATTGCCAGCTTCCTACATGGAAACTGTCATTTGAAGATGAGCAGAAAACAGAGAGCAGGAGAAAACTGTATGATACTGGGTCACCACCAGCATTTGCACACCCCATAGACACAAAACAGAAATGTACCGGTGGTCCGTGTCATCTGGGACATTTTCTGGGTGGATGGGACATTTTCTGGGTGGAAGGCCCCCACGCCTGACCCGGGATCCCACCTGGACGCATCCGCACCCCTCCGGAAAGCATCCCGCGAGTCGGACGCGGGCGACGCCAAAGCCTCCCGCTCCACAGCGCCCGGGACTCCCCTCCCTGGCGCGGGCCGGAAGGGCCGTGCGGACCCCGAGACCCGGGCTCCAACCCTCGCCTGCCTCCTCAGCCTTCCGAGTCCGGGGTCCTGTGCCCCGGGGCCTCCCCCTGGGCAACCCTGAGTCCCGCGCCCCGAGGCCCCCGACCGCCCCGGCGCCGACGGTGCCCTTCGCAGCCGCGTCCACGCCTCGGGGCGAGAGAAACCTCCGTTCCCCCGCAGGGGGAAGCCGCAGCCCGAGGCGCCCCAGCCGCCCCCAAAGTCGGAGCACGACGCCCGGCCCCAGGCCCTCCCTCAACTCTGCTCCGGGAGGGCTCCCCGGCGCCGGGGCCGCCGGCGGGTCCGCGTCCTCTCGGCGCGTTTTCCGGGGGGCCGCGCCGGGCCCCGAGCGAGAAAGGGCCCTCGGCCCCGGGGACCAGGCCGGTCCCCGGGGCTGCCCAACGCCGGCCGATTCTCACGAGCGTTCTGCCCAAACCGATCCCGGTTTGGGCAGAACGCTCGTGAGAATCGGCCGGAAAACGCCCTTCGAACTCGCTTCGGGCGCAGCCCGTCTGCGGGGCCGCCCCCCGCGCCTGGCCCGGGACCCCGCGGGGTCGCGCCCGCGCCCCGCCGGAAAGCCCCCCGCGAGTCCGCCGCGCGCGACGCCGACGCCTCCCGCTCCTCAGCGCCCGGGGCTCCCCTCCCTGGCGCGGGCCGGTGGGGCCGGGCGGGCCCCGAGGCCCGGGCTCCAACCCTCGCCTGCCTCCTCAGCCTTCCGCGTCCGGGGTCCTGTGCCCCGGGGCCTCCCCCTGGGCAACCCTGAGTCCCGCGCCCCGAGGCCCCGGACCGCCCCGGCGCCGACGGTGCCCTTCGCAGCCGCGTCCACGCCTCGGGGCGAGAGAAACCTCCGTTCCCACGCAGGGGGAAGCCGCAGCCCGGGGCGCCCCAGCCGCCCCCAAAGTCGTAGCACGATGCCCGGACCCAGGCCCTCCCTCAAATCTGCTCCGGGAGGGCTCCACGGCGCCGGGGCCGCCGGCGGGTCCGCGTCCTCTCGGCGCGTTTTCCCGGGTGCCGCGCCGGGCCCCGAGCGAGAAAGGGCCCTCGGCCCCGGGGACCAGGCCGGTCCCCGGGGCTGCCCAACGCCGGCCGATTCTCACGAGCGTTCTGCCCAAACCGATCCCGGTTTGGGCAGAACGCTCGTGAGAATCGGCCGGAAAACGCCCGGCGAACTCGCTTCGGGCGCAGCCCGTCTGCGGGGCCGCCCCCCGCGCCTGGCCCGGGACCCCGCGGGGTCGCGCCCGCGCCCCGCCGGAAAGCCCCCGGCGAGTCCGCCGCGCGCGACGCCGACGCCTCCCGCTCCTCAGCGCCCGGGGCTCCCCTCCCTGGCGCGGGCCGGTGGGGCCGGGCGGGCCCCGAGGCCCGGGCTCCAACCCTCGCCTGCCTCCTCAGCCTTCCGAGTCCGGGGTCCTGTGCCCCGGGGCCTCCCCCTGGGCAACCCTGAGTCCCGCGCCCCGAGGCCCCCGACCGCCCCGGCGCCGACGGTGCCCTTCGCAGCCGCGTCCACGCCTCGGGGCGAGAGAAACCTCCGTTCCCCCGCAGGGGCCAGCCGCAGCCCGGGGCGCCCCAGCCGCCCCCAAAGTCGGAGGACGACGCCCGGCCCCAGGCCCTCCCTCAACTCTGCTTCGGGAGTGCTCTCCGGCGCCGGGTCCGCCCAAAGACTCTCCTTCTGACTTCACCGCTCATGAAACCGCAGAGAAAATAGAGCATGTCCCACCATATATAGCCGTATGAGTGAACCTAGGAAGACAAGCATCCCTTTGATATTGCCCCAAGGCTCCTTGGAATCCTTTTCAATTTTCCCTCTGCCCTCATTGGAAATCTTTGGATGCAAAGATGAATTCATGAGGATCCATCCCCTTGGACAATGGAGAAGCTATCATCCAAGTCTCTATCTGACCACAAACAGCCACCTGCCTCTCGATGCCGGCCATTCCAACACAGCCTAGGGCCAGTGGGATAAACACTGTTGGATGAAGGAATAATTTCTGTGTTCAAAACGCACACCGAGTCAATCTCCTCTTCCCTTTAGAATCCAAGGGATTGCCTAGGAAAAAGATGTTCCAAATACCTTTGTCAGCCAGAAAGAAGCAGAGAAAATGAGATCCCTGCCAGGTGCTCCCTGCAGAGAATCTCAGGAACTCTGGCACCCACACTAGATATCTTAGAGCTGGTTCCGTGTGCCAATTGTGAGCTCCACTGGAGACAAGACGTAAGCCCAGGGGGTTTGGGGTGAAAGAGAAGTTTTACCTCCCATCCTGGCATGGATGTGCCCCATGGGCCTGCTCTTTTCTCGGAACACTGACTTCCTGGGACAAGCTGCCTGACGGACTCAGACGCTGATTTCCAAACTTCAGGTCTCGTGGAGCCAGAGTGAAGAAGGGTCTTCAGGTGCGGAGAAGCAGGCGCCTCCCACCTAACGCCTGCACACCTGCTCCGATTCCTGGGAGAAGGAGAGACACATGCTTGTTTCTTAAGTGGTCATTGACTTCCTTCGAAAGCCGACCAATGCCCTTGTCCTTTGCGGAGAAAGAAACATGCTCTTCCAAACACTCGACTCCTCGGTTCCAAGTGCACCGTGAGTCGGGTTTGGTTCCCCCCGGCTCCAGAGCCCAACTGGGCGGACCCTCCGGAACCACCCTGACAGATGGCCAGCAAACCTGGGGAAACAGGGCACAGTGCTGTGTGGGGGCTCGGCTCCAGGGTCTCTTATGCCCACTCTTGAACCTGGGGAATCAGAGACTATACAGCTCAGCACTCCGTCCTGGAGAAACAAGCTGCAGTGCCTCACGATCCAGGGTCTCTCACCCAACACCTCCCCACGGCCCCCAGAGCCAGCAGGCTGCACGGACTCCTCTTCCAGGGTGTTTCCCAGGGCAGCTCGCCACTGCCTCCAGTGGTGACGAGCAGCATTGCCACGTCTTCCGGGGTCTCTGGCGCCACGGCTCACCGCTCCCTCCAGTGGTGTGAACTGGCACTGCGGGGCTTTCCACAGACTCCTAAGGCAGCTTCCTAACCCTCCACAGGTCTGAAGCCACACTGGCACGGTCCCTCCAGATTGGGGACCTCTGGGCCACACCCCAGGAACCCACCTGCCACCCAGGAGGAAACTGTACCTTTTGAAGCTGCGCAGAGCCCTCAGAATGGAAAAAACCCACATGCATCCCAGGGGACACCCCCAAATTGGACGGTCCCCACAGTCACAAACGCACACCCTGATGTGCTTCCTGACCCCCAGGTTCGATTCAGCAACTGGGGATCCAGCCTCAGCACCAGGAGGTAGGGCCTGGATCCCCCTAAGCCCTAACCCAAACTCTGGGTTGTGTTTTCAGGCTTCCGTGCCCAGAGACATGGCCAACAATCCCTCCAGATTGGGACCCCCTGAGCCTCAACCAAGGACTCCGCCTACCATCCAGGAGAAAACCATGCCGTTCGGAGCGACCCAGAACCCTCAGACCAGGAGAAACCCACATGCATTCCAGAGGACACCCTCACCTCTGATGGCCCACATGGCAACAAAACCCAGAGACGGACATACCGCTTGACCACCGTCCTTGACTCAGCCCATGGGGGATCCCACCTCAAAGCCCCACTAAAGCCAACCCCAATATTAGTGGCCCACCCAGCCATGAAGCCGGATCTGCCAACCAGCCAGGCACATACCCTCACCTCAGCCCTGAGGGGACGACACCGCAGTGCTGTCAGATAGGGCCTGCCATGCCCCTGGGCCCTAAGCCAAACGATAGGTCAGGTGTACAGGTTTCTGTGCCCAGAGGACTGGCTCCTAAGCCCGTCCGAGTGGGGATGCCTGAGACTCGAACCGGCACATTGCCAGCTTCCTACATTGAAACTGTCATTTGAAGATGAGCAGAAAACAGAGAGCAGGAGAAAACTGTATGATACTGGGTCACCACCAGCATTTGCACACCCCATAGACACAAAACAGAAATGTACCGGTGGTCCGTGTCATCTGGGACATTTTCTGGGTGGATGGGACATTTTCTGGGTGGAAGGCCCCCACGCCTGACCCGGGATCCCACCTGGACGCATCCGCACCCCTCCGGAAAGCATCCCGCGAGACGGACGCGGGCGACGCCAAAGCCTCCCGCTCCACAGCGCCCGGGACTCCCCTCCCTGGCGCGGGCCGGAAGGGCCGTGCGGACCCCGAGACCCGGGCTCCAACCCTCGCCTGCCTCCTCAGCCTTCCGAGTCCGGGGTCCTGTGCCCCGGGGCCTCCCCCTGGGCAACCCTGAGTCCCGCGCCCCGAGGCCCCCGACCGCCCCGGCGCCGACGGTGCCCTTCGCAGCCGCGTCCACGCCTCGGGGCGAGAGAAACCTCCGTTCCCCCGCAGGGGGAAGCCGCAGCACGGGGCGCCCCTGCCGCCACCAACGTCGGAGCACGACGCCCGGCCCCAGGCCCTCCCTCAACTCTGCTCCGGGAGGGCTCCCCGGCGCCGGGGCCGCCGGCGGGTCCGCGTCCTCTCGGCGCGTTTTCCGGGGGGCCGCGCCGGGCCCCGAGCGAGAAAGGGCCCTCGGCCCCGGGGACCAGGCCGGTCCCCGGGGCTGTCCAACGCCGGCTGATTCTCACGAGCGTTCTGCCCAAACCGATCCCGGTTTGGGCAGAACGCTCGTGAGAATCGGCCGGAAAACGCCCGGCGAACTCGCTTCGGGCGCAGCCCGTCTGCGGGGCCGCCCCCCGCGCCTGGCCCGGGACCCCGCGTGGTCGCGCCCGCGCCCCGCCGGAAAGCCCCCCGCGAGTCCTCCGCGCGCGACGCCGACGCCTCCCGCTCCTCAGCGCCCGGGGCTCCCCTCCCTGGCGCGGGCCGGTGGGGCCGGGCGGGCCCCGAGGCCCGGGCTCCAACCCTCGCCTGCCTCCTCAGCCTTCCGAGTCCGGGGTCCTGTGCCCCGGGGCCTCCCCCGGGCAACCCTGAGTCCCGCGCCCCGAGGCCCCCGACCGCCCCGGCGCCGACGGTGCCCTTCGCCGCCGCGTCCACGCCTCGGGGCGAGAGAAACCTCCGTTCCCCGGCAGGGGGAAGCCGCAGCCCGGGGCGCCACAGCCGCCCCCAAAGTCGGAGCACGACGCCCGGCCCCAGGCCCTCCCTCAACTCTGCTCCGGGAGGGCTCCCCGGCGCCGGGGCCGCCGGCGGGTCCGCGTCCTCTCGGCGCGTTTTCCGGGGGGCCGCGCCGGGCCCCAACGAGCGAGAAAGGGCCCTCGGCCTTCGGGGACCAGGCCGGTCCCCGGGGCTGCCCAACGCCGGCCGATTCTCACGAGCGTTCTGCCCAAACCGATCCCGGTTTGGGCAGAACGCTCGTGAGAATCGGCCGGAAAACGCCCGGCGAACTCGCTTCGGGCGCAGCCCGTCTGCGGGGCCGCCCCCCGCGCCTGGCCCGGGACCCCGCGGGGTGGCGCCCGCGCCCTGCCGGAAAGCCACCCGCGAGTCCGCCGCGCGCGACGCCGACGCCTCCCGCTCCTCAGCGCCAGGGGCTCCCCTCCCTGGCGCGGGCCGGTGGGGCCGGGCGGGCCCCGAGGCCCGGGCTCCAACCCTCGCCTGCCTCCTCAGCCTTCCGAGTCCGGGGTCCTGTGCCCCGGGGCCTCCCCGTGGGCAACCCTGCGTCCCGCGCCCCGAGGCCCCCGACCGCCCCGGCGCCGACGGTGCCCTTCGCAGCCGCGTCCACGCCTCGGGGCGAGAGAAACCTCCGTTCCCCCGCAGGGGGAAGCCGCAGCCCGGGGCGCCCCAGCCGCCCCCAAAGTCGGAGCACGAAGCCCGGCCCCAGGCCCTCCCTCAACTCTGCTCCGGGAGGGCTCCCCGGCGCCGGGGCCGCCGGCGGGTCCGCGTCCTCTCGGCTCGTTTTCCGGGGGGCCGCGCCGGGCCCCGAGCGAGAAAGGGCCCTCGGCCCCGGGGACCAGGCCGGTCCCCGGGGCTGCCCAACGCCGGCCGATTCTCACGAGCGTTCTGCCCAAACCGATCCCGGTTTGGGCAGAACGCTCGTGAGAATCGGCCGGAATACGCCCGGCGAACTCGCTTCGGGCGCAGCCCGTCTGCGGGGCCGCCCCCCGCGCCTGGCCCGGGACCCCGCGGGGTCGCGCCCGCGCCCCGCCGGAAAGCCCCCCGCGAGTCCTCCGCGCGCGACGCCGACGCCTCCCGCACCTCAGCGCCCGGAGCTCCCCTCCCTGGCGCGGGCCGGTGGGGCCGGGCGGGCCCCGAGGCCCGGGCTCCAACCCTCGCCTGCCTCCTCAGCCTTCCGCGTCCGGGGTCCTGTGCCCCGGGGCCTTCCCCGGGCAACCCTGAGTCCCGCGCCCCGAGGCCCCCGACCGCCCCGGCGCCGACGGTGCCCTTCGCCGCCGCGTCCACGCCTCGGGGCGAGAGAAACCTCCGTTCCCCGGCAGGGGAAGCCGCAGCCCGGGGCGCCCTAGCCGCCCCCAAAGTCGGAGCACGACGCCCGGCCCCAGGCCCTCCCTCAACTCTGCTCCGGGAGGGCTCCCCGGCGCCGGGGCCGCCGGCGGGGCCGCGTCCTCTCGGCGCGTTTTCCGGGGGGCCGCGCCGGGCCCCGAGCGAGAAAGGGCCCTCGGCCCCGGGGACCAGGCCGGTCCCCGGGGCTGCCCAACGCCGGCCGATTCTCACGAGCGTTCTGCCCAAACCGATCCCGGTTTGGGCAGAACGCTCGTGAGAATCGGCCGGAAAACGCCCGGCGAACACGCTTCGGGCGCAGCCCGTCTGCGGGGCCGCCCCCCGCGCCTGGCCCGGGACCCCGCGGGGTCGCGCCCGCGCCCCGCCGGAAAGCCCCCCGCGAGTCCGCCCCGCGCGACGCCGACGCCTCCCGCTCCTCAGCGCCCGGGGCTCCCCTCCCTGGCGCGGGCCGGTGGGGCCGGGCGGGCCCCGAGGCCCGGGCTCCAACCCTCGCCTGCCTCCTCAGCCTTCCGAGTCCGGGGTCCTGTGCCCCGGGGCCTCCCCCTGGGCAACCCTGAGTCCCGCGCCCCGAGGCCCCCGACCGCCCCGGCGCCGACGGTGCCCTTCGCAGCCGCGTCCACGCCTCGGGGCGAGAGAAACCTCCGTTCCCCCGCAGGGGGAAGCCGCAGCCCGGGGCGCCCCAGCCGCCCCCAAAGTCGGAGCACGACGCCCGGACCCAGGCCCTCCCTCAACTCTGCTCCGGGAGGGCTCCCCGGCGCCGGGGCCGCCGGCGGGTCCGCGTCCTCTCGGCGCGTTTTCCGGGGAGCCGCGCCGGGCCCCGAGCGAGAAAGGGCCCTCGGCCCCGGGGACCAGGCCGGTCCCCGGGGCTGCCCAACGCCGGCCGATTCTCACGAGCGTTCTGCCCAAACCGATCCCGGTTTGGGCAGAACGCTCGTGAGAATCGGCCGGAAAACGCCCGGCGAACTCGCTTCGGGCGCAGCCCGTCTGCGGGGCCGCCCCCGCGCCTGGCCCGGGACGCCGCGGGGTCGCGCCCGCGCCCCGCCGGAAAGCCCCCCGCGAGTCCGCCGCGCGCGACGCCGACGCCTCCCGCTCCTCAGCGCCCGGGGCTCCCCTCCCTGGCGCGGGCCGGTGGGGCCGGGCGGGCCCCGAGGCCCGGGCTCCAACCCTCGCCTGCCTCCTCAGCCTTCCGAGTCCGGGGTCCTGTGCCCCGGGGCCTCCCCCTGGGCAACCCTGAGTCCCGCGCCCCGAGGCCCCCGACCGCCCCGGCGCCGACGGTGCCCTTCGCAGCCGCGTCCACGCCTCGGGGCGAGAGAAACCTCCGTTCCCCCGCAGGGGGAAGCCGCAGCCCGGGGCGCCCCAGCCGCCCCCAAAGTCGGAGCACGACGCCCGGCCCCAGGCCCTCCCTCAACTCTGCTCCGGGAGGGCTCCCCGGCGCCGGGGCCGCCGGCGGGTCCGGGTCCTCTCGGCGCGTTTTCCGGGGGGCCGCGCCGGGCCCCGAGCGAGAAAGGGCCCTCGGCCCCGGGGACCAGGCCGGTCCCCGGGGCTTCCCAACGCCGACCGATTCTCACGAGCGTTCTGCCCAAACCGATCCCGGTTTGGGCAGAACGCTCATGAGAATCGGCCGGAAAACGCCCGGCGAACTCGCTTCGGGCGCAGCCCGTCTGCGCGGCCGCCCCCCGCGCCTGGCCCGGGACCCCGCGGGGTCGCGCCCGCGCCCCGCCGGAAAGCCCCCCGCGAGTCCGCCGCGCGCGACGCCGACGCCTCCCGCTCCTCAGCGCCCGGGGCTCCCCTCCCTGGCGCGGGCCGGTGGGGCCGGGCGGGCCCCGAGGCCCGGGCTCCAACCCTCGCCTGCCTCCTCAGCCTTCCGAGTCCGGGGTCCTGTGCCCCGGGGCCTCCCCCTGGGCAACCCTGAGTCCCGCGCCCCGAGGCCCCCGACCGCCCCGGCGCCGACAGTGCCCTTCGCAGCCGCGTCCACGCCT
Organism: Martes martes; assembly: GCF_963455335.1. NCBI lineage: Eukaryota > Metazoa > Chordata > Mammalia > Carnivora > Mustelidae > Martes > Martes martes. The sequence goes on from NW_027666480.1 coordinate 810,917, forward strand.
CGGGGCGAGAGAAACCTCCGTTCCCCCGCAGGGGGAAGCCGCAGCCCGGGGCGCCCCAGCCGCCCCCAAAGTCGGAGCACGACGCCCGGCCCCAGGCCCTCCCTCAACTCTGCTCCGGGAGGGCTCCCCGGCGCCGGGGCCGCCGGCGGGGCCGCGTCCTCTCGGCGCGTTTTCCGGGGGGCCGCGCCGGGCCCCGAGCGAGAAAGGGCCCTCGGCCCCGGGGACCAGGCCGGTCCCCGGGGCTGCCCAACGCCGGCCGATTCTCACGAGCGTTCTGCCCAAACCGGGATCGGTTTGGGCAGAACGCTCGTGAGAATCGGCCGGAAAACGCCCGGCGAACTCGCTTCGGGCGCAGCCCGTCTGCGGGGCCGCCCCCCGTGCCTGGCCCGGGACCCCGCGGGGTCGCGCCCGCGCCCCGCCGGAAAGCCCCCCGCGAGTCCGCCCCGCGCGACGCCGACGCCTCCCGCTCCTCAGCGCCCGGGGCTCCCCTCCCTGGCGCGGGCCGGTGGGGCCGGGCGGGCCCCGAGGCCCGGGCTCCAACCCTCGCCTGCCTCCTCAGCCTTCCGAGTCCGGGGTCCTGTGCCCCGGGGCCTCCCCCGGGCAACCCTGAGTCCCGCGCCCCGAGGCCCCCGACCGCCCCGGCGCCGACGGTGCCCTTCGCAGCCGCGTCCACGCCTCGGGGCGAGAGAAACCTCCGTTCCCCCGCAGGGGGAAGCCGCAGCCCGGGGCGCCCCAGCCGCCCCCAAAGTCGGAGCACGACGCCCGGCCCCAGGCCCTCCCTCAACTCTGCTCCGGGAGGGCTCCCCGGCGCCGGGGCCGCCGGCGGGTCCGCGTCCTCTCGGCGCGTTTTCCGGGGTGCCGCGCCGGGCCCCGAGCGAGAAAGGGCCCTCGGCCCCGGGACCAGGCCGGTCCCCGGGGCTGCCCAACGCCGGCCGATTCTCACGAGCGTTCTGCCCAAACCGATCCCGGTTTGGGCAGAACGCTCGTGAGAATCGGCCGGAAAACGCCCGGCGAACTCGCTTCGGGCGCAGCCCGTCTGCCGGGCCGCCCCCCGCGCCTGGCCCGGGACGCCGCGGGGTCGCGCCCGCGCCCCGCCGGAAGCCCCCCGCGGGTCCGCCGCGTGCGACGGCGACGCCTCCCGCTCCTCAGCGCCCGGGGCTCCCCTCCCTGGCGCGGGCCGGTGGGGCCGGGCCGGCCCCGAGGCCCGGGCTCCAACCCTCGCCTGCCTCCTCAGCCTTCCGCGTCCGGGGTCCTGTGCCCCGGGGCCTCCCCCTGGGCAACCCTGAGTCCCGCGCCCCGAGGCCCCCGACCGCCCCGGCGCCGACGGTGCCCTTCGCAGCCGCGACCACGCCTCGGGGCGAGAGAAACCTCCGTTCCCCCGCAGGGGGAAGCCGCAGCCCGGGGCGCCCCAGCCGCCCCCAAAGTTGGAGCATGACGCACGGCCCCAGGCCCTCCCTCAACTCTGCTCCGGGAGGGCTCCCCGGCGCCGGGGCCGCCGGCGGTTCCGCGTCCTCTCGGCGCGTTTTCCGGGGGGCCGCGCCGGGCCCCGAGCGAGAAAGGGCCCTCGGCCCCGGGGACCAGGCCGGTCCCCGGGGCTGCCCAACGCCGGCCGATTCTCACAAGCGTTCTGCCCAAACCGATCCCGGTTTGGGCAGAACGCTCGTGACAAAGGCCGGAAAACACCCGGCGAACTCGCTTCGGGCGCAGCCCGTCTGCCGGGCCGCCCCCCGCACCTGGCCCGGGACGCCGCGTGGTCGCGCCCGCGCCCCGCCGGCAAGGCCCCCGCGGGTCCGCCGCGCGCGACGCCGACGCCTCCCGCTCCTCAGCGCCCGGGGCTCCCCTCCCTGGCGCGGGCCGGTGGGGCCGGGCGGGCCCCGAGGCCCGGGCTCCAACCCTCGCCTGCCTCCTCAGCCTTCCGCGTCCGGGGTCCTGTGACCCGGGGACTCCCCCTGGGCAACCCTGAGTCCCGCGCCCCGAGGCCCCCGACCGCCCCGGCGCCGACGGTGCCCTTCGCAGCCGCGTCCACGCTTCGGGGCGAGAGAAACCTCCGTTCACCCGCAGGGGGAAGCCGCAGCCCGGGGCGCCCCAGCCGCCCCCAAAGTCGGAGCACGACGCCCGGCCCCAGGCCCTCCCTCAACTCTGCTCCGGGAGGGCTCCCAGGCGCCGGGGCCGCAGGCGGGTCCGCGTCCTCTCGGCGCGTTTTCCGGGGAGCCGCGCCGGGCCCCGAGCGAGAAAGGGCCCTCGGCCCCGGGGACCAGGCCGGTCCCCGGGGCTGCCCAACGCCGTCCGATTCTCACGAGCGTTCTGCCCAAACCGATCCCGGTTTGGGCAGAACGCTCGTGAGAATCGGCCGGAAAACGCCCGGCGAACTCGCTTCGGGCGCAGCCCGTCTGCGGGGCCGCCGCCGCGCCTGGCCCGGGACGCCGCGGGGTCGCGCCCGCGCCCCGCCGGAAAGCCCCCCGCGAGTCGGCCGCGCGCGACGCCGACGCCTCCCGCTCCTCAGCGCCCGGGGCTCCCCTCCCTGGCGCGGGCCGGTGGGGCCGGGCGGGCCCCGAGGCCCGGGCTCCAACCCTCGCCTGCCTCCTCAGCCTTCCGAGTCCGGGGTCCTGTGCCCCGGGGCCTCCCCCTGGGCAACCCTGAGTCCCGCGCCCCGAGGCCCCCGACCGCCCCGGCGCCGACGGTGCCCTTCTCAGCCGCGTCCACGCCTCGGGGCGAGAGAAACCTCCGTTCCCCCGCAGGGGGAAGCTGCAGCCCGGGGCGCCCCAGCCGCCCCCAAAGTCGGAGCACGACGCCCGGCCCCAGGCCCTCCCTCAACTCTGCTCCGGGAGGGCTCCCCGGCGCCGGGGCCGCCGGCGGGTCCGCGTCCTCTCGGCGCGTTTTCCGGGGGGCCGCGCCGGGCCCCGAGCGAGAAAGGGCCCTCGAGCCGGGGACCAGGCCGGTCCCCGGGGCTGCCCAACGCCGGCCGATTCTCACGAGCGTTCTGCCCAAACCGATCCCGGTTTGGGCAGAACGCTCGTGAGAATCGGCCGGAAAACGCCCGGCGAACTCGCTTCGGGCGCAGCCCGTCTGCGGGGCCGCCCCCCGCGCCTGGCCCGGGACCCCGCGGGGTCGCGCCCGCGCCCCGCCGGAAAGCCCCCCGCGAGTCCTTCGCGCGCGACGCCGACGCCTCCCGCTCCTCAGCGCCCGGGACTCCCCTCCCTGGCGCGGGCCGGTGGGGCCGGGCGGGCCCCGAGGCCCGGGCTCCAACCCTCGCCTGCCTCCTCAGCCTTCCGAGTCCGGGGTCCTGTGCCCCGGGGCCTCCCCCGGGCAACTCTGAGTCCCGCGCCCTGAGGCCCCCGACCGCCCCGGCGCCGACGGTGCCCTTCGCAGCCGCGTCCACGCCTCGGGGCGAGAGAAACCTCCGTTCCCCCGCAGGGGGAAGCCGCAGCCCGGGGCGCCCCAGCCGCCCCCAAAGTCGGAGCACGACGCCCGGCCCCAGGCCCTCCCTCAACTCTGCTCCAGGAGGGCTCCCAGGCGCCGGGGCCGCCGGCGGGTCCGCGTCCTCTCGGCGCGTTTTCCGGGGGGCCGCGCCGGGCCCCGAGCGAGAAAGGGCCCTCGGCCCCGGGACCAGGCCGGTCCCCGGGGCTGCCCAACGCCGGCCGATTCTCACGAGCGTTCTGCCCAAACCGGGATCGGTTTGGGCAGAACGCTCGTGAGAATCGGCCGGAAAACGCCCGGCGAACTCGCTTCGGGCGCAGCCCGTCTGCGGGGCCGCCCCCCGCGCCTGGCCCGGGACCCCGCGGGGTCGCGCCCGCGCCCCGCCGGAAAGCCCCCCGCGAGTCTGCCGCGCGCGACGCCGACGCCTCCCGCTCCTCAGCGCCCGGGGCTCCCCTCCCTGGCGCGGGCCGGTGGGGCCGGGCGGGCCCCGAGGCCCGGGCTCCAACCCTCGCCTGCCTCCTCAGCCTTCCGAGTCCGGGGTCCTGTGCCCCGGGGCCTCCCCCTGGGCAACCCTGAGTCCCGCGCCCCGAGGCCCCCGACAGCCCCGGCGCCGACGGTGCCCTTCGCAGCCGCGTCCACGCCTCGGGGCGAGTGAAACCTCCGTTCCCCCGCAGGGGGTAGCCGCAGCCCGGGGCGCCCCAGCCGCCCCCAAAGTCGGAGCACGACGCCCGGACCCAGGCCCTCCCTCAACTCTGCTCCGGGAGGGCTGCCCGGCGCCGGGGCCGCCGGCGGGTCCGCGTCCTCTCGGCGCGTTTTCCGGGGGGCCGCGCCGGGCCCCGAGCGAGAAAGGGCCCTCGGCCCCGGGACCAGGCCGGTCCCCGGGGCTGCCCAACGCCGGCCGATTCTCACGAGCGTTCTGCCCAAACCGATCCCGGTTTGGGCAGAACGCTCGTGAGAATCGGCCGGAAAACGCCCGGCGAACTCGCTTCGGGCGCAGCACGTCTGCGGTGCCGCCCCCCGCGCCTGGCCCGGGACCCCGCGGGGTCGCGCCCGCGCCCCGCCGGAAAGCCCCCCGCGAGTCCGCCGCGCGCGACGCCGACGCCTCCCGCTCCTCAGCGCCCGGGGCTCCCCTCTCTGGCGCGGGCCGGTGGGGCCGGGCGGGCCCCGAGGCCCGAGCTCCAACCCTCGCCTGCCTCCTCAGCCTTCCGAGTCCGGGGTCCTGTGCCCCGGGGCCTCCCCCTGGGCAACCCTGAGTCCCGCGCCCCGAGGCCCCCGACCGCCGCGGCGCCGACGGTGCCCTTCGCAGCCGCGTCCACGCCTCGGGGCGAGAGAAACCTCCATTCCCCCGCAGGGGGAAGCCGCAGCCCGGGGCGCCCCAGCCGCCCCCAAAGTCGGAACACGACGCCCGGCCCATTGCCCTCCCTCAACTCTGCTCCGGGAGGGCTACCCGGCGCCGGGGCCGCCGGCGGGTCCGCGTCCTCTCGGCGCGTTTTCCGGGGGGCCGCGCCGGGCCCCGAGCGAGAAAGGGCCCTCGGCCCCGGGACCAGGCCGGTCCCCGGGGCTGCCCAACGCCGGCCGATTCTCACGAGCGTTCTGCCCAAACCGATCCCGGTTTGGGCAGAACGCTTGTGAGAATCGGCCGGAAAACGCCCGGCGAACTCGCTTCGGGCGCAGCACGTCTGCCGGGCCGCCCCCCGCGCCTGGCCCGGGACGCCGCGGGGTCGCGCCCGCGCCCCGCCGGAAGCCCCCCGCGGGTCCGCCGCGTGCGACGGCGACGCCTCCCGCTCCTCAGCGCCCGGGGCTCCCCTCCCTGGCGCGGGCCGGTGGGGCCGGGCCGGCCCCGAGGCCCGGGCTCCAACCCTCGCCTGCCTCCTCAGCCTTCCGCGTCCGGGGTCCTGTGCCCCGGGGCCTCCCCCTGGGCAACCCTGAGTCCCGCGCCCCGAGGCCCCCGACCGCCCCGGCGCCGACGGTGCCCTTCGCAGCCGCGACCACGCCTCGGGGCGAGAGAAACCTCCGTTCCCCCGCAGGGGGAAGCCGCAGCCCGGGGCGCCCCAGCCGCCCCCAAAGTCGGAGCACGACGCACGGCCCCAGGCCCTCCCTCAACTCTGCTCCGGGAGGGCTCCCCGGCGCCGGGGCCGCCGGCGGTTCCGCGTCCTCTCGGCGCGTTTTCCGGGGGGCCGCGCCGGGCCCCGAGCGAGAAAGGGCCCTCGGCCCCGGGGACCAGGCCGGTCCCCGGGGCTGCCCAACGCCGGCCGATTCTCACAAGCGTTCTGCCCAAACCGATCCCGGTTTGGGCAGAACGCTCGTGACAAAGGCCGGAAAACACCCGGCGAACTCGCTTCGGGCGCAGCCCGTCTGCCGGGCCGCCCCCCGCACCTGGCCCGGGACGCCGCGTGGTCGCGCCCGCGCCCCGCCGGCAAGGCCCCCGCGGGTCCGCCGCGCGCGACGCCGACGCCTCCCGCTCCTCAGCGCCCGGGGCTCCCCTCCCTGGCGCGGGCCGGTGGGGCCGGGCGGGCCCCGAGGCCCGGGCTCCAACCCTCGCCTGCCTCCTCAGCCTTCCGCGTCCGGGGTCCTGTGACCCGGGGACTCCCCCTGGGCAACCCTGAGTCCCGCGCCCCGAGGCCCCCGACCGCCCCGGCGCCGACGGTGCCCTTCGCAGCCGCGTCCACGCTTCGGGGCGAGAGAAACCTCCGTTCACCCGCAGGGGGAAGCCGCAGCCCGGGGCGCCCCAGCCGCCCCCAAAGTCGGAGCACGACGCCCGGCCCCAGGCCCTCCCTCAACTCTGCTCCGGGAGGGCTCCCAGGCGCCGGGGCCGCAGGCGGGTCCGCGTCCTCTCGGCGCGTTTTCCGGGGAGCCGCGCCGGGCCCCGAGCGAGAAAGGGCCCTCGGCCCCGGGGACCAGGCCGGTCCCCGGGGCTGCCCAACGCCGTCCGATTCTCACGAGCGTTCTGCCCAAACCGATCCCGGTTTGGGCAGAACGCTCGTGAGAATCGGCCGGAAAACGCCCGGCGAACTCGCTTCGGGCGCAGCCCGTCTGCGGGGCCGCCGCCGCGCCTGGCCCGGGACGCCGCGGGGTCGCGCCCGCGCCCCGCCGGAAAGCCCCCCGCGAGTCGGCCGCGCGCGACGCCGACGCCTCCCGCTCCTCAGCGCCCGGGGCTCCCCTCCCTGGCGCGGGCCGGTGGGGCCGGGCGGGCCCCGAGGCCCGGGCTCCAACCCTCGCCTGCCTCCTCAGCCTTCCGAGTCCGGGGTCCTGTGCCCCGGGGCCTCCCCCTGGGCAACCCTGAGTCCCGCGCCCCGAGGCCCCCGACCGCCCCGGCGCCGACGGTGCCCTTCTCAGCCGCGTCCACGCCTCGGGGCGAGAGAAACCTCCGTTCCCCCACAGGGGGAAGCTGCAGCCCGGGGCGCCCCAGCCGCCCCCAAAGTCGGAGCACGACGCCCGGCCCCAGGCCCTCCCTCAACTCTGCTCCGGGAGGGCTCCCCGGCGCCGGGGCCGCCGGCGGGTCCGCGTCCTCTCGGCGCGTTTTCCGGGGGGCCGCGCCGGGCCCCGAGCGAGAAAGGGCCCTCGGCCCCGGGGACCAGGCCGGTCCCCGGGGCTGCCCAACGCCGGCCGATTCTCACGAGCGTTCTGCCCAAACCGATCCCGGTTTGGGCAGAACGCTCGTGAGAATCGGCCGGAAAACGCCCGGCGAACTCGCTTCGGGCGCAGCCCGTCTGCGGGGCCGCCCCCCGCGCCTGGCCCGGGACCCCGCGGGGTCGCGCCCGCGCCCCGCCGGAAAGCCCCCCGCGAGTCCTTCGCGCGCGACGCCGACGCCTCCCGCTCCTCAGCGCCCGGGACTCCCCTCCCTGGCGCGGGCCGGTGGGGCCGGGCGGGCCCCGAGGCCCGGGCTCCAACCCTCGCCTGCCTCCTCAGCCTTCCGAGTCCGGGGTCCTGTGCCCCGGGGCCTCCCCCGGGCAACTCTGAGTCCCGCGCCCTGAGGCCCCCGACCGCCCCGGCGCCGACGGTGCCCTTCGCAGCCGCGTCCACGCCTCGGGGCGAGAGAAACCTCCGTTCCCCCGCAGGGGGAAGCCGCAGCCCGGGGCGCCCCAGCCGCCCCCAAAGTCGGAGCACGACGCCCGGCCCCAGGCCCTCCCTCAACTCTGCTCCAGGAGGGCTCCCAGGCGCCGGGGCCGCCGGCGGGTCCGCGTCCTCTCGGCGCGTTTTCCGGGGGGCCGCGCCGGGCCCCGAGCGAGAAAGGGCCCTCGGCCCCGGGACCAGGCCGGTCCCCGGGGCTGCCCAACGCCGGCCGATTCTCACGAGCGTTCTGCCCAAACCGGGATCGGTTTGGGCAGAACGCTCGTGAGAATCGGCCGGAAAACGCCCGGCGAACTCGCTTCGGGCGCAGCCCGTCTGCGGGGCCGCCCCCCGCGCCTGGCCCGGGACCCCGCGGGGTCGCGCCCGCGCCCCGCCGGAAAGCCCCCCGCGAGTCCGCCGCGCGCGACGCCGACGCCTCCCGCTCCTCAGCGCCCGGGGCTCCCCTCCCTGGCGCGGGCCGGTGGGGCCGGGCGGGCCCCGAGGCCCGGGCTCCAACCCTCGCCTGCCTCCTCAGCCTTCCGAGTCCGGGGTCCTGTGCCCCGGGGCCTCCCCCTGGGCAACCCTGAGTCCCGCGCCCCGAGGCCCCCGACCGCCCCGGCGCCGACGGTGCCCTTCGCAGCCGCGTCCACGCCTCGGGGCGAGTGAAACCTCCGTTCCCCCGCAGGGGGTAGCCGCAGCCCGGGGCGCCCCAGCCGCCCCCAAAGTCGGAGCACGACGCCCGGACCCAGGCCCTCCCTCAACTCTGCTCCGGGAGGGCTCCCCGGCGCCGGGGCCGCCGGCGGGTCCGCGTCCTCTCGGCGCGTTTTCCGGGGGGCCGCGCCGGGCCCCGAGCGAGAAAGGGCCCTCGGCCCCGGGACCAGGCCGGTCCCCGGGGCTGCCCAACGCCGGCCGATTCTCACGAGCGTTCTGCCCAAACCGATCCCGGTTTGGGCAGAACGCTCGTGAGAATCGGCCGGAAAACGCCCGGCGAACTCGCTTCGGGCGCAGCACGTCTGCGGTGCCGCCCCCCGCGCCTGGCCCGGGACCCCGCGGGGTCGCGCCCGCGCCCCGCCGGAAAGCCCCCCGCGAGTCCGCCGCGCGCGACGCCGACGCCTCCCGCTCCTCAGGGCCCGGGGCTCCCCTCTCTGGCGCGGGCCGGTGGGGCCGGGCGGGCCCCGAGGCCCGAGCTCCAACCCTCGCCTGCCTCCTCAGCCTTCCGAGTCCGGGGTCCTGTGCCCCGGGGCCTCCCCCTGGGCAACCCTGAGTCCCGCGCCCCGAGGCCCCCGACCGCCGCGGCGCCGACGGTGCCCTTCGCAGCCGCGTCCACGCCTCGGGGCGAGAGAAACCTCCATTCCCCCGTAGGGGGAAGCCGCAGCCCGGGGCGCCCCAGCCGCCCCCAAAGTCGGAACACGACGCCCGGCCCATTGCCCTCCCTCAACTCTGCTCCGGGAGGGCTACCCGGCGCCGGGGCCGCCGGCGGGTCCGCGTCCTCTCGGCGCGTTTTCCGGGGGGCCGCGCCGGGCCCCGAGCGAGAAAGGGCCCTCGGCCCCGGGACCAGGCCGGTCCCCGGGGCTGCCCAACGCCGGCCGATTCTCACGAGCGTTCTGCCCAAACCGATCCCGGTTTGGGCAGAACGCTTGTGAGAATCGGCCGGAAAACGCCCGGCGAACTCGCTTCGGGCGCAGCACGTCTGCGGTGCCGCCCCCCGCGCCTGGCCCGGGACCCCGCGGGGTCGCGCCCGCGCCCCGCCGGAAAGCCCCCCGCGAGTCCGCCGCGCGCGACGCCGACGCCTCCCGCTCCTCAGCGCCCGGGGCTCCCCTCCCTGGCGCGGGCCGGTGGGGCCGGGCGGGCCCCGAGGCCCGGGCTCCAACCCTCGCCTGCCTCCTCAGCCTTCCGAGTCCGGGGTCCTGTGCCCCGGGGCCTCCCCCTGGGCAACCCTGAGTCCCGCGCCCCGAGGCCCCCGACCGCACCGGCGCCGACGGTGCCCTTCGCAGGCGCGTCCACGCCTCGGGGCGAGAGAAACCTCCGTTCCCCCGCAGGGGGAAGCCGCAGCCCGAGGCGCCCCAGCCGCCCCCAAAGTCGGAGCACGACGCCCGGCCCCAGGCCCTCCCTCAACTCTGCTCCGGGAGGGCTCCCCGGCGCCGGGGCCGCCGGCGGGTCCGCGTCCTCTCGGCGCGTTTTCCGGGGGGCCGCGCCGGGTCCCGAGCGAGAAAGGGCCCTCGGCCCCGGGGACCAGTCCGGTCCCCGGGGCTGCCCAACGCCGGCCGATTCTCACGAGCGTTCTGCCCAAACCGATCCCGGTTTGGGCAGAACGCTCGTGAGAATCGGCCGGAAAACGCCCGGCGAACTCGCTTCGGGCGCAGCCCGTCTGCGGGGCCGCCCCCGCGCCTGGCCCGGGACGCCGCGGGGTCGCGCCCGCGCCCCGCCGGAAAGCCCCCCGCGGGTCCGCCGCGCGCGACGCCGACGCCTCCCGCTCCTCAGCGCCCGGGACTCCCCTCCCTGGCGCGGGCCGGTTGGGCCGGGCGGGCCCCGAGGCCCGGGCTCCAACCCTCGCCTGCCTCCTCAGCCTTCCGAGTCCGGGGTCCTGTGCCCCGGGACCTCCCCCTGGGCAACCCTGAGTCCCGCGCCCCGAGACCCCCGACCGCCCCGGCGCCGACGGTGCCCTTCGCAGCCGCGTCCACGCCTCGGGGCGAGAGAAACCTCCATTCCCCCGCAGGGGGAAGCCGCAGCCCGGGGCGCCCCAGCCGCCCCCAAAGTCGGAACACGACGCCCGGCCCATTGCCCTCCCTCAACTCTGCTCCGGGAGGGCTCCCCGGCGCCGGGGCCGCCGGCGGGTCCGCGTCCTCTCGGCGCGTTTTCCGGGGGGCCGCGCCGGGCCCCGAGCGAGAAAGGGCCCTCGGCCCCGGGGACCAGGCCGGTCCCCGGGGCTGCCCAACGCCGGCCGATTCTCACGAGCGTTCTGCCCAAACCGATCCCGGTTTGGGCAGAACGCTCGTGAGAATCGGCCGGAAAACGCCCGGCGAACTCGCTTTGCGCGCAGCCCGTCTGCGGGGCCGCCCCCCGCGCCTGGCCCGGGACCTCGCGGGGTCGCGCCCGCGCCCCGCCGGAAAGCCCCCCGCGAGTCCGCCGCGCGCGACGCCGACGCCTCCCGCTCCTCAGCGCCCGGGGCTCCCCTCCCTGGCGCGGGCTTGTGGGGCCGGGCGGGCCCCGAGGCCCGGGCTCCAACCCTCGCCTGCCTCCTCAGCCTTCCGAGTCCGGGGTCCTGTGCCCCGGGGCCTCCCCCTGGGCAACCCTGAGTCCCGCGCCCCGAGGCCCACGACCGCCCCGGCGCCGACGGTGCCCTTCGCAGCCGCGTCCACGCCTCGGGGCGAGAGAAACCTCCGTTCCCCCGCAGGGGGAAGCCGCAGCCCGAGGCGCCCCAGCCGCCCCCAAAGTCGGAGCACGACGCCCGGCCCCAGGCCCTCCCTCAACTCTGCTCCGGGAGGGCTCCCCGGCGCCGGGGCCGCCGGCGGGTCCGCGTCCTCTCGGCGCGTTTTCCGGGGGGCCGCGCCGGGCCCCGAGCGAGAAAGGGCCCTCGGCCCCGGGGACCAGGCCGGTCCCCGGGGCTGCCCAACGCCGGCCGATTCTCACGAGCGTTCTGCCCAAACCGATCCCGGTTTGGGCAGAACGCTCGTGAGAATCGGCCGGAAAACGCCCGGCGAACTCGCTTCGGGCGCAGCCCGTCTGCGGGGCCGACCCCGCGCCTGGCCCGGGACCCCGCGGGGTCGCGCCCGCGCCCCGCCGGAAAGCCCCCCGCGAGTCCGCCGCGCGCGACGCCGACGCCTCCCGCTCCTCAGCGCCCGGGGCTCCCCTCCCTGGCGCGGGCCGGTGGGGCCGGGCGGGCCCCGAGGCCCGGGCTCCAACCCTCGCCTGCCTCCTCAGCCTTCCGCGTCCGGGGTCCTGTGCCCCGGGGCCTCCCCCTGGGCAACCCTGAGTCCCGCGCCCCGAGGCCCCGGACCGCCCCGGCGCCGACGGTGCCCTTCGCAGCCGCGTCCACGCCTCGGGGCGAGAGAAACCTCCGTTCCCACGCAGGGGGAAGCCGCAGCCCGGGGCGCCCCAGCCGCCCCCAAAGTCGTAGCACGATGCCCGGACCCAGGCCCTCCCTCAAATCTGCTCCGGGAGGGCTCCACGGCGCCGGGGCCGCCGGCGGGTCCGCGTCCTCTCGGCGCGTTTTCCCGGGTGCCGCGCCGGGCTCCGAGCGAGAAAGGGCCCTCGGCCCCGGGGACCAGGCCGGTCCCCGGGGCTGCCCAACGCCGGCCGATTCTCACGAGCGTTCTGCCCAAACCGATCCCGGTTTGGGCAGAACGCTCGTGAGAATCGGCCGGAAAACGCCCGGCGAACTCGCTTCGGGCGCAGCCCGTCTGCGGGGCCGCCCCCCGCGCCTGGCCCGGGACCCCGCGGGGTCGCGCCCGCGCCCCGCCGGAAAGCCCCCCGCGAGTCCTTCGCGCGCGACGCCGACGCCTCCCGCTCCTCAGCGCCCGGGACTCCCCTCCCTGGCGCGGGCCGGTGGGGCCGGGCGGGCCCCGAGGCCCGGGCTCCAACCCTCGCCTGCCTCCTCAGCCTTCCGAGTCCGGGGTCCTGTGCCCCGGGGCCTCCCCCGGGCAACTCTGAGTCCCGCGCCCTGAGGCCCCCGACCGCCCCGGCGCCGACGGTGCCCTTCGCAGCCGCGTCCACGCCTCGGGGCGAGAGAAACCTCCGTTCCCCCGCAGGGGGAAGCCGCAGCCCGGGGCGCCCCAGCCGCCCCCAAGGTCGGAGCACGACGCACGGCCCCAGGCCCTCCCTCAACTCTGCTCCGGGAGGGCTCCCAGGCGCCGGGGCCGCCGGCGGGTCCGCGTCCTCTCGGCGCGTTTTCCGGGGGGCCGCGCCGGGCCCCGAGCGAGAAAGGGCCCTCGGCCCCGGGACCAGGCCGGTCCCCGGGGCTGCCCAACGCCGGCCGATTCTCACGAGCGTTCTGCCCAAACCGGGATCGGTTTGGGCAGAACGCTCGTGAGAATCGGCCGGAAAACGCCCGGCGAACTCGCTTCGGGCGCAGCCCGTCTGCGGGGCTGCCCCCCGCGCCTGGCCCGGGACCCCGCGGGGTCGCGCCCGCGCCCCGCCGGAAAGCCCCCCGCGAGTCCGCCGCGCGCGACGCCGACGCCTCCCGCTCCTCAGCGCCCGGGGCTCCCCTCCCTGGCGCGGGCCGGTGGGGCCGGGCGGGCCCCGAGGCCCGGGCTCCAACCCTCGCCTGCCTCCTCAGCCTTCCGAGTCCGGGGTCCTGTGCCCCGGGGCCTCCCCCTGGGCAACCCTGAGTCCCGCGCCCCGAGGCCCACGACCGCCCCGGCGCCGACGGTGCCCTTCGCAGCCGCGTCCACGCCTCGGGGCGAGAGAAACCTCCGTTCCCCCGCAGGGGGAAGCCGCAGCCCGAGGCGCCCCAGCCGCCCCCAAAGTCGGAGCACGACGCCCGGCCCCAGGCCCTCCCTCAACTCTGCTCCGGGAGGGCTCCCCGGCGCCGGGGCCGCCGGCGGGTCCGCGTCCTCTCGGCGCGTTTTCCGGGGGGCCGCGCCGGGCCCCGAGCGAGAAAGGGCCCTCGGCCCCGGGGACCAGGCCGGTCCCCGGGGCTGCCCAACGCCGGCCGATTCTCACGAGCGTTCTGCCCAAACCGATCCCGGTTTGGGCAGAACGCTCGTGAGAATCGGCCGGAAAACGCCCGGCGAACTCGCTTCGGGCGCAGCCCGTCTGCGGGGCCGACCCCGCGCCTGGCCCGGGACCCCGCGGGGTCGCGCCCGCGCCCCGCCGGAAAGCCCCCCGCGAGTCCGCCGCGCGCGACGCCGACGCCTCCCGCTCCTCAGCGCCCGGGGCTCCCCTCCCTGGCGCGGGCCGGTGGGGCCGGGCGGGCCCCGAGGCCCGGGCTCCAACCCTCGCCTGCCTCCTCAGCCTTCCGCGTCCGGGGTCCTGTGCCCCGGGGCCTCCCCCTGGGCAACCCTGAGTCCCGCGCCCCGAGGCCCCGGACCGCCCCGGCGCCGACGGTGCCCTTCGCAGCCGCGTCCACGCCTCGGGGCGAGAGAAACCTCCGTTCCCACGCAGGGGGAAGCCGCAGCCCGGGGCGCCCCAGCCGCCCCCAAAGTCGTAGCACGATGCCCGGACCCAGGCCCTCCCTCAAATCTGCTCCGGGAGGGCTCCACGGCGCCGGGGCCGCCGGCGGGTCCGCGTCCTCTCGGCGCGTTTTCCCGGGTGCCGCGCCGGGCTCCGAGCGAGAAAGGGCCCTCGGCCCCGGGGACCAGGCCGGTCCCCGGGGCTGCCCAACGCCGGCCGATTCTCACGAGCGTTCTGCCCAAACCGATCCCGGTTTGGGCAGAACGCTCGTGAGAATCGGCCGGAAAACGCCCGGCGAACTCGCTTCGGGCGCAGCCCGTCTGCGGGGCCGCCCCCCGCGCCTGGCCCGGGACCCCGCGGGGTCGCGCCCGCGCCCCGCCGGAAAGCCCCCCGCGAGTCCTTCGCGCGCGACGCCGACGCCTCCCGCTCCTCAGCGCCCGGGACTCCCCTCCCTGGCGCGGGCCGGTGGGGCCGGGCGGGCCCCGAGGCCCGGGCTCCAACCCTCGCCTGCCTCCTCAGCCTTCCGAGTCCGGGGTCCTGTGCCCCGGGGCCTCCCCCGGGCAACTCTGAGTCCCGCGCCCTGAGGCCCCCGACCGCCCCGGCGCCGACGGTGCCCTTCGCAGCCGCGTCCACGCCTCGGGGCGAGAGAAACCTCCGTTCCCCCGCAGGGGGAAGCCGCAGCCCGGGGCGCCCCAGCCGCCCCCAAGGTCGGAGCACGACGCACGGCCCCAGGCCCTCCCTCAACTCTGCTCCGGGAGGGCTCCCAGGCGCCGGGGCCGCCGGCGGGTCCGCGTCCTCTCGGCGCGTTTTCCGGGGGGCCGCGCCGGGCCCCGAGCGAGAAAGGGCCCTCGGCCCCGGGACCAGGCCGGTCCCCGGGGCTGCCCAACGCCGGCCGATTCTCACGAGCGTTCTGCCCAAACCGGGATCGGTTTGGGCAGAACGCTCGTGAGAATCGGCCGGAAAACGCCCGGCGAACTCGCTTCGGGCGCAGCCCGTCTGCGGGGCTGCCCCCCGCGCCTGGCCCGGGACCCCGCGGGGTCGCGCCCGCGCCCCGCCGGAAAGCCCCCCGCGAGTCCGCCGCGCGCGACGCCGACGCCTCCCGCTCCTCAGCGCCCGGGGCTCCCCTCCCTGGCGCGGGCCGGTGGGGCCGGGCGGGCCCCGAGGCCCGGGCTCCAACCCTCGCCTGCCTCCTCAGCCTTCCGAGTCCGGGGTCCTGTGCCCCGGGGCCTCCCCCTGGGCAACCCTGAGTCCCGCGCCCCGAGGCCCCCGACCGCCCCGGCGCCGACGGTGCCCTTCGCAGCCACGTCCACGCCTCGGGGCGAGAGAAACCTCCGTTCCCCCGCAGGGGGAAGCCGCAGCCCGGGGCGCCCCAGCCGCCCCCAAAGTCGGAGCACGACGCCCGGCCCCAGGCCCTCCCTCAACTCTGCTCCGGGAGGGCTCCCCGGCGCCGGGGCCGCCGGCGGGGCCGCGTCCTCTCGGCGCGTTTTCCGGGGGGCCGCGCCGGGCCCCGAGCGAGAAAGGGCCCTCGGCCCCGGGGACCAGGCCGGTCCCCGGGGCTGCCCAACGCCGGCCGATTCTCACGAGCGTTCTGCCCAAACCGATCCCGGTTTGGGCAGAACGCTCGTGAGAATCGGCCGGAAAACGCCCGGCGAACTCGCTTCGGGCGCAGCCCGTCTGCGTGGCCGCCCCCCGCGCCTCGCCCGGGACGCCGCGGTGTCGCGCCCGCGCCCCGCCGGAAAGACCCCCGCGAGTCGGCCGCGCGCGACGCCGACGCCTCCCGCTCCTCAGCGCCCGGGGCTCCCATCCCTGGCGCGGGCCGGTGGGGCCGGGCGGGCCCCGAGGCCCGGGCTCCAACCCTCGCCTGCCTCCTCAGCCTTGCGAGTCCGGGGTCCTGTGCCCCGGGGCCTCCCCCTGGGCAACCCTGAGTCCCGCGCCCCGAGGCCCCCGACCACCCCGGCGCCGACGGTGCCCTTCGCAGGCGCGTCCACGCCTCGGGGCGAGAGAAACCTCCGTTCCCCCGCAGGGGGAAGCCGCAGCCCGAGGCGCCCCAGCCGCCCCCAAAGTCGGAGCACGACGCCCGGCCCCAGGCCCTCCCTCAACTCTGCTCCGGGAGGGATCCCCGGCGCCGGGGCCGCCGGCGGGTCCGCGTCCTCTCGGCGCGTTTTCCGTGGGGCCGCGCCGGGTCCCGAGCGAGAAAGGGCCCTCGGCCCCGGGGACCAGTCCGGTCCCCGGGGCTGCCCAACGCCGGCCGATTCTCACGAGCGTTCTGCCCAAACCGATCCCGGTTTGGGCAGAACGCTCGTGAGAATCGGCCGGAAAACGCCCGGCGAACTCGCTTCGGGCGCAGCCCGTCTGCGGGGCCGCCCCCGCGCCTGGCCCGGGACGCCGCGGGGTCGCGCCCGCGCCCCGCCGGAAAGCCCCCCGCGGGTCCGCCGCGCACGACGCCGACGCCTCCCACTCCTCAGCGCCCGGGGCTCCCCTCCCTGGCGCGGGCCGGTGGGGCTGGGCGGGCCCCGAGGCCCGGGCTCCAACCCTCGCCTGCCTCCTCAGCCTACCGAGTCCGGGGTCCTGTGCCCCGGGGCCTCCCCCTGGGCAACCCTGAGTCCCGCGCCCCGAGGCCCCCGACCGCCCCGGCGCCGACGGTGCCCTTCGCAGCCGCGTCCACGCCTCGGGGCGAGAGAAACCTCCGTTCCCCCGCAGGGGGAAGCCGCAGCCCGGGGCGCCCCAGCCGCCCCCAAAGTCGGAGCACGACGCCCGGCCCCAGGCCCTCCCTCAACTCTGCTCCGGGAGGGCTCCCAGGCGCCGGGGCCGCCGGCGGGTCCGCGTCCTCTCGGCGCGTTTTCCGGGGGGCCGCGCCGGGCCCCGAGCGAGAAAGGGCCCTCGGCCCCGGGACCAGGCCGGTCCCCGGGGCTGCCCAACGCCGGCCGATTCTCACGAGCGTTCTGCCCAAACCGATCCCGGTTTGGGCAGAACGCTCGTGAGAATCGGCCGGAAAACGCCCGGCGAACTCGCTTTGCGCGCAGCCCGTCTGCGGGGCCGCCCCCCGCGCCTGGCCCGGGACCTCGCGGGGTCGCGCCCGCGCCCCGCCGGAAAGCCCCCCGCGAGTCCGCCGCGCGCGACGCCGACGCCTCCCGCTCCTCAGCGCCCGGGGCTCCCCTCCCTGGCGCGGGCCGGTGGGGCCGGGCGGGCCCCGAGGCCCGGGCTCCAACCCTCGCCTGCCTCCTCAGCCTTCCGAGTCCGGGGTCCTGTGCCCCGGGGCCTCCCCCTGGGCAACCCTGAGTCCCGCGCCCCGAGGCCCACGACCGCCCCGGCGCCGACGGTGCCCTTCGCAGCCGCGTCCACGCCTCGGGGCGAGAGAAACCTCCGTTCCCCCGCAGGGGGAAGCCGCAGCCCGAGGCGCCCCAGCCGCCCCCAAAGTCGGAGCACGACGCCCGGCCCCAGGCCCTCCCTCAACTCTGCTCCGGGAGGGCTCCCCGGCGCCGGGGCCGCCGGCGGGTCCGCGTCCTCTCGGCGCGTTTTCCGGGGGGCCGCGCCGGGCCCCGAGCGAGAAAGGGCCCTCGGCCCCGGGGACCAGGCCGGTCCCCGGGGCTGCCCAACGCCGGCCGATTCTCACGAGCGTTCTGCCCAAACCGATCCCGGTTTGGGCAGAACGCTCGTGAGAATCGGCCGGAAAACGCCCGGCGAACTCGCTTCGGGCGCAGCCCGTCTGCGGGGCCGCCCCCCGCGCCTGGCCCGGGACCCCGCGGGGTCGCGCCCGCGCCCCGCCGGAAAGCCCCCCGCGAGTCCGCCGCGCGCGACGCCGACGCCTCCCGCTCCTCAGCGCCCGGGGCTCCCCTCCCTGGCGCGGGCCGGTGGGGCCGGGCGGGCCCCGAGGCCCGGGCTCCAACCCTCGCCTGCCTCCTCAGCCTTCCGCGTCCGGGGTCCTGTGCCCCGGGGCCTCCCCCTGGGCAACCCTGAGTCCCGCGCCCCGAGGCCCCGGACCGCCCCGGCGCCGACGGTGCCCTTCGCAGCCGCGTCCACGCCTCGGGGCGAGAGAAACCTCCGTTCCCACGCAGGGGGAAGCCGCAGCCCGGGGCGCCCCAGCCGCCCCCAAAGTCGTAGCACGATGCCCGGACCCAGGCCCTCCCTCAAATCTGCTCCGGGAGGGCTCCACGGCGCCGGGGCCGCCGGCGGGTCCGCGTCCTCTCGGCGCGTTTTCCCGGGTGCCGCGCCGGGCCCCGAGCGAGAAAGGGCCCTCGGCCCCGGGGACCAGGCCGGTCCCCGGGGCTGCCCAACGCCGGCCGATTCTCACGAGCGTTCTGCCCAAACCGATCCCGGTTTGGGCAGAACGCTCGTGAGAATCGGCCGGAAAACGCCCGGCGAACTCGCTTCGGGCGCAGCCCGTCTGCGTGGCCGCCCCCCGCGCCTCGCCCGGGACGCCGCGGTGTCGCGCCCGCGCCCCGCCGGAAAGACCCCCGCGAGTCGGCCGCGCGCGACGCCGACGCCTCCCGCTCCTCAGCGCCCGGGGCTCCCATCCCTGGCGCGGGCCGGTGGGGCCGGGCGGGCCCCGAGGCCCGGGCTCCAACCCTCGCCTGCCTCCTCAGCCTTCCGAGTCCGGGGTCCTGTGCCCCGGGGCCTCCCCCTGGGCAACCCTGAGTCCCGCGCCCCGAGGCCCCCGACCACCCCGGCGCCGACGGTGCCCTTCGCAGGCGCGTCCACGCCTCGGGGCGAGAGAAACCTCCGTTCCCCCGCAGGGGGAAGCCGCAGCCCGAGGCGCCCCAGCCGCCCCCAAAGTCGGAGCACGACGCCCGGCCCCAGGCCCTCCCTCAACTCTGCTCCGGGAGGGATCCCCGGCGCCGGGGCCGCCGGCGGGTCCGCGTCCTCTCGGCGCGTTTTCCGGGGGGCCGCGCCGGGTCCCGAGCGAGAAAGGGCCCTCGGCCCCGGGGACCAGTCCGGTCCCCGGGGCTGCCCAACGCCGGCCGATTCTCACGAGCGTTCTGCCCAAACCGATCCCGGTTTGGGCAGAACGCTCGTGAGAATCGGCCGGAAAACGCCCGGCGAACTCGCTTCGGGCGCAGCCCGTCTGCGGGGCCGCCCCCGCGCCTGGCCCGGGACGCCGCGGGGTCGCGCCCGCGCCCCGCCGGAAAGCCCCCCGCGGGTCCGCCGCGCACGACGCCGACGCCTCCCACTCCTCAGCGCCCGGGGCTCCCCTCCCTGGCGCGGGCCGGTGGGGCTGGGCGGGCCCCGAGGCCCGGGCTCCAACCCTCGCCTGCCTCCTCAGCCTACCGAGTCCGGGGTCCTGTGCCCCGGGGCCTCCCCCTGGGCAACCCTGAGTCCCGCGCCCCGAGGCCCCCGACCGCCCCGGCGCCGACGGTGCCCTTCGCAGCCGCGTCCACGCCTCGGGGCGAGAGAAACCTCCGTTCCCCCGCAGGGGGAAGCCGCAGCCCGGGGCGCCCCAGCCGCCCCCAAAGTCGGAGCACGACGCCCGGCCCCAGGCCATCCCTCAACTCTGCTCCGGGAGGGCTCCCAGGCGCCGGGGCCGCCGGCGGGTCCGCGTCCTCTCGGCGCGTTTTCCGGGGGGCCGCGCCGGGCCCCGAGCGAGAAAGGGCCCTCGGCCCCGGGACCAGGCCGGTCCCCGGGGCTGCCCAACGCCGGCCGATTCTCACGAGCGTTCTGCCCAAACCGATCCCGGTTTGGGCAGAACGCTCGTGAGAATCGGCCGGAAAACGCCCGGCGAACTCGCTTCGGGCGCAGCCCGTCTGCGGGGCCGCCCCCCGCGCCTGGCCCGGGACCCCGCGGGGTCGCGCCCGCGCCCCGCCGGAAAGCCCCCCGCGAGTCCGCCGCGCGCGACGCCGACGCCTCCCGCTCCTCAGCGCCCGGGGCTCCCCTCCCTGGCGCGGGCCGGTGGGGCCGGGCGGGCCCCGAGGCCCGGGCTCCAACCCTCGCCTGCCTCCTCAGCCTTCCGAGTCCAGGGTCCTGTGCCCCGGGGCCTCCCCCTGGGCAACCCTGAGTCTCGCGCCCCGAGTTCCCCGACCGCCCCGGCGCCGACGGTGCCCTTCGCAGCCACGTCCACGCCTCGGGGCGAGAGAAACCTCCGTTCCCCCGCAGGGGGAAGCCGCAGCCCGGGGCGCCCCAGCCGCCCCCAAAGTCGGAGCACGACGCCCGGCCCCAGGCCCTCCCTCAACTCTGCTCCGGGAGGGCTCCCCGGCGCCGGGGCCGCCGGCGGGGCCGCGTCCTCTCGGCGCGTTTTCCGGGGGGCCGCGCCGGGCCCCGAGCGAGAAAGGGCCCTCGGCCCCGGGGACCAGGCCGGTCCCCGGGGCTGCCCAACGCCGGCCGATTCTCACGAGCGTTCTGCCCAAACCGATCCCGGTTTGGGCAGAACGCTCGTGAGAATCGGCCGGAAAACGCCCGGCGAACTCGCTTCGGGCGCAGCCCGTCTGCGGGGCCGCCCCCGCGCCTGGCCCGGGACGCCGCGGGGTCGCGCCCGCGCCCCGCCGGAAAGCCCCCCGCGGGTCCGCCGCGCACGACGCCGACGCCTCCCACTCCTCAGCGCCCGGGGCTCCCCTCCCTGGCGCGGGCCGGTGGGGCTGGGCGGGCCCCGAGGCCCGGGCTCCAACCCTCGCCTGCCTCCTCAGCCTACCGAGTCCGGGGTCCTGTGCCCCGGGGCCTCCCCCTGGGCAACCCTGAGTCCCGCGCCCCGAGGCCCCCGACCGCCCCGGCGCCGACGGTGCCCTTCGCAGCCGCGTCCACGCCTCGGGGCGAGAGAAACCTCCGTTCCCCCGCAGGGGGAAGCCGCAGCCCGGGGCGCCCCAGCCGCCCCCAAAGTCGGAGCACGACGCCCGGCCCCAGGCCATCCCTCAACTCTGCTCCGGGAGGGCTCCCAGGCGCCGGGGCCGCCGGCGGGTCCGCGTCCTCTCGGCGCGTTTTCCGGGGGGCCGCGCCGGGCCCCGAGCGAGAAAGGGCCCTCGGCCCCGGGACCAGGCCGGTCCCCGGGGCTGCCCAACGCCGGCCGATTCTCACGAGCGTTCTGCCCAAACCGATCCCGGTTTGGGCAGAACGCTCGTGAGAATCGGCCGGAAAACGCCCGGCGAACTCGCTTCGGGCGCAGCCCGTCTGCGGGGCCGCCCCCCGCGCCTGGCCCGGGACCCCGCGGGGTCGCGCCCGCGCCCCGCCGGAAAGCCCCCCGCGAGTCCGCCGCGCGCGACGCCGACGCCTCCCGCTCCTCAGCGCCCGGGGCTCCCCTCCCTGGCGCGGGCCGGTGGGGCCGGGCGGGCCCCGAGGCCCGGGCTCCAACCCTCGCCTGCCTCCTCAGCCTTCCGAGTCCAGGGTCCTGTGCCCCGGGGCCTCCCCCTGGGCAACCCTGAGTCTCGCGCCCCGAGTTCCCCGACCGCCCCGGCGCCGACGGTGCCCTTCGCAGCCACGTCCACGCCTCGGGGCGAGAGAAACCTCCGTTCCCCCGCAGGGGGAAGCCGCAGCCCGGGGCGCCCCAGCCGCCCCCAAAGTCGGAGCACGACGCCCGGCCCCAGGCCCTCCCTCAACTCTGCTCCGGGAGGGCTCCCCGGCGCCGGGGCCGCCGGCGGGGCCGCGTCCTCTCGGCGCGTTTTCCGGGGGGCCGCGCCGGGCCCCGAGCGAGAAAGGGCCCTCGGCCCCGGGGACCAGGCCGGTCCCCGGGGCTGCCCAACGCCGGCCGATTCTCACGAGCGTTCTGCCCAAACCGATCCCGGTTTGGGCAGAACGCTCGTGAGAATCGGCCGGAAAACGCCCGGCGAACTCGCTTCGGGCGCAGCACGTCTGCGGTGCCGCCCCCCGCGCCTGGCCCGGGACCCCGCGGGGTCGCGCCCGCGCCCCGCCGGAAAGCCCCCCGCGAGTCCGCCGCGCGCGACGCCGACGCCTCCCGCTCCTCAGCGCCCGGGGCTCCCCTCCCTGGCGCGGGCCGGTGGGGCCGGGCGGGCCCCGAGGCCCGGGCTCCAACCCTCGCCTGCCTCCTCAGCCTTCCGAGTCCGGGGTCCTGTGCCCCGGGGCCTCCCCCTGGGCAACCCTGAGTCCCGCGCCCCGAGGCCCCCGACCGCACCGGCGCCGACGGTGCCCTTCGCAGGCGCGTCCACGCCTCGGGGCGAGAGAAACCTCCGTTCCCCCGCAGGGGGAAGCCGCAGCCCGAGGCGCCCCAGCCGCCCCCAAAGTCGGAGCACGACGCCCGGCCCCAGGCCCTCCCTCAACTCTGCTCCGGGAGGGCTCCCCGGCGCCGGGGCCGCCGGCGGGTCCGCGTCCTCTCGGCGCGTTTTCCGGGGGGCCGCGCCGGGTCCCGAGCGAGAAAGGGCCCTCGGCCCCGGGGACCAGTCCGGTCCCCGGGGCTGCCCAACGCCGGCCGATTCTCACGAGCGTTCTGCCCAAACCGATCCCGGTTTGGGCAGAACGCTCGTGAGAATCGGCCGGAAAACGCCCGGCGAACTCGCTTCGGGCGCAGCCCGTCTGCGGGGCCGCCCCCGCGCCTGGCCCGGGACGCCGCGGGGTCGCGCCCGCGCCCCGCCGGAAAGCCCCCCGCGGGTCCGCCGCGCGCGACGCCGACGCCTCCCGCTCCTCAGCGCCCGGGGCTCCCCTCCCTGGCGCGGGCCGGTGGGGCCGGGCGGGCCCCGAGGCCCGGGCTCCAACCCTCGCCTGCCTCCTCAGCCTTCCGAGTCCGGGGTCCTGTGCCCCGGGACCTCCCCCTGGGCAACCCTGAGTCCCGCGCCCCGAGACCCCCGACCGCCCCGGCGCCGACGGTGCCCTTCGCAGCCGCGTCCACGCCTCGGGGCGAGAGAAACCTCCATTCCCCCGCAGGGGGAAGCCGCAGCCCGGGGCGCCCCAGCCGCCCCCAAAGTCGGAGCACGACGCCCGGCCCCAGGCCCTCCCTCAACTCTGCTCCGGGAGGGCTCCCCGGCGCCGGGGCCGCCGGCGGTTCCGCGTCCTCTCGGCGCGTTTTCCGGGGGGCCGCACCGGGCCCCGAGCGAGAAAGGGCCCTCGGCCCCGGGGACCAGGCCGGTCCCCGGGGCTGCCCAACGCCGTCCGATTCTCACGAGCGTTCTGCCCAAACCGATCCCGGTTTGGGCAGAACGCTCGTGAGAATCGGCCGGAAAACGCCCGGCGAACTCGCTTTGCGCGCAGCCCGTCTGCGGGGCCGCCCCCCGCGCCTGGCCCGGGACCCCGCGGGGTCGCGCCCGCGCCCCGCCGGAAAGCCCCCCGCGAGTCCGCCGCGCGCGACGCCGACGCCTCCCGCTCCTCAGCGCCCGGGGCTCCCCTCCCTGGCGCGGGCCGGTGGGGCCGGGCGGGCCCCGAGGCCCGGGCTCCAACCCTCGCCTGCCTCCTCAGCCTTCCGAGTCCGGGGTCCTGTGCCCCGGGGCCTCCCCCTGGGCAACCCTGAGTCCCGCGCCCCGAGGCCCCCGACCGCCGCGGCGCCGACGGTGCCCTTCGCAGCCGCGTCCACGCCTCGGGGCGAGAGAAACCTCCATTCCCCCGTAGGGGGAAGCCGCAGCCCGGGGCGCCCCAGCCGCCCCCAAAGTCGGAACACGACGCCCGGCCCATTGCCCTCCCTCAACTCTGCTCCGGGAGGGCTACCCGGCGCCGGGGCCGCCGGCGGGTCCGCGTCCTCTCGGCGCGTTTTCCGGGGGGCCGCGCCGGGCCCCGAGCGAGAAAGGGCCCTCGGCCCCGGGACCAGGCCGGTCCCCGGGGCTGCCCAACGCCGGCCGATTCTCACGAGCGTTCTGCCCAAACCGATCCCGGTTTGGGCAGAACGCTTGTGAGAATCGGCCGGAAAACGCCCGGCGAACTCGCTTCGGGCGCAGCACGTCTGCGGTGCCGCCCCCCGCGCCTGGCCCGGGACCCCGCGGGGTCGCGCCCGCGCCCCGCCGGAAAGCCCCCCGCGAGTCCGCCGCGCGCGACGCCGACGCCTCCCGCTCCTCAGCGCCCGGGGCTCCCCTCCCTGGCGCGGGCCGGTGGGGCCGGGCGGGCCCCGAGGCCCGGGCTCCAACCCTCGCCTGCCTCCTCAGCCTTCCGAGTCCGGGGTCCTGTGCCCCGGGGCCTCCCCCTGGGCAACCCTGAGTCCCGCGCCCCGAGGCCCCCGACCGCACCGGCGCCGACGGTGCCCTTCGCAGGCGCGTCCACGCCTCGGGGCGAGAGAAACCTCCGTTCCCCCGCAGGGGGAAGCCGCAGCCCGAGGCGCCCCAGCCGCCCCCAAAGTCGGAGCACGACGCCCGGCCCCAGGCCCTCCCTCAACTCTGCTCCGGGAGGGCTCCCCGGCGCCGGGGCCGCCGGCGGGTCCGCGTCCTCTCGGCGCGTTTTCCGGGGGGCCGCGCCGGGTCCCGAGCGAGAAAGGGCCCTCGGCCCCGGGGACCAGTCCGGTCCCCGGGGCTGCCCAACGCCGGCCGATTCTCACGAGCGTTCTGCCCAAACCGATCCCGGTTTGGGCAGAACGCTCGTGAGAATCGGCCGGAAAACGCCCGGCGAACTCGCTTCGGGCGCAGCCCGTCTGCGGGGCCGCCCCCGCGCCTGGCCCGGGACGCCGCGGGGTCGCGCCCGCGCCCCGCCGGAAAGCCCCCCGCGGGTCCGCCGCGCGCGACGCCGACGCCTCCCGCTCCTCAGCGCCCGGGACTCCCCTCCCTGGCGCGGGCCGGTGGGGCCGGGCGGGCCCCGAGGCCCGGGCTCCAACCCTCGCCTGCCTCCTCAGCCTTCCGAGTCCGGGGTCCTGTGCCCCGGGACCTCCCCCTGGGCAACCCTGAGTCCCGCGCCCCGAGACCCCCGACCGCCCCGGCGCCGACGGTGCCCTTCGCAGCCGCGTCCACGCCTCGGGGCGAGAGAAACCTCCATTCCCCCGCAGGGGGAAGCCGCAGCCCGGGGCGCCCCAGCCGCCCCCAAAGTCGGAACACGACGCCCGGCCCATTGCCCTCCCTCAACTCTGCTCCGGGAGGGCTCCCCGGCGCCGGGGCCGCCGGCGGGTCCGCGTCCTCTCGGCGCGTTTTCCGGGGGGCCGCGCCGGGCCCCGAGCGAGAAAGGGCCCTCGGCCCCGGGGACCAGGCCGGTCCCCGGGGCTGCCCAACGCCGGCCGATTCTCACGAGCGTTCTGCCCAAACCGATCCCGGTTTGGGCAGAACGCTCGTGAGAATCGGCCGGAAAACGCCCGGCGAACTCGCTTTGCGCGCAGCCCGTCTGCGGGGCCGCCCCCCGCGCCTGGCCCGGGACCTCGCGGGGTCGCGCCCGCGCCCCGCCGGAAAGCCCCCCGCGAGTCCGCCGCGCGCGACGCCGACGCCTCCCGCTCCTCAGCGCCCGGGGCTCCCCTCCCTGGCGCGGGCTTGTGGGGCCGGGCGGGCCCCGAGGCCCGGGCTCCAACCCTCGCCTGCCTCCTCAGCCTTCCGAGTCCGGGGTCCTGTGCCCCGGGGCCTCCCCCTGGGCAACCCTGAGTCCCGCGCCCCGAGGCCCACGACCGCCCCGGCGCCGACGGTGCCCTTCGCAGCCGCGTCCACGCCTCGGGGCGAGAGAAACCTCCGTTCCCCCGCAGGGGGAAGCCGCAGCCCGAGGCGCCCCAGCCGCCCCCAAAGTCGGAGCACGACGCCCGGCCCCAGGCCCTCCCTCAACTCTGCTCCGGGAGGGCTCCCCGGCGCCGGGGCCGCCGGCGGGTCCGCGTCCTCTCGGCGCGTTTTCCGGGGGGCCGCGCCGGGCCCCGAGCGAGAAAGGGCCCTCGGCCCCGGGGACCAGGCCGGTCCCCGGGGCTGCCCAACGCCGGCCGATTCTCACGAGCGTTCTGCCCAAACCGATCCCGGTTTGGGCAGAACGCTCGTGAGAATCGGCCGGAAAACGCCCGGCGAACTCGCTTCGGGCGCAGCCCGTCTGCGGGGCCGACCCCGCGCCTGGCCCGGGACCCCGCGGGGTCGCGCCCGCGCCCCGCCGGAAAGCCCCCCGCGAGTCCGCCGCGCGCGACGCCGACGCCTCCCGCTCCTCAGCGCCCGGGGCTCCCCTCCCTGGCGCGGGCCGGTGGGGCCGGGCGGGCCCCGAGGCCCGGGCTCCAACCCTCGCCTGCCTCCTCAGCCTTCCGCGTCCGGGGTCCTGTGCCCCGGGGCCTCCCCCTGGGCAACCCTGAGTCCCGCGCCCCGAGGCCCCGGACCGCCCCGGCGCCGACGGTGCCCTTCGCAGCCGCGTCCACGCCTCGGGGCGAGAGAAACCTCCGTTCCCACGCAGGGGGAAGCCGCAGCCCGGGGCGCCCCAGCCGCCCCCAAAGTCGTAGCACGATGCCCGGACCCAGGCCCTCCCTCAAATCTGCTCCGGGAGGGCTCCACGGCGCCGGGGCCGCCGGCGGGTCCGCGTCCTCTCGGCGCGTTTTCCCGGGTGCCGCGCCGGGCCCCGAGCGAGAAAGGGCCCTCGGCCCCGGGGACCAGGCCGGTCCCCGGGGCTGCCCAACGCCGGCCGATTCTCACGAGCGTTCTGCCCAAACCGATCCCGGTTTGGGCAGAACGCTCGTGAGAATCGGCCGGAAAACGCCCGGCGAACTCGCTTCGGGCGCAGCCCGTCTGCGGGGCCGCCCCCCGCGCCTGGCCCGGGACCCCGCGGGGTCGCGCCCGCGCCCCGCCGGAAAGCCCCCCGCGAGTCCTTCGCGCGCGACGCCGACGCCTCCCGCTCCTCAGCGCCCGGGACTCCCCTCCCTGGCGCGGGCCGGTGGGGCCGGGCGGGCCCCGAGGCCCGGGCTCCAACCCTCGCCTGCCTCCTCAGCCTTCCGAGTCCGGGGTCCTGTGCCCCGGGGCCTCCCCCGGGCAACTCTGAGTCCCGCGCCCTGAGGCCCCCGACCGCCCCGGCGCCGACGGTGCCCTTCGCAGCCGCGTCCACGCCTCGGGGCGAGAGAAACCTCCGTTCCCCCGCAGGGGGAAGCCGCAGCCCGGGGCGCCCCAGCCGCCCCCAAGGTCGGAGCACGACGCACGGCCCCAGGCCCTCCCTCAACTCTGCTCCGGGAGGGCTCCCAGGCGCCGGGGCCGCCGGCGGGTCCGCGTCCTCTCGGCGCGTTTTCCGGGGGGCCGCGCCGGGCCCCGAGCGAGAAAGGGCCCTCGGCCCCGGGACCAGGCCGGTCCCCGGGGCTGCCCAACGCCGGCCGATTCTCACGAGCGTTCTGCCCAAACCGGGATCGGTTTGGGCAGAACGCTCGTGAGAATCGGCCGGAAAACGCCCGGCGAACTCGCTTCGGGCGCAGCCCGTCTGCGGGGCTGCCCCCCGCGCCTGGCCCGGGACCCCGCGGGGTCGCGCCCGCGCCCCGCCGGAAAGCCCCCCGCGAGTCCGCCGCGCGCGACGCCGACGCCTCCCGCTCCTCAGCGCCCGGGGCTCCCCTCCCTGGCGCGGGCCGGTGGGGCCGGGCGGGCCCCGAGGCCCGGGCTCCAACCCTCGCCTGCCTCCTCAGCCTTCCGAGTCCGGGGTCCTGTGCCCCGGGGCCTCCCCCTGGGCAACCCTGAGTCCCGCGCCCCGAGGCCCCCGACCGCCCCGGCGCCGACGGTGCCCTTCGCAGCCACGTCCACGCCTCGGGGCGAGAGAAACCTCCGTTCCCCCGCAGGGGGAAGCCGCAGCCCGGGGCGCCCCAGCCGCCCCCAAAGTCGGAGCACGACGCCCGGCCCCAGGCCCTCCCTCAACTCTGCTCCGGGAGGGCTCCCCGGCGCCGGGGCCGCCGGCGGGGCCGCGTCCTCTCGGCGCGTTTTCCGGGGGGCCGCGCCGGGCCCCGAGCGAGAAAGGGCCCTCGGCCCCGGGGACCAGGCCGGTCCCCGGGGCTGCCCAACGCCGGCCGATTCTCACGAGCGTTCTGCCCAAACCGATCCCGGTTTGGGCAGAACGCTCGTGAGAATCGGCCGGAAAACGCCCGGCGAACTCGCTTCGGGCGCAGCCCGTCTGCGTGGCCGCCCCCCGCGCCTCGCCCGGGACGCCGCGGTGTCGCGCCCGCGCCCCGCCGGAAAGACCCCCGCGAGTCGGCCGCGCGCGACGCCGACGCCTCCCGCTCCTCAGCGCCCGGGGCTCCCATCCCTGGCGCGGGCCGGTGGGGCCGGGCGGGCCCCGAGGCCCGGGCTCCAACCCTCGCCTGCCTCCTCAGCCTTGCGAGTCCGGGGTCCTGTGCCCCGGGGCCTCCCCCTGGGCAACCCTGAGTCCCGCGCCCCGAGGCCCCCGACCACCCCGGCGCCGACGGTGCCCTTCGCAGGCGCGTCCACGCCTCGGGGCGAGAGAAACCTCCGTTCCCCCGCAGGGGGAAGCCGCAGCCCGAGGCGCCCCAGCCGCCCCCAAAGTCGGAGCACGACGCCCGGCCCCAGGCCCTCCCTCAACTCTGCTCCGGGAGGGATCCCCGGCGCCGGGGCCGCCGGCGGGTCCGCGTCCTCTCGGCGCGTTTTCCGTGGGGCCGCGCCGGGTCCCGAGCGAGAAAGGGCCCTCGGCCCCGGGGACCAGTCCGGTCCCCGGGGCTGCCCAACGCCGGCCGATTCTCACGAGCGTTCTGCCCAAACCGATCCCGGTTTGGGCAGAACGCTCGTGAGAATCGGCCGGAAAACGCCCGGCGAACTCGCTTCGGGCGCAGCCCGTCTGCGGGGCCGCCCCCGCGCCTGGCCCGGGACGCCGCGGGGTCGCGCCCGCGCCCCGCCGGAAAGCCCCCCGCGGGTCCGCCGCGCACGACGCCGACGCCTCCCACTCCTCAGCGCCCGGGGCTCCCCTCCCTGGCGCGGGCCGGTGGGGCTGGGCGGGCCCCGAGGCCCGGGCTCCAACCCTCGCCTGCCTCCTCAGCCTACCGAGTCCGGGGTCCTGTGCCCCGGGGCCTCCCCCTGGGCAACCCTGAGTCCCGCGCCCCGAGGCCCCCGACCGCCCCGGCGCCGACGGTGCCCTTCGCAGCCGCGTCCACGCCTCGGGGCGAGAGAAACCTCCGTTCCCCCGCAGGGGGAAGCCGCAGCCCGGGGCGCCCCAGCCGCCCCCAAAGTCGGAGCACGACGCCCGGCCCCAGGCCCTCCCTCAACTCTGCTCCGGGAGGGCTCCCAGGCGCCGGGGCCGCCGGCGGGTCCGCGTCCTCTCGGCGCGTTTTCCGGGGGGCCGCGCCGGGCCCCGAGCGAGAAAGGGCCCTCGGCCCCGGGACCAGGCCGGTCCCCGGGGCTGCCCAACGCCGGCCGATTCTCACGAGCGTTCTGCCCAAACCGATCCCGGTTTGGGCAGAACGCTCGTGAGAATCGGCCGGAAAACGCCCGGCGAACTCGCTTTGCGCGCAGCCCGTCTGCGGGGCCGCCCCCCGCGCCTGGCCCGGGACCTCGCGGGGTCGCGCCCGCGCCCCGCCGGAAAGCCCCCCGCGAGTCCGCCGCGCGCGACGCCGACGCCTCCCGCTCCTCAGCGCCCGGGGCTCCCCTCCCTGGCGCGGGCCGGTGGGGCCGGGCGGGCCCCGAGGCCCGGGCTCCAACCCTCGCCTGCCTCCTCAGCCTTCCGAGTCCGGGGTCCTGTGCCCCGGGGCCTCCCCCTGGGCAACCCTGAGTCCCGCGCCCCGAGGCCCACGACCGCCCCGGCGCCGACGGTGCCCTTCGCAGCCGCGTCCACGCCTCGGGGCGAGAGAAACCTCCGTTCCCCCGCAGGGGGAAGCCGCAGCCCGAGGCGCCCCAGCCGCCCCCAAAGTCGGAGCACGACGCCCGGCCCCAGGCCCTCCCTCAACTCTGCTCCGGGAGGGCTCCCCGGCGCCGGGGCCGCCGGCGGGTCCGCGTCCTCTCGGCGCGTTTTCCGGGGGGCCGCGCCGGGCCCCGAGCGAGAAAGGGCCCTCGGCCCCGGGGACCAGGCCGGTCCCCGGGGCTGCCCAACGCCGGCCGATTCTCACGAGCGTTCTGCCCAAACCGATCCCGGTTTGGGCAGAACGCTCGTGAGAATCGGCCGGAAAACGCCCGGCGAACTCGCTTCGGGCGCAGCCCGTCTGCGGGGCCGCCCCCCGCGCCTGGCCCGGGACCCCGCGGGGTCGCGCCCGCGCCCCGCCGGAAAGCCCCCCGCGAGTCCGCCGCGCGCGACGCCGACGCCTCCCGCTCCTCAGCGCCCGGGGCTCCCCTCCCTGGCGCGGGCCGGTGGGGCCGGGCGGGCCCCGAGGCCCGGGCTCCAACCCTCGCCTGCCTCCTCAGCCTTCCGCGTCCGGGGTCCTGTGCCCCGGGGCCTCCCCCTGGGCAACCCTGAGTCCCGCGCCCCGAGGCCCCGGACCGCCCCGGCGCCGACGGTGCCCTTCGCAGCCGCGTCCACGCCTCGGGGCGAGAGAAACCTCCGTTCCCACGCAGGGGGAAGCCGCAGCCCGGGGCGCCCCAGCCGCCCCCAAAGTCGTAGCACGATGCCCGGACCCAGGCCCTCCCTCAAATCTGCTCCGGGAGGGCTCCACGGCGCCGGGGCCGCCGGCGGGTCCGCGTCCTCTCGGCGCGTTTTCCCGGGTGCCGCGCCGGGCCCCGAGCGAGAAAGGGCCCTCGGCCCCGGGGACCAGGCCGGTCCCCGGGGCTGCCCAACGCCGGCCGATTCTCACGAGCGTTCTGCCCAAACCGATCCCGGTTTGGGCAGAACGCTCGTGAGAATCGGCCGGAAAACGCCCGGCGAACTCGCTTCGGGCGCAGCCCGTCTGCGTGGCCGCCCCCCGCGCCTCGCCCGGGACGCCGCGGTGTCGCGCCCGCGCCCCGCCGGAAAGACCCCCGCGAGTCGGCCGCGCGCGACGCCGACGCCTCCCGCTCCTCAGCGCCCGGGGCTCCCATCCCTGGCGCGGGCCGGTGGGGCCGGGCGGGCCCCGAGGCCCGGGCTCCAACCCTCGCCTGCCTCCTCAGCCTTCCGAGTCCGGGGTCCTGTGCCCCGGGGCCTCCCCCTGGGCAACCCTGAGTCCCGCGCCCCGAGGCCCCCGACCACCCCGGCGCCGACGGTGCCCTTCGCAGGCGCGTCCACGCCTCGGGGCGAGAGAAACCTCCGTTCCCCCGCAGGGGGAAGCCGCAGCCCGAGGCGCCCCAGCCGCCCCCAAAGTCGGAGCACGACGCCCGGCCCCAGGCCCTCCCTCAACTCTGCTCCGGGAGGGATCCCCGGCGCCGGGGCCGCCGGCGGGTCCGCGTCCTCTCGGCGCGTTTTCCGGGGGGCCGCGCCGGGTCCCGAGCGAGAAAGGGCCCTCGGCCCCGGGGACCAGTCCGGTCCCCGGGGCTGCCCAACGCCGGCCGATTCTCACGAGCGTTCTGCCCAAACCGATCCCGGTTTGGGCAGAACGCTCGTGAGAATCGGCCGGAAAACGCCCGGCGAACTCGCTTCGGGCGCAGCCCGTCTGCGGGGCCGCCCCCGCGCCTGGCCCGGGACGCCGCGGGGTCGCGCCCGCGCCCCGCCGGAAAGCCCCCCGCGGGTCCGCCGCGCACGACGCCGACGCCTCCCACTCCTCAGCGCCCGGGGCTCCCCTCCCTGGCGCGGGCCGGTGGGGCTGGGCGGGCCCCGAGGCCCGGGCTCCAACCCTCGCCTGCCTCCTCAGCCTACCGAGTCCGGGGTCCTGTGCCCCGGGGCCTCCCCCTGGGCAACCCTGAGTCCCGCGCCCCGAGGCCCCCGACCGCCCCGGCGCCAACGGTGCCCTTCGCAGCCGCGTCCACGCCTCGGGGCGAGAGAAACCTCCGTTCCCCCGCAGGGGGAAGCCGCAGCCCGGGGCGCCCCAGCCGCCCCCAAAGTCGGAGCACGACGCCCGGCCCCAGGCCATCCCTCAACTCTGCTCCGGGAGGGCTCCCAGGCGCCGGGGCCGCCGGCGGGTCCGCGTCCTCTCGGCGCGTTTTCCGGGGGGCCGCGCCGGGCCCCGAGCGAGAAAGGGCCCTCGGCCCCGGGACCAGGCCGGTCCCCGGGGCTGCCCAACGCCGGCCGATTCTCACGAGCGTTCTGCCCAAACCGATCCCGGTTTGGGCAGAACGCTCGTGAGAATCGGCCGGAAAACGCCCGGCGAACTCGCTTCGGGCGCAGCCCGTCTGCGGGGCCGCCCCCCGCGCCTGGCCCGGGACCCCGCGGGGTCGCGCCCGCGCCCCGCCGGAAAGCCCCCCGCGAGTCCGCCGCGCGCGACGCCGACGCCTCCCGCTCCTCAGCGCCCGGGGCTCCCCTCCCTGGCGCGGGCCGGTGGGGCCGGGCGGGCCCCGAGGCCCGGGCTCCAACCCTCGCCTGCCTCCTCAGCCTTCCGAGTCCAGGGTCCTGTGCCCCGGGGCCTCCCCCTGGGCAACCCTGAGTCTCGCGCCCCGAGTTCCCCGACCGCCCCGGCGCCGACGGTGCCCTTCGCAGCCACGTCCACGCCTCGGGGCGAGAGAAACCTCCGTTCCCCCGCAGGGGGAAGCCGCAGCCCGGGGCGCCCCAGCCGCCCCCAAAGTCGGAGCACGACGCCCGGCCCCAGGCCCTCCCTCAACTCTGCTCCGGGAGGGCTCCCCGGCGCCGGGGCCGCCGGCGGGGCCGCGTCCTCTCGGCGCGTTTTCCGGGGGGCCGCGCCGGGCCCCGAGCGAGAAAGGGCCCTCGGCCCCGGGGACCAGGCCGGTCCCCGGGGCTGCCCAACGCCGGCCGATTCTCACGAGCGTTCTGCCCAAACCGATCCCGGTTTGGGCAGAACGCTCGTGAGAATCGGCCGGAAAACGCCCGGCGAACTCGCTTCGGGCGCAGCACGTCTGCGGTGCCGCCCCCCGCGCCTGGCCCGGGACCCCGCGGGGTCGCGCCCGCGCCCCGCCGGAAAGCCCCCCGCGAGTCCGCCGCGCGCGACGCCGACGCCTCCCGCTCCTCAGCGCCCGGGGCTCCCCTCCCTGGCGCGGGCCGGTGGGGCCGGGCGGGCCCCGAGGCCCGGGCTCCAACCCTCGCCTGCCTCCTCAGCCTTCCGAGTCCGGGGTCCTGTGCCCCGGGGCCTCCCCCTGGGCAACCCTGAGTCCCGCGCCCCGAGGCCCCCGACCGCACCGGCGCCGACGGTGCCCTTCGCAGGCGCGTCCACGCCTCGGGGCGAGAGAAACCTCCGTTCCCCCGCAGGGGGAAGCCGCAGCCCGAGGCGCCCCAGCCGCCCCCAAAGTCGGAGCACGACGCCCGGCCCCAGGCCCTCCCTCAACTCTGCTCCGGGAGGGCTCCCCGGCGCCGGGGCCGCCGGCGGGTCCGCGTCCTCTCGGCGCGTTTTCCGGGGGGCCGCGCCGGGTCCCGAGCGAGAAAGGGCCCTCGGCCCCGGGGACCAGTCCGGTCCCCGGGGCTGCCCAACGCCGGCCGATTCTCACGAGCGTTCTGCCCAAACCGATCCCGGTTTGGGCAGAACGCTCGTGAGAATCGGCCGGAAAACGCCCGGCGAACTCGCTTCGGGCGCAGCCCGTCTGCGGGGCCGCCCCCGCGCCTGGCCCGGGACGCCGCGGGGTCGCGCCCGCGCCCCGCCGGAAAGCCCCCCGCGGGTCCGCCGCGCGCGACGCCGACGCCTCCCGCTCCTCAGCGCCCGGGGCTCCCCTCCCTGGCGCGGGCCGGTGGGGCCGGGCGGGCCCCGAGGCCCGGGCTCCAACCCTCGCCTGCCTCCTCAGCCTTCCGAGTCCGGGGTCCTGTGCCCCGGGACCTCCCCCTGGGCAACCCTGAGTCCCGCGCCCCGAGACCCCCGACCGCCCCGGCGCCGACGGTGCCCTTCGCAGCCGCGTCCACGCCTCGGGGCGAGAGAAACCTCCATTCCCCCGCAGGGGGAAGCCGCAGCCCGGGGCGCCCCAGCCGCCCCCAAAGTCGGAGCACGACGCCCGGCCCCAGGCCCTCCCTCAACTCTGCTCCGGGAGGGCTCCCCGGCGCCGGGGCCGCCGGCGGTTCCGCGTCCTCTCGGCGCGTTTTCCGGGGGGCCGCACCGGGCCCCGAGCGAGAAAGGGCCCTCGGCCCCGGGGACCAGGCCGGTCCCCGGGGCTGCCCAACGCCGTCCGATTCTCACGAGCGTTCTGCCCAAACCGATCCCGGTTTGGGCAGAACGCTCGTGAGAATCGGCCGGAAAACGCCCGGCGAACTCGCTTTGCGCGCAGCCCGTCTGCGGGGCCGCCCCCCGCGCCTGGCCCGGGACCCCGCGGGGTCGCGCCCGCGCCCCGCCGGAAAGCCCCCCGCGAGTCCGCCGCGCGCGACGCCGACGCCTCCCGCTCCTCAGCGCCCGGGGCTCCCCTCCCTGGCGCGGGCCGGTGGGGCCGGGCGGGCCCCGAGGCCCGGGCTCCAACCCTCGCCTGCCTCCTCAGCCTTCCGAGTCCGGGGTCCTGTGCCCCGGGGCCTCCCCCTGGGCAACCCTGAGTCCCGCGCCCCGAGGCCCCCGACCGCCGCGGCGCCGACGGTGCCCTTCGCAGCCGCGTCCACGCCTCGGGGCGAGAGAAACCTCCATTCCCCCGCAGGGGGAAGCCGCAGCCCGGGGCGCCCCAGCCGCCCCCAAAGTCGGAACACGACGCCCGGCCCATTGCCCTCCCTCAACTCTGCTCCGGGAGGGCTCCCCGGCGCCGGGGCCGCCGGCGGGTCCGCGTCCTCTCGGCGCGTTTTCCGGGGGGCCGCGCCGGGCCCCGAGCGAGAAAGGGCCCTCGGCCCCGGGGACCAGGCCGGTCCCCGGGGCTGCCCAACGCCGTCCGATTCTCACGAGCGTTCTGCCCAAACCGATCCCGGTTTGGGCAGAACGCTCGTGAGAATCGGCCGGAAAACGCCCGGCGAACTCGCTTTGCGCGCAGCCCGTCTGCGGGGCCGCCCCCCGCGCCTGGCCCGGGACCTCGCGGGGTCGCGCCCGCGCCCCGCCGGAAAGCCCCCCGCGAGTCCGCCGCGCGCGACGCCGACGCCTCCCGCTCCTCAGCGCCCGGGGCTCCCCTCCCTGGCGCGGGCCGGTGGGGCCGGGCGGGCCCCGAGGCCCGGGCTCCAACCCTCGCCTGCCTCCTCAGCCTTCCGAGTCCGGGGTCCTGTGCCCCGGGGCCTCCCCCTGGGCAACCCTGAGTCCCGCGCCCCGAGGCCCACGACCGCCCCGGCGCCGACGGTGCCCTTCGCAGCCACGTCCACGCCTCGGGGCGAGAGAAACCTCCGTTCCCCCGCAGGGGGAAGCCGCAGCCCGGGGCGCCCCAGCCGCCCCCAAAGTCGGAGCACGACGCCCGGCCCCAGGCCCTCCCTCAACTCTGCTCCGGGAGGGCTCCCCGGCGCCGGGGCCGCCGGCGGGGCCGCGTCCTCTCGGCGCGTTTTCCGGGGGGCCGCGCCGGGCCCCGAGCGAGAAAGGGCCCTCGGCCCCGGGGACCAGGCCGGTCCCCGGGGCTGCCCAACGCCGGCCGATTCTCACGAGCGTTCTGCCCAAACCGATCCCGGTTTGGGCAGAACGCTCGTGAGAATCGGCCGGAAAACGCCCGGCGAACTCGCTTCGGGCGCAGCACGTCTGCGGTGCCGCCCCCCGCGCCTGGCCCGGGACCCCGCGGGGTCGCGCCCGCGCCCCGCCGGAAAGCCCCCCGCGAGTCCGCCGCGCGCGACGCCGACGCCTCCCGCTCCTCAGCGCCCGGGGCTCCCCTCCCTGGCGCGGGCCGTTGGGGCCGGGCGGGCCCCGAGGCCCGGGCTCCAACCCTCGCCTGCCTCCTCAGCCTTCCGAGTCCGGGGTCCTGTGCCCCGGGGCCTCCCCCTGGGCAACCCTGAGTCCCGCGCCCCGAGTCACCCGACCGCCCCGGCGCCGACGGTGCCCTTCGCAGCCGCGTCCACGCCTCGGGGCGAGTGAAACCTCCGTTCCCCCGCAGGGGGAAGCCGCAGCCCGGGGCGCCCCAGCCGCCCCCAAAGTCGGAGCACGACGCCCGGACCCAGGCCCTCCCTCAACTCTGCTCCGGGAGGGCTCCCCGGCGCCGGGGCCGCCGGCGGGTCCGCGTCCTCTCGGCGCGTTTTCAGGGGGGCCGCGCCGGGCCCCGAGCGAGAAAGGGCCCTCGGCCCCGGGACCAGGCCGGTCCCCGGGGCTGCCCAACGCCGGCCGATTCTCACGAGCGTTCTGCCCAAACCGATCCCGGTTTGGGCAGAACGCTCGTGAGAATCGGCCGGAAAACGCCCGGCGAACTCGCTTCGGGCGCAGCACGTCTGCGGTGCCGCCCCCCGCGCCTGGCCCGGGACCCCGCGGGGTCGCGCCCGCGCCCCGCCGGAAAGCCCCCCGCGAGTCCGCCGCGCGCGACGCCGACGCCTCCCGCTCCTCAGCGCCCGGGGCTCCCCTCCCTGGCGCGGGCCGGTGGGGCCGGGCGGGCCCCGAGGCCCGGGCTCCAACCCTCGCCTGCCTCCTCAGCCTTCCGAGTCCGGGGTCCTGTGCCCCGGGGCCTCCCCCTGGGCAACCCTGAGTCCCGCGCCCCGAGGCCCCCGACCGCACCGGCGCCGACGGTGCCCTTCGCAGGCGCGTCCACGCCTCGGGGCGAGAGAAACCTCCGTTCCCCCGCAGGGGGAAGCCGCAGCCCGAGGCGCCCCAGCCGCCCCCAAAGTCGGAGCACGACGCCCGGCCCCAGGCCCTCCCTCAACTCTGCTCCGGGAGGGCTCCCCGGCGCCGGGGCCGCCGGCGGGTCCGCGTCCTCTCGGCGCGTTTTCCGGGGGGCCGCACCGGGCCCCGAGCGAGAAAGGGCCCTCGGCCCCGGGGACCAGGCCGGTCCCCGGGGCTGCCCAACGCCGTCCGATTCTCACGAGCGTTCTGCCCAAACCGATCCCGGTTTGGGCAGAACGCTCGTGAGAATCGGCCGGAAAACGCCCGGCGAACTCGCTTTGCGCGCAGCCCGTCTGCGGGGCCGCCCCCCGCGCCTGGCCCGGGACCCCGCGGGGTCGCGCCCGCGCCCCGCCGGAAAGCCCCCCGCGAGTCCGCCGCGCGCGACGCCGACGCCTCCCGCTCCTCAGCGCCCGGGGCTCCCCTCCCTGGCGCGGGCCGGTGGGGCCGGGCGGGCCCCGAGGCCCGGGCTCCAACCCTCGCCTGCCTCCTCAGCCTTCCGAGTCCGGGGTCCTGTGCCCCGGGGCCTCCCCCTGGGCAACCCTGAGTCCCGCGCCCCGAGGCCCCCGACCGCCGCGGCGCCGACGGTGCCCTTCGCAGCCGCGTCCACGCCTCGGGGCGAGAGAAACCTCCATTCCCCCGCAGGGGGAAGCCGCAGCCCGGGGCGCCCCAGCCGCCCCCAAAGTCGGAACACGACGCCCGGCCCATTGCCCTCCCTCAACTCTGCTCCGGGAGGGCTCCCCGGCGCCGGGGCCGCCGGCGGGTCCGCGTCCTCTCGGCGCGTTTTCCGGGGGGCCGCGCCGGGCCCCGAGCGAGAAAGGGCCCTCGGCCCCGGGGACCAGGCCGGTCCCCGGGGCTGCCCAACGCCGTCCGATTCTCACGAGCGTTCTGCCCAAACCGATCCCGGTTTGGGCAGAACGCTCGTGAGAATCGGCCGGAAAACGCCCGGCGAACTCGCTTTGCGCGCAGCCCGTCTGCGGGGCCGCCCCCCGCGCCTGGCCCGGGACCTCGCGGGGTCGCGCCCGCGCCCCGCCGGAAAGCCCCCCGCGAGTCCGCCGCGCGCGACGCCGACGCCTCCCGCTCCTCAGCGCCCGGGGCTCCCCTCCCTGGCGCGGGCCGGTGGGGCCGGGCGGGCCCCGAGGCCCGGGCTCCAACCCTCGCCTGCCTCCTCAGCCTTCCGAGTCCGGGGTCCTGTGCCCCGGGGCCTACCCCTGGGCAACCCTGAGTCCCGCGCCCCGAGGCCCACGACCGCCCCGGCGCCGACGGTGCCCTTCGCAGCCGCGTCCACGCCTCGGGGCGAGAGAAACCTCCATTCCCCCGCAGGGGGAAGCCGCAGCCCGAGGCGCCCCAGCCGCCCCCAAAGTCGGAGCACGACGCCCGGCCCCAGGCCCTCCCTCAACTCTGCTCCGGGAGGGCTCCCCGGCGCCGGGGCCGCCGGCGGGTCCGCGTCCTCTCGGCGCGTTTTCCGGGGGGCCGCGCCGGGCCCCGAGCGAGAAAGGGCCCTCGGCCCCGGGGACCAGGCCGGTCCCCGGGGCTGCCCAACGCCGGCCGATTCTCACGAGCGTTCTGCCCAAACCGATCCCGGTTTGGGCAGAACGCTCGTGAGAATCGGCCGGAAAACGCCCG
Source organism: Martes martes (assembly GCF_963455335.1). NCBI lineage: Eukaryota > Metazoa > Chordata > Mammalia > Carnivora > Mustelidae > Martes > Martes martes. Next base: position 848,499 of record NW_027666480.1, read on the forward strand.
GCGAACTCGCTTCGGGCGCAGCCCGTCTGCGGGGCCGCCCCCCGCGCCTGGCCCGGGACCCCGCGGGGTCGCGCCCGCGCCCCGCCGGAAAGCCCCCCGCGAGTCCGCCGCGCGCGACGCCGACGCCTCCCGCTCCTCAGCGCCCGGGGCTCCCCTCCCTGGCGCGGGCCGGTGGGGCCGGGCGGGCCCCGAGGCCCGGGCTCCAACCCTCGCCTGCCTCCTCAGCCTTCCGCGTCCGGGGTCCTGTGCCCCGGGGCCTCCCCCTGGGCAACCCTGAGTCCCGCGCCCCGAGGCCCCGGACCGCCCCGGCGCCGACGGTGCCCTTCGCAGCCGCGTCCACGCCTCAGGGCGAGAGAAACCTCCGTTCCCACGCAGGGGGAAGCCGCAGCCCGGGGCGCCCCAGCCGCCCCCAAAGTCGTAGCACGATGCCCGGACCCAGGCCCTCCCTCAACTCTGCTCCGGGAGGGCTCCACGGCGCCGGGGCCGCCGGCGGGTCCGCGTCCTCTCGGCGCGTTTTCCCGGGTGCCGCGCCGGGCCCCGAGCGAGAAAGGGCCCTCGGCCCCGGGGACCAGGCCGGTCCCCGGGGCTGCCCAACGCCGTCCGATTCTCACGAGCGTTCTGCCCAAACCGATCCCGGTTTGGGCAGAACGCTCGTGAGAATCGGCCGGAAAACGCCCGGCGAACTCGCTTCGGGCGCAGCCCGTCTGCGGGGCCGCCCCCCGCGCCTGGCCCGGGACCCCGCGGGGTCGCGCCCGCGCCCCGCCGGAAAGCCCCCCGCGAGTCCGCCGCGCGCGACGCCGACGCCTCCCGCTCCTCAGCGCCCGGGGCTCCCCTCCCTGGCGCGGGCCGGTGGGGCCGGGCGGGCCCCGAGGCCCGGGCTCCAACCCTCGCCTGCCTCCTCAGCCTTCCGAGTCCGGGGTCCTGTGCCCCGGGGCCTCCCCCTGGGCAACCCTGAGTCCCGCGCCCCGAGGCCCCCGACCGCCCCGGGGCCGACGGTGCCCTTCGCAGCCGCGTCCGCGCCTCGGGGCGAGAGAAACCTCCGTTCCCCCGCAGGGGGAAGCCGCAGCCCGAGGCGCCCCAGCCGCCCCCAAAGTCGGAGCACGACGCCCGGCCCCAGGCCCTCCCTCAACTCTGCTCCGGGAGGGCTCCCCGGCGCCGGGGCCGCCGGCTGGTCCGCGTCCTCTTGGCGCGTTTTCCGGGGGGCCGCGCCGGGCCCCGAGCGAGAAAGGGCCCTCGGCTCCGGGACCAGGCCGGTCCCCGGGGCTGCCCAACGCCGGCCGATTCTCACGAGCGTTCTGCCCAAACCGATCCCGGTTTGGGCAGAACGCTCGTGAGAATCGGCCGGAAAACGCCCGGCGAACTCGCTTCGGGCGCAGCCCGTCTGCGGGGCCGCCCCCCGCGCCTGGCCCGGGACCCCGCGGGGTCGCGCCCGCGCCCCGCCGGAAAGCCCCCCGCGAGTCCGCCGCGCGCGACGCCGACGCCTCCCGCTCCTCAGCGCCCGGGGCTCCCCTCCCTGGCGTGGGCCGGTGGGGCCGGGTGGGCCCCGAGGCCCGGGCTCCAACCCTCGACTGCATCCTCAGCCTTCCGAGTCCGGGGTCCTGTGCCCCGGGGCCTCCCCCTGGGCAACCCTGAGTCCCGCGCCCCGAGGCCCCCGACCGCCCCGGCGCCGACGGTGCCCTTCACAGCCGCGTCCACGCCTCGAAGCGAGAGAAACCTCCGTTCCCCCGCAGGGGGAAGCCGCAGCCCGGGGCGCCCCAGCCGCCCCCAAAGTCGGAGCACGACGCCCGGCCCCAGGCCCTCCCTCAACTCTGCTCCGGGAGGGCTCCCCGGCGCCGGGGCCGCCGGCGGGGCCGCGTCCTCTCGGCGCGTTTTCCGGGGGGCCGCGCCGGGCCCCGAGCGAGAAAGGGCCCTCGGCCCCGGGGACCAGGCCGGTCCCCGGGGCTGCCCAACGCCGGCCGATTCTCACGAGCGTTCTGCCCAAACCGATCCCGGTTTGGGCAGAACGCTCGTGAGAATCGGCCGGAAAACGCCCGGCGAACTCGCTTCGGGCGCAGCCCGTCTGCGGGGCCGCCCCCGCGCCTGGCCCGGGACGCCGCGGGGTCGCGCCCGCGCCCCGCGGGAAAGCCCCCCGCGGGTCCGCCGCGCGCGACGCCAACGCCTCCCGCTCCTCAGCGCCCGGGGCTCCCCTCCCTGGCGCGGGCCGGTGGGGCCGGGCGGGCCCCGAGGCCCGGGCTCCAACCCTCGCCTGCCTCCTCAGCCTTCCGAGTCCGGGGTCCTGTGCCCCGGGGCCTCCCCCTGGGCAACCCTGAGTCCCGCGCCCCGAGGCCCCCGACCGCCCCGGCGCCGACGGTGCCCTTCGCAGCCGCGTCCACGCCTCGGGGCGAGAGAAACCTCCGTTCCCCCGCAGGGGGAAGCCGCAGCCCGGGGCGCCCCAGCCGCCCCCAAAGTCGGAGCACGATGACAGGCCCCAGGCCCTCCCTCAACTCTGCTCCGGGAGGGCTCCCCGGCGCCGGGGCCGCCGGCGGGGCCGCGTCCTCTCGGCGCGTTTTCCGGGGGGCCGCGCCGGGCCCCGAGCGAGAAAGGGCCCTCGGCCCCGGGGACCAGGCCGGTCCCCGGGGCTGCCCAACGCCGGCCGATTCTCACGAGCGTTCTGCCCAAACCGATCCCGGTTTGGGCAGAACGCTCGTGAGAATCGGCCGGAAAACGCCCGGCGAACTCGCTTCGGGCGCAGCCCGTCTGCGGGGCCGCCCCCGCGCCTGGCCCGGGACGCCGCGGGGTCGCGCCCGCGCCCCGCCGGAAAGCCCCCCGCGGGTCCGCCGCGCGCGACGCCGACGCCTCCCGCTCCTCAGCGCCCGGGGCTCCCCTCCCTGGCGCGGGCCGGTGGGGCCGGGCGGGCCCCGAGGCCCGGGCTCCAACCCTCGCCTGCCTCCTCAGCCTTCCGAGTCCGGGGTCCTGTGCCCCGGGACCTCCCCCTGGGCAACCCTGAGTCCCGCGCCCCGAGACCCCCGACCGCCCCGGCGCCGACGGTGCCCTTCGCAGCCGCGTCCACGCCTCGGGGCGAGAGAAACCTCCATTCCCCCGCAGGGGGAAGCCGCAGCCCGGGGCGCCCCAGCCGCCCCCAAAGTCGGAGCACGACGCCCGGCCCCAGGCCCTCCCTCAACTCTGCTCCGGGAGGGCTCCCCGGCGCCGGGGCCGCCGGCGGGTCCGCGTCCTCTCGGCGCGTTTTCCGGGGGGCCGCACCGGGCCCCGAGCGAGAAAGGGCCCTCGGCCCCGGGGACCAGGCCGGTCCCCGGGGCTGCCCAACGCCGTCCGATTCTCACGAGCGTTCTGCCCAAACCGATCCCGGTTTGGGCAGAACGCTCGTGAGAATCGGCCGGAAAACGCCTGGCGAACTCGCTTTGCGCGCAGCCCGTCTGCGGGGCCGCCCCCCGCGCCTGGCCCGGGACCCCGCGGGGTCGCGCCCGCGCCCCGCCGGAAAGCCCCCCGCGAGTCCGCCGCGCGCGACGCCGACGCCTCCCGCTCCTCAGCGCCCGGGGCTCCCCTCCCTGGCGCGGGCCGGTGGGGCCGGGCGGGCCCCGAGGCCCGGGCTCCAACCCTCGCCTGCCTCCTCAGCCTTCCGAGTCCGGGGTCCTGTGCCCCGGGGCCTCCCCCTGGGCAACCCTGAGTCCCGCGCCCCGAGGCCCCCGACCGCCGCGGCGCCGACGGTGCCCTTCGCAGCCGCGTCCACGCCTCGGGGCGAGAGAAACCTCCATTCCCCCGCAGGGGGAAGCCGCAGCCCGGGGCGCCCCAGCCGCCCCCAAAGTCGGAACACGACGCCCGGCCCATTGCCCTCCCTCAACTCTGCTCCGGGAGGGCTCCCCGGCGCCGGGGCCGCCGGCGGGTCCGCGTCCTCTCGGCGCGTTTTCCGGGGGGCCGCGCCGGGCCCCGAGCGAGAAAGGGCCCTCGGCCCCGGGGACCAGGCCGGTCCCCGGGGCTGCCCAACGCCGGCCGATTCTCACGAGCGTTCTGCCCAAACCGATCCCGGTTTGGGCAGAACGCTCGTGAGAATCGGCCGGAAAACGCCCGGCGAACTCGCTTTGCGCGCAGCCCGTCTGCGGGGCCGCCCCCCGCGCCTGGCCCGGGACCTCGCGGGGTCGCGCCCGCGCCCCGCCGGAAAGCCCCCCGCGAGTCCGCCGCGCGCGACGCCGACGCCTCCCGCTCCTCAGCGCCCGGGGCTCCCCTCCCTGGCGCGGGCCGGTGGGGCCGGGCGGGCCCCGAGGCCCAGGCTCCAACCCTCGCCTGCCTCCTCAGCCTTCCGAGTCCGGGGTCCTGTGCCCCGGGGCCTCCCCCGGGCAACTCTGAGTCCCGCGCCCTGAGGCCCCCGACCGCCCCGGCGCCGACGGTGCCCTTCGCAGCCGCGTCCACGCCTCGGGGCGAGAGAAACCTCCGTTCCCCCGCAGGGGGAAGCCGCAGCCCGGGGCGCCCCAGCCGCCCCCAAAGTCGGAGCACGACGCCCGGCCCCAGGCCCTCCCTCAACTCTGCTCCGGGAGGGCTCCCAGGCGCCGGGGCCGCCGGCGGGTCCGCGTCCTCTCGGCGCGTTTTCCGGGGGGCCGCGCCGGGCCCCGAGCGAGAAAGGGCCCTCGGCCCCGGGACCAGGCCGGTCCCCGGGGCTGCCCAACGCCGGCCGATTCTCACGAGCGTTCTGCCTAAACCGGGATCGGTTTGGGCAGAACGCTCGTGAGAATCGGCCGGAAAACGCCCGGCGAACTCGCTTCGGGCGCAGCCCGTCTGCGGGGCTGCCCCCCGCGCCTGGCCCGGGACCCCGCGGGGTCGCGCCCGCGCCCCGCCGGAAAGCCCCCCGCGAGTCCGCCGCGCGCGACGCCGACGCCTCCCGCTCCTCAGCGCCCGGGGCTCCCCTCCCTGGCGCGGGCCGGTGGGGCCGGGCGGGCCCCGAGGCCCGGGCTCCAACCCTCGCCTGCCTCCTCAGCCTTCCGAGTCCGGGGTCCTGTGCCCCGGGGCCTCCCCCTGGGCAACCCTGAGTCCCGCGCCCCGAGGCCCCCGACCGCCCCGGCGCCGACGGTGCCCTTCGCAGCCACGTCCACGCCTCGGGGCGAGAGAAACCTCCGTTCCCCCGCAGGGGGAAGCCGCAGCCCGGGGCGCCCCAGCCGCCCCCAAAGTCGGAGCACGACGCCCGGCCCCAGGCCCTCCCTCAACTCTGCTCCGGGAGGGCTCCCCGGCGCCGGGGCCGCCGGCGGGGCCGCGTCCTCTCGGCGCGTTTTCCGGGGGGCCGCGCCGGGCCCCGAGCGAGAAAGGGCCCTCGGCCCCGGGGACCAGGCCGGTCCCCGGGGCTGCCCAACGCCGGCCGATTCTCACGAGCGTTCTGCCCAAACCGATCCCGGTTTGGGCAGAACGCTCGTGAGAATCGGCCGGAAAACGCCCGGCGAACTCGCTTCGGGCGCAGCCCGTCTGCGTGGCCGCCCCCCGCGCCTCGCCCGGGACGCCGCGGTGTCGCGCCCGCTCCCCGCCGGAAAGACCCCCGCGAGTCGGCCGCGCGCGACGCCGACGCCTCCCGCTCCTCAGCGCCCGGGGCTCCCAACCCTGGCGCGGGCCGGTGGGGCCGGGCGGGCCCCGAGGCCCGGGCTCCAACCCTCGCCTGCCTCCTCAGCCTTCCGAGTCCGGGGTCCTGTGCCCCGGGGCCTCCCCCTGGGCAACCCTGAGTCCCGCGCCCTGAGGCCCCCGACCGCCCCGGCGCCGACGGTGCCCTTCGCAGCCGCGTCCACGCCTCGGGGCGAGAGAAACCTCCGTTCCCCCGCAGGGGGAAGCCGCAGCCCGGGGCGCCCCAGCCGCCCCCAAAGTCGGAGCACGACGCCCGGCCCCAGGCCCTCCCTCAACTCTGCTCCGGGAGGGCTCCCAGGCGCCGGGGCCGCCGGCGGGTCCGCGTCCTCTCGGCGCGTTTTCCGGGGGGCCGCGCCGGGCCCCGAGCGAGAAAGGGCCCTCGGCCCCGGGACCAGGCCGGTCCCCGGGGCTGCCCAACGCCGGCCGATTCTCACGAGCGTTCTGCCCAAACCGGGATCGGTTTGGGCAGAACGCTCGTGAGAATCGGCCGGAAAACGCCCGGCGAACTCGCTTCGGGCGCAGCCCGTCTGCGGGGCTGCCCCCCGCGCCTGGCCCGGGACCCCGCGGGGTCGCGCCCGCGCCCCGCCGGAAAGCCCCCCGCGAGTCCGCCGCGCGCAACGCCGACGCCTCCCGCTCCTCAGCGCCCGGGGCTCCCCTCCCTGGCGCGGGCCGGTGGGGCCGGGCGGGCCCCGAGGCCCGGGCTCCAACCCTCGCCTGCCTCCTCAGCCTTCCGAGTCCGGGGTCCTGTGCCCCGGGGCCTCCCCCTGGGCAACCCTGAGTCCCGCGCCCCGAGGCCCCCGACCGCCCCGGCGCCGACGGTGCCCTTCGCAGCCACGTCCACGCCTCGGGGCGAGAGAAACCTCCGTTCCCCCGCAGGGGGAAGCCGCAGCCCGGGGCGCCCCAGCCGCCCCCAAAGTCGGAGCACGACGCCCGGCCCCAGGCCCTCCCTCAACTCTGCTCCGGGAGGGCTCCCCGGCGCCGGGGCCGCCGGCGGGGCCGCGTCCTCTCGGCGCGTTTTCCGGGGGGCCGCGCCGGGCCCCGAGCGAGAAAGGGCCCTCGGCCCCGGGGACCAGGCCGGTCCCCGGGGCTGCCCAACGCCGGCCGATTCTCACGAGCGTTCTGCCCAAACCGATCCCGGTTTGGGCAGAACGCTCGTGAGAATCGGCCGGAAAACGCCCGGCGAACTCGCTTCGGGCGCAGCCCGTCTGCGTGGCCGCCACCCGCGCCTCGCCCGGGACGCCGCGGTGTCGCGCCCGCGCCCCGCCGGAAAGACCCCCGCGAGTCGGCCGCGCGCGACGCCGACGCCTCCCGCTCCTCAGCGCCCGGGGCTCCCATCCCTGGCGCGGGCCGGTGGGGCCGGGCGGGCCCCGAGGCCCGGGCTCCAACCCTCGCCTGCCTCCTCAGCCTTCCGAGTCCGGGGTCCTGTGCCCCGGGGCCTCCCCCTGGGCAACCCTGAGTCCCGCGCCCCGAGGCCCCCGACCACCCCGGCGCCGACGGTGCCCTTCGCAGGCGCGTCCACGCCTCGGGGCGAGAGAAACCTCCGTTCCCCCGCAGGGGGAAGCCGCAGCCCGAGGCGCCCCAGCCGCCCCCAAAGTCGGAGCACGACGCCCGGCCCCAGGCCCTCCCTCAACTCTGCTCCGGGAGGGATCCCCGGCGCCGGGGCCGCCGGCGGGTCCGCGTCCTCTCGGCGCGTTTTCCGGGGGGCCGCGCCGGGTCCCGAGCGAGAAAGGGCCCTCGGCCCCGGGGACCAGGCCGGTCCCCGGGGCTGCCCAACGCCGGCCGATTCTCACGAGCGTTCTGCCCAAACCGATCCCGGTTTGGGCAGAACGCTCGTGAGAATCGGCCGGAAAACGCCCGGCGAACTCGCTTCGGGCGCAGCCCGTCTGCGGGGCCGCCCCCGCGCCTGGCCCGGGACGCCGCGGGGTCGCGCCCGCGCCCCGCCGGAAAGCCCCCCGCGGGTCCGCCGCGCACGACGCCGACGCCTCCCACTCCTCAGCGCCCGGGGCTCCCCTCCCTGGCGCGGGCCGGTGGGGCTGGGCGGGCCCCGAGGCCCGGGCTCCAACCCTCGCCTGCCTCCTCAGCCTACCGAGTCCGGGGTCCTGTGCCCCGGGGCCTCCCCCTGGGCAACCCTGAGTCCCGCGCCCCGAGGCCCCCGACCGCCCCGGCGCCGACGGTGCCCTTCGCAGCCGCGTCCACGCCTCGGGGCGAGAGAAACCTCCGTTCCCCCGCAGGGGGAAGCCGCAGCCCGGGGCGCCCCAGCCGCCCCCAAAGTCGGAGCACGACGCCCGGCCCCAGGCCCTCCCTCAACTCTGCTCCGGGAGGGCTCCCAGGCGCCGGGGCCGCCGGCGGGTCCGCGTCCTCTCGGCGCGTTTTCCGGGGGGCCGCGCCGGGCCCCGAGCGAGAAAGGGCCCTCGGCCCCGGGACCAGGCCGGTCCCCGGGGCTGCCCAACGCCGGCCGATTCTCACGAGCGTTCTGCCCAAACCGATCCCGGTTTGGGCAGAACGCTCGTGAGAATCGGCCGGAAAACGCCCGGCGAACTCGCTTCGGGCGCAGCCCGTCTGCGGGGCCGCCCCCCGCGCCTGGCCCGGGACCCCGCGGGGTCGCGCCCGCGCCCCGCCGGAAAGCCCCCCGCGAGTCCGCCGCGCGCGACGCCGACGCCTCCCGCTCCTCAGCGCCCGGGGCTCCCCTCCCTGGCGCGGGCCGGTGGGGCCGGGCGGGCCCCGAGGCCCGGGCTCCAACCCTCGCCTGCCTCCTCAGCCTTCCGAGTCCAGGGTCCTGTGCCCCGGGGCCTCCCCCTGGGCAACCCTGAGTCCCGCGCCCCGAGTTCCCCGACCGCCCCGGCGCCGACGGTGCCCTTCGCAGCCACGTCCACGCCTCGGGGCGAGAGAAACCTCCGTTCCCCCGCAGGGTGAAGCCGCAGCCCGGGGCGCCCCAGCCGCCCCCAAAGTCGGAGCACGACGCCCGGCCCCAGGCCCTCCCTCAACTCTGCTCCGGGAGGGCTCCCCGGCGCCGGGGCCGCCGGCGGGGCCGCGTCCTCTCGGCGCGTTTTCCGGGGGGCCGCGCCGGGCCCCGAGCGAGAAAGGGCCCTCGGCCCCGGGGACCAGGCCGGTCCCCGGGGCTGCCCAACGCCGGCCGATTCTCACGAGCGTTCTGCCCAAACCGATCCCGGTTTGGGCAGAACGCTCGTGAGAATCGGCCGGAAAACGCCCGGCGAACTCGCTTCGGGCGCAGCACGTCTGCGGTGCCGCCCCCCGCGCCTGGCCCGGGACCCCGCGGGGTCGCGCCCGCGCCCCGCCGGAAAGCCCCCCGCGAGTCCGCCGCGCGCGACGCCGACGCCTCCCGCTCCTCAGCGCCCGGGGCTCCCCTCCCTGGCGCGGGCCGTTGGGGCCGGGCGGGCCCCGAGGCCCGGGCTCCAACCCTCGCCTGCCTCCTCAGCCTTCCGAGTCCGGGGTCCTGTGCCCCGGGGCCTCCCCCTGGGCAACCCTGAGTCCCGCGCCCCGAGTCACCCGACCGCCCCGGCGCCGACGGTGCCCTTCGCAGCCGCGTCCACGCCTCGGGGCGAGTGAAACCTCCGTTCCCCCGCAGGGGGAAGCCGCAGCCCGGGGCGCCCCAGCCGCCCCCAAAGTCGGAGCACGACGCCCGGACCCAGGCCCTCCCTCAACTCTGCTCCGGGAGGGCTCCCCGGCGCCGGGGCCGCCGGCGGGTCCGCGTCCTCTCGGCGCGTTTTCAGGGGGGCCGCGCCGGGCCCCGAGCGAGAAAGGGCCCTCGGCCCCGGGACCAGGCCGGTCCCCGGGGCTGCCCAACGCCGGCCGATTCTCACGAGCGTTCTGCCCAAACCGATCCCGGTTTGGGCAGAACGCTCGTGAGAATCGGCCGGAAAACGCCCGGCGAACTCGCTTCGGGCGCAGCCCGTCTGCGGGGCCGCCCCCCGCGCCTGGCCCGGGACCCCGCGGGGTCGCGCCCGCGCCCCGCCGGAAAGCCCCCCGCGAGTCCGCCGCGCGCGACGCCGACGCCTCCCGCTCCTCAGCGCCCGGGGCTCCCCTCCCTGGCGCGGGCCGGTGGGGCCGGGCGGGCCCCGAGGCCCGGGCTCCAACCCTCGCCTGCCTCCTCAGCCTTCCGAGTCCGGGGTCCTGTGCCCCGGGGCCTCCCCCTGGGCAACCCTGAGTCCCGCGCCCCGAGGCCCCCGACCGCACCGGCGCCGACGGTGCCCTTCGCAGGCGCGTCCACGCCTCGGGGCGAGAGAAACCTCCGTTCCCCCGCAGGGGGAAGCCGCAGCCCGAGGCGCCCCAGCCGCCCCCAAAGTCGGAGCACGACGCCCGGCCCCAGGCCCTCCCTCAACTCTGCTCCGGGAGGGCTCCCCGGCGCCGGGGCCGCCGGCGGGTCCGCGTCCTCTCGGCGCGTTTTCCGGGGGGCCGCGCCGGGTCCCGAGCGAGAAAGGGCCCTCGGCCCCGGGGACCAGTCCGGTCCCCGGGGCTGCCCAACGCCGGCCGATTCTCACGAGCGTTCTGCCCAAACCGATCCCGGTTTGGGCAGAACGCTCGTGAGAATCGGCCGGAAAACGCCCGGCGAACTCGCTTCGGGCGCAGCCCGTCTGCGGGGCCGCCCCCGCGCCTGGCCCGGGACGCCGCGGGGTCGCGCCCGCGCCCCGCCGGAAAGCCCCCCGCGGGTCCGCCGCGCGCGACGCCGACGCCTCCCGCTCCTCAGCGCCCGGGGCTCCCCTCCCTGGCGCGGGCCGGTGGGGCCGGGCGGGCCCCGAGGCCCGGGCTCCAACCCTCGCCTGCCTCCTCAGCCTTCCGAGTCCGGGGTCCTGTGCCCCGGGACCTCCCCCTGGGCAACCCTGAGTCCCGCGCCCCGAGACCCCCGACCGCCCCGGCGCCGACGGTGCCCTTCGCAGCCGCGTCCACGCCTCGGGGCGAGAGAAACCTCCATTCCCCCGCAGGGGGAAGCCGCAGCCCGGGGCGCCCCAGCCGCCCCCAAAGTCGGAGCACGACGCCCGGCCCCAGGCCCTCCCTCAACTCTGCTCCGGGAGGGCTCCCCGGCGCCGGGGCCGCCGGCGGTTCCGCGTCCTCTCGGCGCGTTTTCCGGGGGGCCGCACCGGGCCCCGAGCGAGAAAGGGCCCTCGGCCCCGGGGACCAGGCCGGTCCCCGGGGCTGCCCAACGCCGTCCGATTCTCACGAGCGTTCTGCCCAAACCGATCCCGGTTTGGGCAGAACGCTCGTGAGAATCGGCCGGAAAACGCCCGGCGAACTCGCTTTGCGCGCAGCCCGTCTGCGGGGCCGCCCCCCGCGCCTGGCCCGGGACCCCGCGGGGTCGCGCCCGCGCCCCGCCGGAAAGCCCCCCGCGAGTCCGCCGCGCGCGACGCCGACGCCTCCCGCTCCTCAGCGCCCGGGGCTCCCCTCCCTGGCGCGGGCCGGTGGGGCCGGGCGGGCCCCGAGGCCCGGGCTCCAACCCTCGCCTGCCTCCTCAGCCTTCCGAGTCCGGGGTCCTGTGCCCCGGGGCCTCCCCCTGGGCAACCCTGAGTCCCGCGCCCCGAGGCCCCCGACCGCCGCGGCGCCGACGGTGCCCTTCGCAGCCGCGTCCACGCCTCGGGGCGAGAGAAACCTCCATTCCCCCGCAGGGGGAAGCCGCAGCCCGGGGCGCCCCAGCCGCCCCCAAAGTCGGAACACGACGCCCGGCCTATTGCCCTCCCTCAACTCTGCTCCGGGAGGGCTCCCCGGCGCCGGGGCCGCCGGCGGGTCCGCGTCCTCTCGGCGCGTTTTCCGGGGGGCCGCGCCGGGCCCCGAGCGAGAAAGGGCCCTCGGCCCCGGGGACCAGGCCGGTCCCCGGGGCTGCCCAACGCCGTCCGATTCTCACGAGCGTTCTGCCCAAACCGATCCCGGTTTGGGCAGAACGCTCGTGAGAATCGGCCGGAAAACGCCCGGCGAACTCGCTTTGCGCGCAGCCCGTCTGCGGGGCCGCCCCCCGCGCCTGGCCCGGGACCTCGCGGGGTCGCGCCCGCGCCCCGCCGGAAAGCCCCCCGCGAGTCCGCCGCGCGCGACGCCGACGCCTCCCGCTCCTCAGCGCCCGGGGCTCCCCTCCCTGGCGCGGGCCGGTGGGGCCGGGCGGGCCCCGAGGCCCGGGCTCCAACCCTCGCCTGCCTCCTCAGCCTTCCGAGTCCGGGGTCCTGTGCCCCGGGGCCTCCCCCTGGGCAACCCTGAGTCCCGCGCCCCGAGGCCCCCGACCGCACCGGCGCCGACGGTGCCCTTCGCAGCCGCGTCCACGCCTCGGGGCGAGAGAAACCTCCGTTCCCCCGCAGGGGGAAGCCGCAGCCCGAGGCGCCCCAGCCGCCCCCAAAGTCGGAGCACGACGCCCGGCCCCAGGCCCTCCCTCAACTCTGCTCCGGGAGGGCTCCCCGGCGCCGGGGCCGCCGGCGGGTCCGCGTCCTCTCGGCGCGTTTTCCGGGGGGCCGCGCCGGGCCCCGAGCGAGAAAGGGCCCTCGGCCCCGGGGACCAGGCCGGTCCCCGGGGCTGCCCAACGCCGGCCGATTCTCACGAGCGTTCTGCCCAAACCGATCCCGGTTTGGGCAGAACGCTCGTGAGAATCGGCCGGAAAACGCCCGGCGAACTCGCTTCGGGCGCAGCCCGTCTGCGGGGCCGCCCCCCGCGCCTGGCCCGGGACCCCGCGGGGTCGCGCCCGCGCCCCGCCGGAAAGCCCCCCGCGAGTCCGCCGCGCGCGACGCCGACGCCTCCCGCTCCTCAGCGCCCGGGGCTCCCCTCCCTGGCGCGGGCCGGTGGGGCCGGGCGGGCCCCGAGGCCCGGGCTCCAACCCTCGCCTGCCTCCTCAGCCTTCCGCGTCCGGGGTCCTGTGCCCCGGGGCCTCCCCCTGGGCAACCCTGAGTCCCGCGCCCCGAGGCCCCGGACCGCCCCGGCGCCGACGGTGCCCTTCGCAGCCGCGTCCACGCCTCAGGGCGAGAGAAACCTCCGTTCCCACGCAGGGGGAAGCCGCAGCCCGGGGCGCCCCAGCCGCCCCCAAAGTCGTAGCACGATGCCCGGACCCAGGCCCTCCCTCAACTCTGCTCCGGGAGGGCTCCACGGCGCCGGGGCCGCCGGCGGGTCCGCGTCCTCTCGGCGCGTTTTCCCGGGTGCCGCGCCGGGCCCCGAGCGAGAAAGGGCCCTCGGCCCCGGGGACCAGGCCGGTCCCCGGGGCTGCCCAACGCCGTCCGATTCTCACGAGCGTTCTGCCCAAACCGATCCCGGTTTGGGCAGAACGCTCGTGAGAATCGGCCGGAAAACGCCCGGCGAACTCGCTTCGGGCGCAGCCCGTCTGCGGGGCCGCCCCCCGCGCCTGGCCCGGGACCCCGCGGGGTCGCGCCCGCGCCCCGCCGGAAAGCCCCCCGCGAGTCCGCCGCGCGCGACGCCGACGCCTCCCGCTCCTCAGCGCCCGGGGCTCCCCTCCCTGGCGCGGGCCGGTGGGGCCGGGCGGGCCCCGAGGCCCGGGCTCCAACCCTCGCCTGCCTCCTCAGCCTTCCGAGTCCGGGGTCCTGTGCCCCGGGGCCTCCCCCTGGGCAACCCTGAGTCCCGCGCCCCGAGGCCCCCGACCGCCCCGGCGCCGACGGTGCCCTTCGCAGCCGCGTCCGCGCCTCGGGGCGAGAGAAACCTCCGTTCCCCCGCAGGGGGAAGCCGCAGCCCGAGGCGCCCCAGCCGCCCCCAAAGTCGGAGCACGACGCCCGGCCCCAGGCCCTCCCTCAACTCTGCTCCGGGAGGGCTCCCCGGCGCCGGGGCCGCCGGCTGGTCCGCGTCCTCTCGGCGCGTTTTCCGGGGGGCCGCGCCGGGCCCCGAGCGAGAAAGGGCCCTCGGCTCCGGGACCAGGCCGGTCCCCGGGGCTGCCCAACGCCGGCCGATTCTCACGAGCGTTCTGCCCAAACCGATCCCGGTTTGGGCAGAACGCTCGTGAGAATCGGCCGGAAAACGCCCGGCGAACTCGCTTCGGGCGCAGCCCGTCTGCGGGGCCGCCCCCCGCGCCTGGCCCGGGACCCCGCGGGGTCGCGCCCGCGCCCCGCCGGAAAGCCCCCCGCGAGTCCGCCGCGCGCGACGCCGACGCCTCCCGCTCCTCAGCGCCCGGGGCTCCCCTCCCTGGCGTGGGCCGGTGGGGCCGGGTGGGCCCCGAGGCCCGGGCTCCAACACTCGACTGCATCCTCAGCCTTCCGAGTCCGGGGTCCTGTGCCCCGGGGCCTCCCCCTGGGCAACCCTGAGTCCCGCGCCCCGAGGCCCCCGACCGCCCCGGCGCCGACGGTGCCCTTCACAGCCGCGTCCACGCCTCGAAGCGAGAGAAACCTCCGTTCCCCCGCAGGGGGAAGCCGGAGCCCGGGGCGCCCCAGCCGCCCCCAAAGTCGGAGCACGACGCCCGGCCCCAGGCCCTCCCTCAACTCTGCTCCGGGAGGGCTCCCCGGCGCCGGGGCCGCCGGCGGGGCCGCGTCCTCTCGGCGCGTTTTCCGGGGGGCCGCGCCGGGCCCCGAGCGAGAAAGGGCCCTCGGCCCCGGGGACCAGGCCGGTCCCCGGGGCTGCCCAACGCCGGCCGATTCTCACGAGCGTTCTGCCCAAACCGATCCCGGTTTGGGCAGAACGCTCGTGAGAATCGGCCGGAAAACGCCCGGCGAACTCGCTTCGGGCGCAGCCCGTCTGCGGGGCCGCCCCCGCGCCTGGCCCGGGACGCCGCGGGGTCGCGCCCGCGCCCCGCGGGAAAGCCCCCCGCGGGTCCGCCGCGCGCGACGCCGACGCCTCCCGCTCCTCAGCGCCCGGGGCTCCCCTCCCTGGCGCGGGCCGGTGGGGCCGGGCGGGCCCCGAGGCCCGGGCTCCAACCCTCGCCTGCCTCCTCAGCCTTCCGAGTCCGGGGTCCTGTGCCCCGGGGCCTCCCCCTGGGCAACCCTGAGTCCCGCGCCCCGAGGCCCCCGACCGCCCCGGCGCCGACGGTGCCCTTCGCAGCCGCGTCCACGCCTCGGGGCGAGAGAAACCTCCGTTCCCCCGCAGGGGGAAGCCGCAGCCCGGGGCGCCCCAGCCGCCCCCTAAGTCGGAGCACGATGACAGGCCCCAGGCCCTCCCTCAACTCTGCTCCGGGAGGGCTCCCCGGCGCCGGGGCCGCCGGCGGGGCCGCGTCCTCTCGGCGCGTTTTCCGGGGGGCCGCGCCGGGCCCCGAGCGAGAAAGGGCCCTCGGCCCCGGGGACCAGGCCGGTCCCCGGGGCTGCCCAACGCCGGCCGATTCTCACGAGCGTTCTGCCCAAACCGATCCCGGTTTGGGCAGAACGCTCGTGAGAATCGGCCAGAAAACGCCCGGTGAACTCGCTTCGGGCGCAGCCCGTCTGCGGGGCCGCCCCCCGCGCCTGGCCCGGGACGCCGCGGGGTCGCGCCCGCGCCCCGCCGGAAACCCCCCCGCGAGTCGGCCGCGCGCGACGCCGACGCCTCCCGCTCCTCAGCGCCCGGGGCTCCCCTCCCTGGCGCGGGCCGGTGGGGCCGGGCGGGCCCCGAGGCCCGGGCTCCAACCCTCGCCTGCCTCCTCAGCCTTCCGAGTCCGGGGTCCTGTGCCCCGGGGCCTCCCCCTGGGCAACCCTGAGTCCCGCGCCCCGAGGCCCCCGACCGCCCCGGCGCCGACGGTGTCCTTCTCAGCCGCGTCCACGCCTCGGGGCGAGTGAAACCTCCGTTCCCCCGCAGGGGGAAGCCGCAGCCCGGGGCGCCCCAGCCGCCCCCAAAGTCGGAGCACGACGCCCGGCCCCAGGCCCTCCCTCAACTCTGCTCCGGGAGGGCTACCCGGCGCCGGGGCCGCCGGCGGGTCCGCGTCCTCTCGGCGCGTTTTCCTGGGAGCCGCGCCGGGCCCCGAGCGAGAAAGGGCCCTCGGCCCCGGGGACCAGGCCGGTCCCCGGGGCTGCCCAACGCCGGCCGATTCTCACGAGCGTTCTGCCCAAACCGATCCCGGTTTGGGCAGAACGCTCGTGAGAATCGGCCGGAAAACGCCCGGCGAACTCGCTTCGGGCGCAGCCCGTCTGCGGGGCCGCCGCCGCGCCTGGCCCGGGACGCCGGGGGGTCGCGCCCGCGCCCCGCCGGAAAGCCCCCCGCGGGTCCGCCGCGCGCGACGCCGACGCCTCCCGCTCCTTAGCGCCCGGGGCTCCCCTCCCTGGCGCGGGCCGGTGGGGCCGGGCGGGCCCCGAGGCCCGGGCTCCAACCCTCGCCTGCCTCCTCAGCCTTCCGAGTCCGGGGTCCTGTGCCCCGGGGCCTCCCCCTGGGCAACCCTGAGTCCCGCGCCCCGAGGCCCCCGACCGCCCCGGCGCCGACGGTGCCCTTCGCTGCCGCGTCCACGCCTCGGGGCGAGAGAAACCTCCGTTCCCCCACAGGGGGAAGCTGCAGCCCGGGGCGCCCCAGCCGCTCCCAAAGTCGGAGCACGACGCCCGGCCCCAGGCCCTCCCTCAACTCTGCTCCGGGAGGGCTCCCCGGCGCCGGGGCCGCCGGCGGGTCCGCGTCCTCTCGGCGCGTTTTCCGGGGGGCCGCGCCGGGCCCCGAGCGAGAAAGGGCCCTCGGCCCCGGGGACCAGGCCGGTCCCCGGGGCTGCCCAACGCCGGCCGATTCTCACGAGCGTTCTGCCCAAACCGATCCCGGTTTGGGCAGAACGCTCGTGAGAATCGGCCGGAAAACGCCCGGCGAACTCGCTTCGGGCGCAGCCCGTCTGCGGGGCCACCCCCCGCGCCTGGCCCGGGACCCCGCGGGGTCGCGCCCGCGCCCCGCCGGAAAGCCCCCCGCGAGTCCTTCGCGCGCGACGCCGACGCCTCCCGCTCCTCAGCGCCCGGGACTCCCCTCCCTGGCGCGGGCCGGTGGGGCCGGGCGGGCCCCGAGGCCCGGGCTCCAACCCTCGCCTGCCTCCTCAGCCTTCCGAGTCCGGGGTCCTGTGCCCCGGGGCCTCCCCCGGGCAACTCTGAGTCCCGCGCCCTGAGGCCCCCGACCGCCCCGGCGCCGACGGTGCCCTTCGCAGCCGCGTCCACGCCTCGGGGCGAGAGAAACCTCCGTTCCCCCGCAGGGGGAAGCCGCAGCCCGGGGCGCCCCAGCCGCCCCCAAAGTCGGAGCACGACGCCCGGCCCCAGGCCCTCCCTCAACTCTGCTCCGGGAGGGCTCCCAGGCGCCGGGGCCGCCGGCGGGTCCGCGTCCTCTCGGCGCGTTTTCCGGGGGGCCGCGCCGGGCCCCGAGCGAGAAAGGGCCCTCGGCCCCGGGACCAGGCCGGTCCCCGGGGCTGCCCAACGCCGGCCGATTCTCACGAGCGTTCTGCCCAAACCGGGATCGGTTTGGGCAGAACGCTCGTGAGAATCGGCCGGAAAACGCCCGGCGAACTCGCTTCGGGCGCAGCCCGTCTGCGGGGCCGCCCCCCGCGCCTGGCCCGGGACCCCGCGGGGTCGCGCCCGCGCCCCGCCGGAAAGCCCCCCGCGAGTCCGCCGCGCGCGACGCCGACGCCTCCCGCTCCTCAGCGCCCGGGGCTCCCCTACCTGGCGCGGGCCGGTGGGGCCGGGCGGGCCCCGAGGCCCGGGCTCCAACCCTCGCCTGCCTCCTCAGCCTTCCGAGTCCGGGGTCCTGTGCCCCGGGGCCTCCCCCTGGGCAACCCTGAGTCCCGCGCCCCGAGGCCCCCGACCGCCCCGGCGCCGACGGTGCCCTTCGCTGCCGCGTCCACGCCTCGGGGCGAGAGAAACCTCCGTTCCCCCACAGGGGGAAGCTGCAGCCCGGGGCGCCCCAGCCGCCCCCAAAGTCGGAGCACGATGCCCGGCCCCAGGCCCTCCCTCAACTCTGCTCCGGGAGGGCTCCCCGGCGCCGGGGCCGCCGGCGGGTCCGCGTCCTCTCGGCGCGTTTTCCGGGGGGCCGCGCCGGGCCCCGAGCGAGAAAGGGCCCTCGGCCCCGGGGACCAGGCCGGTCCCCGGGGCTGCCCAACGCCGGCCGATTCTCACGAGCGTTCTGCCCAAACCGATCCCGGTTTGGGCAGAACGCTCGTGAGAATCGGCCGGAAAACGCCTGGCGAACTCGCTTCGGGCGCAGCCCGTCTGCGGGGCCACCCCCCGCGCCTGGCCCGGGACCCCGCGGGGTCGCGCCCGCGCCCCGCCGGAAAGCCCCCCGCGAGTCCTTCGCGCGCGACGCCGACGCCTCCCGCTCCTCAGCGCCCGGGACTCCCCTCCCTGGCGCGGGCCGGTGGGGCCGGGCGGGCCCCGAGGCCCGGGCTCCAACCCTCGCCTGCCTCCTCAGCCTTCCGAGTCCGGGGTCCTGTGCCCCGGGGCCTCCCCCGGGCAACTCTGAGTCCCGCGCCCTGAGGCCCCCGACCGCCCCGGCGCCGACGGTGCCCTTCGCAGCCGCGTCCACGCCTCGGGGCGAGAGAAACCTCCGTTACCCCGCAGGGGGAAGCCGCAGCCCGGGGAGCCCCAGCCGCCCCCAAAGTCGGAGCACGACGCCCGGCCCCAGGCCCTCCCTCAACTCTGCTCCGGGAGGGCTCCCCGGCGCCGGGGCCGCCGGCGGGGCCGCGTCCTCTCGGCGCGTTTTCCGGGGGGCCGCGCCGGACCCCGAGCGAGAAAGGGCCCTCGGCCCCGGGGACCAGGCCGGTCCCCGGGGCTGCCCAACGCCGGCCGATTCTCACGAGCGTTCTGCCCAAACCGATCCCGGTTTGGGCAGAACGCTCGTGAGAATCGGCCGGAAAACGCCCGGCGAACTCGCTTCGGGCGCAGCCCGTCTGCGGGGCCGCCCCCCGCGCCTCGCCCGGGACGCCGCGGTGTCGCGCCCGCGCCCCGCCGGAAAGCCCCCCGCGAGTCGGCCGCGCGCGACGCCGACGCCTCCCGCTCCTCAGCGCCCGGGGCTCCCATCCCTGGCGCGGGCCGGTGGGGCCGGGCGGGCCCCGAGGCCCGGGCTCCAACCCTCGCCTGCCTCCTCAGCCTTCCGAGTCCGGGGTCCTGTGCCCCGGGGCCTCCCCCTGGGCAACCCTGAGTCCCGCGCCCCGAGGCCCCCGACCACCCCGGCGCCGACGGTGCCCTTCGCAGCCGCGTCCACGCCTCGGGGCGAGTGAAACCTCCGTTCCCCCGCAGGGGGTAGCCGCAGCCCGGGGCGCCCCAGCCGCCCCCAAAGTCGGAGCACGACGCCCGGACCCAGGCCCTCCCTCAACTCTGCTCCGGGAGGGCTCCCCGGCGCCGGGGCCGCCGGCGGGTCCGCGTCCTCTCGGCGCGTTTTCCGGGGGGCCGCGCCGGGCCCCGAGCGAGAAAGGGCCCTCGGCCCCGGGACAAGGCCGGTCCCCGGGGCTGCCCAACGCCGGCCGATTCTCACGAGCGTTCTGCCCAAACCGATCCCGGTTTGGGCAGAACGCTCGTGAGAATCGGCCGGAAAACGCCCGGCGAACTCGCTTCGGGCGCAGCACGTCTGCGGTGCCGCCCCCCGCGCCTGGCCCGGGACCCCGCGGGGTCGCGCCCGCGCCCCGCCGGAAAGCCCCCCGCGAGTCCGCCGCGCGCGACGCCGACGCCTCCCGCTCCTCAGCGCCCGGGGCTCCCCTCCCTGGCGCGGGCCGGTGGGGCCGGGCGGGCCCCGAGGCCCGGGCTCCAACCCTCGCCTGCCTCCTCAGCCTTCCGATTCCGGGGTCCTGTGCCCCGGGGCCTCCCCCTGGGCAACCCTGAGTCCCGCGCCCCGAGGCCCCCGACCGCACCGGCGCCGACGGTGCCCTTCGCAGGCGCGTCCACGCCTCGGGGCGAGAGAAACCTCCGTTCCCCCGCAGGGGGAAGCCGCAGCCCGAGGCGCCCCAGCCGCCCCCAAAGTCGGAGCACGACGCCCGGCCCCAGGCCCTCCCTCACCTCTGCTCCGGGAGGGCTCCCCGGCGCCGGGGCCGCCGGCGGGTCCGCGTCCTCTCGGCGCGTTTTCCGGGGGGCCGCGCCGGGCCCCGAGCGAGAAAGGGCCCTCGGCCCCGGGACAAGGCCGGTCCCCGGGGCTGCCCAACGCCGGCCGATTCTCACGAGCGTTCTGCCCAAACCGATCCCGGTTTGGGCAGAACGCTCGTGAGAATCGGCCGGAAAACGCCCGGCGAACTCGCTTCGGGCGCAGCCCGTCTGCGGGGCCGCCCCCGCGCCTGGCCCGGGACGCCGCGGGGTCGCGCCCGCGCCCTGCCGGAAAGCCCCCCGCGGGTCCGCCGCGCACGACGCCGACGCCTCCCGCTCCTCAGCGCCCGGGGCTCCCCTCCCTGGCGCGGGCCGGTGGGGCTGGGCGGGCCCCGAGGCCCGGGCTCCAACCCTCGCCTGCCTCCTCAGCCTACCGAGTCCGGGGTCCTGTGCCCCGGGGCCTCCCCCTGGGCAACCCTGAGTCCCGCGCCCCGAGGCCCCCGACCGCCCCGGCGCCGACGGTGCCCTTCGCAGCCGCGTCCACGCCTCGGGGCGAGAGAAACCTCCGTTCCCCCGCAGGGGGAAGCCGCAGCCCGGGGCGCCCCAGCCGCCCCCAAAGTCGGAGCACGACGCCCGGCCCCAGGCCCTCCCTCAACTCTGCTCCGGGAGGGCTCCCCGGCGCTGGGGCCGCCGGCGGGTCCGCGTCCTCTCGGCGCGTTTTCCGGGGGGCCGCGCCGGGCCCCGAGCGAGAAAGGGCCCTCGGCCCCGGGGACCAGGCCGGTCCCCGGGGCTGCCCAACGCCGGCCGATTCTCACGAGCGTTCTGCCCAAACCGATCCCGGTTTGGGCAGAACGCTCGTGAGAATCGGCCGGAAAACGCCCGGCGAACTCGCTTCGGGCGCAGCCCGTCTGCGGGGTCGCCCCCCGCGCCTGGCCCGGGACCCCGCGGGGTCGCGCCCGCGCCCCGCCGGAAAGCCCCCCGCGAGTCCGCCGCGCGCGACGCCGACGCCTCCCGCTCCTCAGCGCCCGGGGCTCCCCTCCCTGGCGCGGGCCGGTGGGGCCGGGCGGGCCCCGAGGCCCGGGCTCCAACCCTCGCCTGCCTCCTCAGCCTTCCGAGTCCGGGGTCCTGTGCCCCGGGGCCTCCCCCGGGCAACTCTGAGTCCCGCGCCCTGAGGCCCCCGACCGCCCCGGCGCCGACGGTGCCCTTCGCAGCCGCGTCCACGCCTCGGGGCGAGAGAAACCTCCGTTCCCCCGCAGGGGGAAGCCGCAGCCCGGGGCGCCCCAGCCGCCCCCAAAGTCGGAGCACGACGCCCGGCCCCAGGCCCTCCCTCAACTCTGCTCCGGGAGGGCTCCCAGGCGCCGGGGCCGCCGGCGGGTCCGCGTCCTCTCGGCGCGTTTTCCGGGGGGCCGCGCCGGGCCCCGAGCGAGAAAGGGCCCTCGGCCCCGGGACCAGGCCGGTCCCCGGGGCTGCCCAACGCCGGCCGATTCTCACGAGCGTTCTGCCCAAACCGATCCCGGTTTGGGCAGAACGCTCGTGAGAATCGGCCGGAAAACGCCCGGCGAACTCGCTTCGGGCGCAGCCCGTCTGCGGGGCCGCCCCCCGCGCCTGGCCCGGGACCCCGCGGGGTCGCGCCCGCGCCCCGCCGGAAAGCCCCCCGCGAGTCCGCCGCGCGCGACGCCGACGCCTCCCGCTCCTCAGCGCCCGGGGCTCCCCTCCCTGGCGCGGGCCGGTGGGGCCGGGCGGGCCCCGAGGCCCGGGCTCCAACCCTCGCCTGCCTCCTCAGCCTTCCGAGTCCGGGGTCCTGTGCCCCGGGGCCTCCCCCTGGGCAACCCTGAGTCCCGCGCCCCGAGTTCCCCGACCGCCCCGGCGCCGACGGTGCCCTTCGCAGCCACGTCCACGCCTCGGGGCGAGAGAAACCTCCGTTCCCCCGCAGGGGGAAGCCGCAGCCCGGGGCGCCCCAGCCGCCCCCAAAGTCGGAGCACGACGCCCGGCCCCAGGCCCTCCCTCAACTCTGCTCCGGAGGGCTCCCCGGCGCCGGGGCCGCCGGCGGGGCCGCGTCCTCTCGGCGCGTTTTCCGGGGGGCCGCGCCGGGCCCCGAGCGAGAAAGGGCCCTCGGCCCCGGGGACCAGGCCGGTCCCCGGGGCTGCCCAACGCCGGCCGATTCTCACGAGCGTTCTGCCCAAACCGATCCCGGTTTGGGCAGAACGCTCGTGAGAATCGGCCGGAAAACGCCCGGCGAACTCGCTTTGCGCGCAGCCCGTCTGCGGGGCCGCCCCCCGCGCCTGGCCCGGGACCCCGTGGGGTCGCGCCCGCGCCCCGCCGGAAAGCCCCCCGCGAGTCCGCCGCGCGCGACGCCGACGCCTCCCGCTCCTCAGCGCCCGGGGCTCCCCTCCCTGGCGCGGGCCGGTGGGGCCGGGCGGGCCCCGAGGCCCGGGCTCCAACCCTCGCCTGCCTCCTCAGCCTTCCGAGTCCGGGGTCCTGTGCCCCGGGGCCTCCCCCTGGGCAACCCTGAGTCCCGCGCCCCGAGGCCCCCGACCGCCGCGGCGCCGACGGTGCCCTTCGCAGCCGCGTCCACGCCTCGGGGCGAGAGAAACCTCCATTCCCCCGCAGGGGGAAGCCGCAGCCCGGGGCGCCCCAGCCGCCCCCAAAGTCGTAGCACGATGCCCGGACCCAGGCCCTCCCTCAACTCTGCTCCGGGAGGGCTCCACGGCGCCGGGGCCGCCGGCGGGTCCGCGTCCTCTCGGCGCGTTTTCCCGGGTGCCGCGCCGGGCCCCGAGCGAGAAAGGGCCCTCGGCCCCGGGGACCAGGCCGGTCCCCGGGGCTGCCCAACGCCGGCCGATTCTCACGAGCGTTCTGCCCAAACCGATCCCGGTTTGGGCAGAACGCTCGTGAGAATCGGCCGGAAAACGCCCGGCGAACTCGCTTCGGGCGCAGCCCGTCTGCGGGGCCGCCCCCCGCGTCTGGCCCGGGACCCCGCGGGGTCGCGCCCGCGCCCCGCCGGAAAGCCCCCCGCGAGTCCGCCGCGCGCGACGCCGACGCCTCCCGCTCCTCAGCGCCCGGGGCTCCCCTCCCTGGCGCGGGCCGGTGGGGCCGGGCGGGCCCCGAGGCCCGGGCTCCAACCCTCGCCTGCCTCCTCAGCCTTCCGAGTCCGGGGTCCTGTGCCCCGGGGCCTCCCCCTGGGCAACCCTGAGTCCCGCGCCCCGAGGCCCCTACCGCCCCGGCGCCGACGGTGCCCTTCGCAGCCGCGTCCGCGCCTCGGGGCGAGAGAAACCTCCGTTCCCCCGCAGGGGGAAGCCGCAGCCCGAGGCGCCCCAGCCGCCCCCAAAGTCGGAGCACGACGCCCGGCCCCAGGCCCTCCCTCAACTCTGCTCCGGGAGGGCTCCCCGGCGCCGGGGCCGCCGGCTGGTCCGCGTCCTCTCGGCGCGTTTTCCGGGGGGCCGCGCCGGGCCCCGAGCGAGAAAGGGCCCTCGGCTCCGGGACCAGGCCGGTCCCCGGGGCTGCCCAACGCCGGCCGATTCTCACGAGCGTTCTGCCCAAACCGATCCCGGTTTGGGCAGAACGCTCGTGAGAATCGGCCGGAAAACGCCCGGCGAACTCGCTTCGGGCGCAGCCCGTCTGCGGGGCCGCCCCCCGCGCCTGGCCCGGGACCCCGCGGGGTCGCGCCCGCGCCCCGCCGGAAAGCCCCCCGCGAGTCCGCCGCGCGCGACGCCGACGCCTCCCGCTCCTCAGCGCCCGGGGCTCCCCTCCCTGGCGTGGGCCGGTGGGGCCGGGTGGGCCCCGAGGCCCGGGCTCCAACCCTCGACTGCATCCTCAGCCTTCCGAATCCGGGGTCCTGTGCCCCGGGTCCTCCCCCTGGGCAACCCTGAGTCCCGCGCCCCGAGGCCCCCGACCGCCCCGGCGCCGACGGTGCCCTTCGCAGCCGCGTCCACGCCTCGGGGCGAGAGAAACCTCCGTTCCCCCGCAGGGGGAAGCCGCAGCCCGGGGCGCCCCAGCCGCCCCCAAAGTCGGAGCACGACGCCCGGCCCCAGGCCCTCCCTCAACTCTGCTCCGGGAGGGCTCCCAGGCGCCGGGGCCGCCGGCGGGTCCGCGTCCTCTCGGCGCGTTTTCCGGGGGGCCGCGCCGGGCCCCGAGCGAGAAAGGGCCCTCGGCCCCGGGACCAGGCCGGTCCCCGGGGCTGCCCAACGCCGGCCGATTCTCACGAGCGTTCTGCCCAAACCGGGATCGGTTTGGGCAGAACGCTCGTGAGAATCGGCCGGAAAACGCCCGGCGAACTCGCTTCGGGCGCAGCCCGTCTGCGGGGCCGCCCCCCGCGCCTGGCCCGGGACCCCGCGGGGTCGCGCCCGCGCCCCGCCGGAAAGCCCCCCGCGAGTCCGCCGCGCGCGACGCCGACGCCTCCCGCTCCTCAGCGCCCGGGGCTCCCCTCCCTGGCGCGGGCCGGTGGGGCCGGGCGGGCCCCGAGGCCCGGGCTCCAACCCTCGCCTGCCTCCTCAGCCTTCCGAGTCCGGGGTCCTGTGCCCCGGGGCCTCCCCCTGGGCAACCCTGAGTCCCGCGCCCCGAGGCCCCCGACCCCCCCGGCGCCGACGGTGCCCTTCGCAGCCACGTCCACGCCTCGGGGCGAGAGAAACCTCCGTTCCCCCGCAGGGGGAAGCCGCAGCCCGGGGCGCCCCAGCCGCCCCCAAAGTCGGAGCACGACGCCCGGCCCCAGGCCCTCCCTCAACTCTGCTCCGGGAGGGCTCCCCGGCGCCGGGGCCGCCGGCGGGGCCGCGTCCTCTCGGCGCGTTTTCCGGGGGGCCGCGCCGGGCCCCGAGCGAGAAAGGGCCCTCGGCCCCGGGGACCAGGCCGGTCCCCGGGGCTGCCCAACGCCGGCCGATTCTCACGAGCGTTCTGCCCAAACCGATCCCGGTTTGGGCAGAACGCTCGTGAGAATCGGCCGGAAAACGCCCGGCGAACTCGCTTCGGGCGCAGCCCGTCTGCGGGGCCGCCCCCGCGCCTGGCCCGGGACGCCGCGGGGTCGCGCCCGCGCCCTGCCGGAAAGCCCCCCGCGGGTCCGCCGCGCACGACGCCGACGCCTCCCGCTCCTCAGCGCCCGGGGCTCCCCTCCCTGGCGCGGGCCGGTGGGGCTGGGCGGGCCCCGAGGCCCGGGCTCCAACCCTCGCCTGCCTCCTCAGCCTACCGAGTCCGGGGTCCTGTGCCCCGGGGCCTCCCCCTGGGCAACCCTGAGTCCCGCGCCCCGAGGCCCCCGACCGCCCCGGCGCCGACGGTGCCCTTCGCAGCCGCGTCCACGCCTCGGGGCGAGAGAAACCTCCGTTCCCCCGCAGGGGGAAGCCGCAGCCCGGGGCGCCCCAGCCGCCCCCAAAGTCGGAGCACGACGCCCGGCCCCAGGCCCTCCCTCAACTCTGCTCCGGGAGGGCTCCCCGGCGCTGGGGCCGCCGGCGGGTCCGCGTCCTCTCGGCGCGTTTTCCGGGGGGCCGCGCCGGGCCCCGAGCGAGAAAGGGCCCTCGGCCCCGGGGACCAGGCCGGTCCCCGGGGCTGCCCAACACCGGCCGATTCTCACGAGCGTTCTGCCCAAACCGATCCCGGTTTGGGCAGAACGCTCGTGAGAATCGGCCGGAAAACGCCCGGCGAACTCGCTTCGGGCGCAGCCCGTCTGCGGGGTCGCCCCCCGCGCCTGGCCCGGGACCCCGCGGGGTCGCGCCCGCGCCCCGCCGGAAAGCCCCCCGCGAGTCCGCCGCGCGCGACGCCGACGCCTCCCGCTCCTCAGCGCCCGGGGCTCCCCTCCCTGGCGCGGGCCGGTGGGGCCGGGCGGGCCCCGAGGCCCGGGCTCCAACCCTCGCCTGCCTCCTCAGCCTTCCGAGTCCGGGGTCCTGTGCCCCGGGGCCTCCCCCGGGCAACTCTGAGTCCCGCGCCCTGAGGCCCCCGACCGCCCCGGCGCCGACGGTGCCCTTCGCAGCCGCGTCCACGCCTCGGGGCGAGAGAAACCTCCGTTCCCCCGCAGGGGGAAGCCGCAGCCCGGGGCGCCCCAGCCGCCCCCAAAGTCGGAGCACGACGCCCGGCCCCAGGCCCTCCCTCAACTCTGCTCCGGGAGGGCTCCCAGGCGCCGGGGCCGCCGGCGGGTCCGCGTCCTCTCGGCGCGTTTTCCGGTGGGCCGCGCCGGGCCCCGAGCGAGAAAGGGCCCTCGGCCCCGGGACCAGGCCGGTCCCCGGGGCTGCCCAACGCCGGCCGATTCTCACGAGCGTTCTGCCCAAACCGATCCCGGTTTGGGCAGAACGCTCGTGAGAATCGGCCGGAAAACGCCCGGCGAACTCGCTTCGGGCGCAGCCCGTCTCTGGGGCCGCCCCCCGCGCCTGGCCCGGGACCCCGCGGGGTCGCGCCCGCGCCCCGCCGGAAAGCCCCCCGCGAGTCCGCCGCGCGCGACGCCGACGCCTCCCGCTCCTCAGCGCCCGGGGCTCCCCTCCCTGGCGCGGGCCGGTGGGGCCGGGCGGGCCCCGAGGCCCGGGCTCCAACCCTCGCCTGCCTCCTCAGCCTTCCGAGTCCGGGGTCCTGTGCCCCGGGGCCTCCCCCTGGGCAACCCTGAGTCCCGCGCCCCGAGTTCCCCGACAGCCCCGGCGCCGACGGTGCCCTTCGCAGCCACGTCCACGCCTCGGGGCGAGAGAAACCTCCGTTCCCCCGCAGGGGGAAGCCGCAGCCCGGGGCGCCCCAGCCGCCCCCAAAGTCGGAGCACGACGCCCGGCCCCAGGCCCTCCCTCAACTCTGCTCCGGGAGGGCTCCCCGGCGCCGGGGCCGCCGGCGGGGCCGCGTCCTCTCGGCGCGTTTTCCGGGGGGCCGCGCCGGGCCCCGAGCGAGAAAGGGCCCTCGGCCCCGGGGACCAGGCCGGTCCCCGGGGCTGCCCAACGCCGGCCGATTCTCACGAGCGTTCTGCCCAAACCGATCCCGGTTTGGGCAGAACGCTCGTGAGAATCGGCCGGAAAACGCCCGGCGAACTCGCTTCGGGCGCAGCACGTCTGCGGTGCCGCCCCCCGCGCCTGGCCCGGGACCCCGCGGGGTCGCGCCCGCGCCCCGCCGGAAAGCCCCCCGCGAGTCCGCCGCGCGCGACGCCGACGCCTCCCGCTCCTCAGCGCCCGGGGCTCCCCTCCCTGGCGCGGGCCGGTGGGGCCGGGCGGGCCCCGAGGCCCGGGCTCCAACCCTCGCCTGCCTCCTCAGCCTTCCGAGTCCGGGGTCCTGTGCCCCGGGGCCTCCCCCTGGGCAACCCTGAGTCCCGCGCCCCGAGGCCCCCGACCGCCCGGCGCCGACGGTGCCCTTCGCAGCCGCGTCCACGCCTCGGGGCGAGTGAAACCTCCGTTCCCCCGCAGGGGGAAGCCGCAGCCCGGGGCGCCCCAGCCGCCCCCAAAGTCGGAGCACGACGCCCGGACCCAGGCCCTCCCTCAACTCTGCTCCGGGAGGGCTCCCCGGCGCCGGGGCCGCCGGCGGGTCCGCGTCCTCTCGGCGCGTTTTCCGGGGGGCCGCGCCGGGCCCCGAGCGAGAAAGGGCCCTCGGCCCCGGGACCAGGCCGGTCCCCGGGGCTGCCCAACGCCGGCCGATTCTCACGAGCGTTCTGCCCAAACCGATCCCGGTTTGGGCAGAACGCTCGTGAGAATCGGCCGGAAAACGGCCGGCGAACTCGCTTCGGGCGCAGCCCGTCTGCGGGGCCGCCCCCCGCGCCTGGCCCGGGACCCCGCGGGGTCGCGCCCGCGCCCCGCCGGAAAGCCCCCCGCGAGTCCTTCGCGCGCGACGCCGACGCCTCCCGCTCCTCAGCGCCCGGGACTCCCCTCCCTGGCGCGGGCCGGTGGGGCCGGGCGGGCCCCGAGGCCCGGGCTCCAACCCTCGCCTGCCTCCTCAGCCTTCCGAGTCCGGGGTCCTGTGCCCCGGGGCCTCCCCCGGGCAACTCTGAGTCCCGCGCCCTGAGGCCCCCGACCGCCCCGGCGCCGACGGTGCCCTTCGCAGCCGCGTCCACGCCTCGGGGCGAGAGAAACCTCCGTTCCCCCGCAGGGGGAAGCCGCAGCCCGGGGCGCCCCAGCCGCCCCCAAAGTCGGAGCACGACGCCCGGCCCCAGGCCCTCCCTCAACTCTGCTCCGGGAGGGCTCCCAGGCGCCGGGGCCGCCGGCGGGTCCGCGTCCTCTCGGCGCGTTTTCCGGGGGGCCGCGCCGGGCCCCGAGCGAGAAAGGGCCCTCGGCCCCGGGACCAGGCCGGTCCCCGGGGCTGCCCAACGCCGGCCGATTCTCACGAGCGTTCTGCCCAAACCGGGATCGGTTTGGGCAGAACGCTCGTGAGAATCGGCCGGAAAACGCCCGGCAAACTCGCTTCGGGCGCAGCCCGTCTGCGGGGCCGCCCCCCGCGCCTGGCCCGGGACCCTGCGGGGTCGCGCCCGCGCCCCGCCGGAAAGCCCCCCGCGAGTCCGCCGCGCGCGACGCCGACGCCTCCCGCTCCTCAGCGCCCGGGGCTCCCCTCCCTGGCGCGGGCCGGTGGGGCCGGGCGGGCCCCGAGGCCCGGGCTCCAACCCTCGCCTGCCTCCTCAGCCTTCCGAGTCCGGGGTCCTGTGCCCCGGGGCCTCCCCCGGGCAACCCTGAGTCCCGCGCCCCGAGGCCCCCGACCGCCCCGGCGCCGACGGTGCCCTTCGCAGCCGCGTCCACGCCTCGGGGCGAGAGAAACCTCCGTTCCCCCGCAGGGGGAAGCCGCAGCCCGGGGCGCCCCAGCCGCCCCCAAAGTCGGAGCACGACGCCCGGCCCCAGGCCCTCCCTCAACTCTGCTCCGGGAGGGCTCCCCGGCGCCGGGGCCGCCGGCGGGTCCGCGTCCTCTCGGCGCGTTTTCTGGGGTGCCGCGCCGGGCCCCGAGCGAGAAAGGGCCCTCGGCCCCGGGACCAGGCCGGTCCCCGGGGCTGCCCAACGCCGGCCGATTCTCACGAGCGTTCTGCCCAAACCGATCCCGGTTTGGGCAGAACGCTCGTGAGAATCGGCCGGAAAACGCCCGGCGAACTCGCTTCGGGCGCAGCCCGTCTGCCGGGCCGCCCCCCGCGCCTGGCCCGGGACGCCGCGGGGTCGCGCCCGCGCCCCGCCGGAAGCCCCCCGCGGGTCCGCCGCGTGCGACGGCGACGCCTCCCGCTCCTCAGCGCCCGGGGCTCCCCTCCCTGGCGCGGGCCGGTGGGGCAGGGCCGGCCCCGAGGCCCGGGCTCCAACCCTCGCCTGCCTCCTCAGCCTTCCGCGTCCGGGGTCCTGTGCCCCGGGGCCTCCCCCTGGGCAACCCTGAGTCCCGCGCCCCGAGGCCCCCGACCGCCCCGGCGCCGACGGTGCCCTTCGCAGCCGCGACCACGCCTCGGGGCGAGAGAAACCTCCGTTCCCCCGCAGGGGGAAGCCGCAGCCCGGGGCGCCCCAGCCGCCCCCAAAGTCGGAGCACGACGCCCGGCCCCAGGCACTCCCTCAACTCTGCTCCGGGAGGGCTCCCCGGCCCCGGGGCCGCCGGCGGTTCCGCGTCCTCTCGGCGCGTTTTCCGGGGGGCCGCGCCGGGCCCCGAGCGAGAAAGGGCCCTCGGCCCCGGGGACCAGGCCGGTCCCCGGGGCTGCCCAACGCCGGCCGATTCTCACAAGCGTTCTGCCCAAACCGATCCCGGTTTGGGCAGAACGCTCGTGACAAAGGCCGGAAAACACCCGGCGAACTCGCTTCGGGCGCAGCCCGTCTGCCGGGCCGCCCCCCGCACCTGGCCCGGGACGCCGCGTGGTCGCGCCCGCGCCCCGCCGGCAAGGCCCCCGCGGGTCCGCCGCGCGCGACGCCGACGCCTCCCGCTCCTCAGCGCCCGGGGCTCCCCTCCCTGGCGCGGGCCGGTGGGGCCGGGCGGGCCCCGAGGCCCGGGCTCCAACCCTCGCCTGCCTCCTCAGCCTTCCGCGTCCGGGGTCCTGTGACCCGGGGACTCCCCCTGGGCAACCCTGAGTCCCGCGCCCCGAGGCCCCCGACCGCCCCGGCGCCGACGGTGCCCTTCGCAGCCGCGTCCACGCTTCGGGGCGAGAGAAACCTCCGTTCACCCGCAGGGGGAAGCCGCAGCCCGGGGCGCCCCAGCCGCCCCCAAAGTCGGAGCACGACGCCCGGCCCCAGGCCCTCCCTCAACTCTGCTCCGGGAGGGCTCCCAGGCGCCGGGGCCGCCGGCGGGTCCGCGTCCTCTCGGCGCGTTTTCCGGGGAGCCGCGCCGGGCCCCGAGCGAGAAAGGGCCCTCGGCCCCGGGGACCAGGCCGGTCCCCGGGGCTGCCCAACGCCGTCCGATTCTCACGAGCGTTCTGCCCAAACCGATCCCGGTTTGGGCAGAACGCTCGTGAGAATCGGCCGGAAAACGCCCGGCGAACTCGCTTTGCGCGCAGCCCGTCTGCGGGGCCGCCCCCCGCGCCTGGCCCGGGACCCCGCGGGGTCGCGCCCGCGCCCCGCCGGAAAGCCCCCCGCGAGTCCGCCGCGCGCGACGCCGACGCCTCCCGCTCCTCAGCGCCCGGGGCTCCCCTCCCTGGCGTGGGCCGGTGGGGCCGGGCGGGCCCCGAGGCCCGGGCTCCAACCCTCGCCTGCCTCCTCAGCCTTCCGAGTCCGGGGTCCTGTGCCCCGGGGCCTCCCCCTGGGCAACCTGAGTCCCGCGCCCCGAGGCCCCCGACCGCCCCGGCGCCGACGGTGCCCTTCGCAGCCGCGTCCACGCCTCGGGGCGAGAGAAACCTCCGTTCCCCCGCAGGGGGAAGCCGCAGCCCGGGGCGCCCCAGCCGCCCCCAAAGTCGGAGCACGACGCCCGGCCCCAGGCCCTCCCTCAACTCTGCTCCGGGAGGGCTCCCCGGCGCCGGGGCCGCCGGCGGGGCCGCGTCCTCTCGGCGCGTTTTCCGGGGGGCCGCGCCGGGCCCCGAGCGAGAAAGGGCCCTCGGCCCCGGGACCAGGCCGGTCCCCGGGGCTGCCCAACGCCGGCCGATTCTCACGAGCGTTCTGCCCAAACCGGGATCGGTTTGGGCAGAACGCTCGTGAGAATCGGCCGGAAAACGCCCGGCAAACTCGCTTCGGGCGCAGCCCGTCTGCGGGGCCGCCCCCCGCGCCTGGCCCGGGACCCCGCGGGGTCGCGCCCGCGCCCCGCCGGAAAGCCCCCCGCGAGTCCGCCGCGCGCGACGCCGACGCCTCCCGCTCCTCAGCGCCCGGGGCTCCCCTCCCTGGCGCGGGCCGGTGGGGCCGGGCGGGCCCCGAGGCCCGGGCTCCAACCCTCGCCTGCCTCCTCAGCCTTCCGAGTCCGGGGTCCTGTGCCCCGGGGCCTCCCCCGGGCAACCCTGAGTCCCGCGCCCCGAGGCCCCCGACCGCCCCGGCGCCGACGGTGCCCTTCGCAGCCGCGTCCACGCCTCGGGGCGAGAGAAACCTCCGTTCCCCCGCAGGGGGAAGCCGCAGCCCGGGGCGCCCCAGCCGCCCCCAAAGTCGGAGCACGACGCCCGGCCCCAGGCCCTCCCTCAACTCTGCTCCGGGAGGGCTCCCCGGCGCCGGGGCCGCCGGCGGGGCCGCGTCCTCTCGGCGCGTTTTCCGGGGGGCCGCGCCGGGCCCCGAGCGAGAAAGGGCCCTCGGCCCCGGGGACCAGGCCGGTCCCCGGGGCTGCCCAACGCCGTCCGATTCTCACGAGCGTTCTGCCCAAACCGATCCCGGTTTGGGCAGAACGCTCGTGAGAATCGGCCGGAAAACGCCCGGCGAACTCGCTTCGGGCGCAGCCCGTCTGCGGGGCCGCCGCCGCGCCTGGCCCGGGACGCCGCGGGGTCGCGCCCGCGCCCCGCCGGAAAGCCCCCCGCGAGTCGGCCGCGCGCGACGCCGACGCCTCCCGCTCCTCAGCGCCCGGGGCTCCCCTCCCTGGCGCGGGCCGGTGGGGCCGGGCGGGCCCCGAGGCCCGGGCTCCAACCCTCGCCTGCCTCCTCAGCCTTCCGAGTCCGGGGTCCTGTGCCCCGGGGCCTCCCCCTGGGCAACCCTGAGTCCCGCGCCCCGAGGCCCCCGACCGCCCCGGCGCCGACGGTGCCCTTCTCAGCCGCGTCCACGCCTCGGGGCGAGAGAAACCTCCGTTCCCCCACAGGGGGAAGCTGCAGCCCGGGGCGCCCCAGCCGCCCCCAAAGTCGGAGCACGACGCCCGGCCCCAGGCCCTCCCTCAACTCTGCTCCGGGAGGGCTCCCCGGCGCCGGGGCCGCCGGCGGGTCCGCGTCCTCTCGGCGCGTTTTCCGGGGGGCCGCGCCGGGCCCCGAGCGAGAAAGGGCCCTCGGCCCCGGGGACCAGGCCGGTCCCCGGGGCTGCCCAACGCCGGCCGATTCTCACGAGCGTTCTGCCCAAACCGATCCCGGTTTGGGCAGAACGCTCGTGAGAATCGGCCGGAAAACGCCCGGCGAACTCGCTTCGGGCGCAGCCCGTCTGCGGGGCCGCCCCCCGCGCCTGGCCCGGGACCCCGCGGGGTCGCGCCCGCGCCCCGCCGGAAAGCCCCCCGCGAGTCCTTCGCGCGCGACGCCGACGCCTCCCGCTCCTCAGCGCCCGGGACTCCCCTCCCTGGCGCGGGCCGGTGGGGCCGGGCGGGCCCCGAGGCCCGGGCTCCAACCCTCGCCTGCCTCCTCAGCCTTCCGAGTCCGGGGTCCTGTGCCCCGGGGCCTCCCCCGGGCAACTCTGAGTCCCGCGCCCTGAGGCCCCCGACCGCCCCGGCGCCGACGGTGCCCTTCGCAGCCGCGTCCACGCCTCGGGGCGAGAGAAACCTCCGTTCCCCCGCAGGGGGAAGCCGCAGCCCGGGGCGCCCCAGCCGCCCCCAAAGTCGGAGCACGACGCCCGGCCCCAGGCCCTCCCTCAACTCTGCTCCAGGAGGGCTCCCAGGCGCCGGGGCCGCTGGCGGGTCCGCGTCCTCTCGGCGCGTTTTCCGGGGGGCCGCGCCGGGCCCCGAGCGAGAAAGGGCCCTCGGCCCCGGGACCAGGCCGGTCCCCGGGGCTGCCCAACGCCGGCCGATTCTCACGAGCGTTCTGCCCAAACCGGGATCGGTTTGGGCAGAACGCTCGTGAGAATCGGCCGGAAAACGCCCGGCGAACTCGCTTCGGGCGCAGCCCGTCTGCGGGGCCGCCCCCCGCGCCTGGCCCGGGACCCCGCGGGGTCGCGCCCGCGCCCCGCCGGAAAGCCCCCCGCGAGTCCGCCGCGCGCGACGCCGACGCCTCCCGCTCCTCAGCGCCCGGGGCTCCCCTCCCTGGCGCGGGCCGGTGGGGCCGGGCGGGCCCCGAGGCCCGGGCTCCAACCCTCGCCTGCCTCCTCAGCCTTCCGAGTCCGGGGTCCTGTGCCCCGGGGCCTCCCCCTGGGCAACCCTGAGTCCCGCGCCCCGAGGCCCCCGACCGCCCCGGCGCCGACGGTGCCCTTCGCAGCCACGTCCACGCCTCGGGGCGAGAGAAACCTCCGTTCCCCCGCAGGGGGAAGCCGCAGCCCGGGGCGCCCCAGCCGCCCCCAAAGTCGGAGCACGACGCCCGGCCCCAGGCCCTCCCTCAACTCTGCTCCGGGAGGGCTCCCCGGCGCCGGGGCCGCCGGCGGGGCCGCGTCCTCTCGGCGCGTTTTCCGGGGGGCCGCGCCGGGCCCCGAGCGAGAAAGGGCCCTCGGCCCCGGGGACCAGGCCGGTCCCCGGGGCTGCCCAACGCCGGCCGATTCTCACGAGCGTTCTGCCCAAACCGATCCCGGTTTGGGCAGAACGCTCGTGAGAATCGGCCGGATAACGCCCGGCGAACTCGCTTCGGGCGCAGCCCGTCTGCGGGGCCGCCCCCCGCGCCTCGCCCGGGACCCCGCGGGGTCGCGCCCGCGCTCCGCCGGAAAGCCCCCCGCGAGTCCGCCGGGCGCGACGCCGACGCCTCCCGCTCCTCAGCGCCCGGGGCTCCCATCCCTGGCGCGGGCCGGTGGGGCCGGGCGGGCCCCGAGGACCGGGCTCCAACCCTCGCCTGCCTCCTCAGCCTTCCGAGTCCGGGGTCCTGTGCCCCGGGGCCTCCCCCTGGGCAACCCTGAGTCCCGCGCCCCGAGGCCCCCGACCGCCCCGGCGCCGACGGTGCCCTTCGCAGCCGCGTCCACGCCTCGGGGCGAGTGAAACCTCCGTTCCCCCGCAGGGGGTAGCCGCAGCCCGGGGCGCCCCAGCCGCCCCCAAAGTCGGAGCACGACGCCCGGACCCAGGCCCTCCCTCAACTCTGCTCCGGGAGGGCTCCCCGGCGCCGGGGCCGCCGGCGGGTCCGCGTCCTCTCGGCGCGTTTTCCGGGGGGCCGCGCCGGGCCCCGAGCGAGAAAGGGCCCTCGGCCCCGGGACCAGGCCGGTCCCCGGGGCTGCCCAACGCCGGCCGATTCTCACGAGCGTTCTGCCCAAACCGATCCCGGTTTGGGCAGAACGCTCGTGAGAATCGGCCGGAAAACGCCCGGCGAACTCGCTTCGGGCGCAGCACGTCTGCGGTGCCGCCCCCCGCGCCTGGCCCGGGACCCCGCGGGGTCGCGCCCGCGCCCCGCCGGAAAGCCCCCCGCGAGTCCGCCGCGCGCGACGCCGACGCCTCCCGCTCCTCAGCGCCCGGGGCTCCCCTCCCTGGCGCGGGCCGGTGGGGCCGGGCGGGCCCCGAGGCCCGGGCTCCAACCCTCGCCTGCCTCCTCAGCCTTCCGAGTCCGGGGTCCTGTGCCCCGGGGCCTCCCCCTGGGCAACCCTGAGTCCCGCGCCCCGAGGCCCCCGACCGCCGCGGCGCCGACGGTGCCCTTCGCAGCCGCGTCCACGCCTCGGGGCGAGAGAAACCTCCATTCCCCCGCAGGGGGAAGCCGCAGCCCGGGGCGCCCCAGCCGCCCCCAAAGTCGGAACACGACGCCCGGCCCATTGCCCTCCCTCAACTCTGCTCCGGGAGGGCTACCCGGCGCCGGGGCCGCCGGCGGGTCCGCGTCCTCTCGGCGCGTTTTCCGGGGGGCCGCGCCGGGCCCCGAGCGAGAAAGGGCCCTCGGCCCCGGGACCAGGCCGGTCCCCGGGGCTGCCCAACGCCGGCCGATTCTCACGAGCGTTCTGCCCAAACCGATCCCGGTTTGGGCAGAACGCTTGTGAGAATCGGCCGGAAAACGCCCGGCGAACTCGCTTCGGGCGCAGCACGTCTGCGGTGCCGCCCCCCGCGCCTGGCCCGGGACCCCGCGGGGTCGCGCCCGCGCCCCGCCGGAAAGCCCCCCGCGAGTCCGCCGCGCGCGACGCCGACGCCTCCCGCTCCTCAGCGCCCGGGGCTCCCCTCCCTGGCGCGGGCCGGTGGGGCCGGGCGGGCCCCGAGGCCCGGGCTCCAACCCTCGCCTGCCTCCTCAGCCTTCCGAGTCCGGGGTCCTGTGCCCCGGGGCCTCCCCCTGGGCAACCCTGAGTCCCACGCCCCGAGGCCCCCGACCGCACCGGCGCCGACGGTGCCCTTCGCAGGCGCGTCCACGCCTCGGGGCGAGAGAAACCTCCGTTCCCCCGCAGGGGGAAGCCGCAGCCCGAGGCGCCCCAGCCGCCCCCAAAGTCGGAGCACGACGCCCGGCCCCAGGCCCTCCCTCAACTCTGCTCCGGGAGGGCTCCCCGGCGCCGGGGCCGCCGGCGGGTCCGCGTCCTCTCGGCGCGTTTTCCGGGGGGCCGCGCCGGGTCCCGAGCGAGAAAGGGCCCTCGGCCCCGGGGACCAGTCCGGTCCCCGGGGCTGCCCAACGCCGGCCGATTCTCACGAGCGTTCTGCCCAAACCGATCCCGGTTTGGGCAGAACGCTCGTGAGAATCGGCCGGAAAACGCCCGGCGAACTCGCTTCGGGCGCAGCACGTCTGCGGTGCCGCCCCCCGCGCCTGGCCCGGGACCCCGCGGGGTCGCGCCCGCGCCCCGCCGGAAAGCCCCCCGCGAGTCCGCCGCGCGCGACGCCGACGCCTCCCGCTCCTCAGCGCCCGGGGCTCCCCTCCCTGGCGCGGGCCGGTGGGGCCGGGCGGGCCCCGAGGCCCGGGCTCCAACCCTCGCCTGCCTCCTCAGCCTTCCGATTCCGGGGTCCTGTGCCCCGGGGCCTCCCCCTGGGCAACCCTGAGTCCCGCGCCCCGAGGCCCCCGACCGCACCGGCGCCGACGGTGCCCTTCGCAGGCGCGTCCACGCCTCGGGGCGAGAGAAACCTCCGTTCCCCCGCAGGGGGAAGCCGCAGCCCGAGGCGCCCCAGCCGCCCCCAAAGTCGGAGCACGACGCCCGGCCCCAGGCCCTCCCTCACCTCTGCTCCGGGAGGGCTCCCCGGCGCCGGGGCCGCCGGCGGGTCCGCGTCCTCTCGGCGCGTTTTCCGGGGGGCCGCGCCGGGCCCCGAGCGAGAAAGGGCCCTCGGCCCCGGGACAAGGCCGGTCCCCGGGGCTGCCCAACGCCGGCCGATTCTCACGAGCGTTCTGCCCAAACCGATCCCGGTTTGGGCAGAACGCTCGTGAGAATCGGCCGGAAAACGCCCGGCGAACTCGCTTCGGGCGCAGCCCGTCTGCGGGGCCGCCCCCGCGCCTGGCCCGGGACGCCGCGGGGTCGCGCCCGCGCCCTGCCGGAAAGCCCCCCGCGGGTCCGCCGCGCACGACGCCGACGCCTCCCGCTCCTCAGCGCCCGGGGCTCCCCTCCCTGGCGCGGGCCGGTGGGGCTGGGCGGGCCCCGAGGCCCGGGCTCCAACCCTCGCCTGCCTCCTCAGCCTACCGAGTCCGGGGTCCTGTGCCCCGGGGCCTCCCCCTGGGCAACCCTGAGTCCCGCGCCCCGAGGCCCCCGACCGCCCCGGCGCCGACGGTGCCCTTCGCAGCCGCGTCCACGCCTCGGGGCGAGAGAAACCTCCGTTCCCCCGCAGGGGGAAGCCGCAGCCCGGGGCGCCCCAGCCGCCCCCAAAGTCGGAGCACGACGCCCGGCCCCAGGCCCTCCCTCAACTCTGCTCCGGGAGGGCTCCCCGGCGCTGGGGCCGCCGGCGGGTCCGCGTCCTCTCGGCGCGTTTTCCGGGGGGCCGCGCCGGGCCCCGAGCGAGAAAGGGCCCTCGGCCCCGGGGACCAGGCCGGTCCCCGGGGCTGCCCAACGCCGGCCGATTCTCACGAGCGTTCTGCCCAAACCGATCCCGGTTTGGGCAGAACGCTCGTGAGAATCGGCCGGAAAACGCCCGGCGAACTCGCTTCGGGCGCAGCCCGTCTGCGGGGTCGCCCCCCGCGCCTGGCCCGGGACCCCGCGGGGTCGCGCCCGCGCCCCGCCGGAAAGCCCCCCGCGAGTCCGCCGCGCGCGACGCCGACGCCTCCCGCTCCTCAGCGCCCGGGGCTCCCCTCCCTGGCGCGGGCCGGTGGGGCCGGGCGGGCTCCGAGGCCCGGGCTCCAACCCTCGCCTGCCTCCTCAGCCTTCCGAGTCCGGGGTCCTGTGCCCCGGGGCCTCCCCCGGGCAACTCTGAGTCCCGCGCCCTGAGGCCCCCGACCGCCCCGGCGCCGACGGTGCCCTTCGCAGCCGCGTCCACGCCTCGGGGCGAGAGAAACCTCCGTTCCCCCGCAGGGGGAAGCCGCAGCCCGGGGCGCCCCAGCCGCCCCCAAAGTCGGAGCACGACGCCCGGCCCCAGGCCCTCCCTCAACTCTGCTCCGGGAGGGCTCCCAGGCGCCGGGGCCGCCGGCGGGTCCGCGTCCTCTCGGCGCGTTTTCCGGGGGGCCGCGCCGGGCCCCGAGCGAGAAAGGGCCCTCGGCCCCGGGACCAGGCCGGTCCCCGGGGCTGCCCAACGCCGGCCGATTCTCACGAGCGTTCTGCCCAAACCGATCCCGGTTTGGGCAGAACGCTCGTGAGAATCGGCCGGAAAACGCCCGGCGAACTCGCTTCGGGCGCAGCCCGTCTGCGGGGCCGCCCCCCGCGCCTGGCCCGGGACCCCGCGGGGTCGCGCCCGCGCCCCGCCGGAAAGCCCCCCGCGAGTCCGCCGCGCGCGACGCCGACGCCTCCCGCTCCTCAGCGCCCGGGGCTCCCCTCCCTGGCGCGGGCCGGTGGGGCCGGGCGGGCCCCGAGGCCCGGGCTCCAACCCTCGCCTGCCTCCTCAGCCTTCCGAGTCCGGGGTCCTGTGCCCCGGGGCCTCCCCCTGGGCAACCCTGAGTCCCGCGCCCCGAGTTCCCCGACCGCCCCGGCGCCGACGGTGCCCTTCGCAGCCACGTCCACGCCTCGGGGCGAGAGAAACCTCCGTTCCCCCGCAGGGGGAAGCCGCAGCCCGGGGCGCCCCAGCCGCCCCCAAAGTCGGAGCACGACGCCCGGCCCCAGGCCCTCCCTCAACTCTGCTCCGGAGGGCTCCCCGGCGCCGGGGCCGCCGGCGGGGCCGCGTCCTCTCGGCGCGTTTTCCGGGGGGCCGCGCCGGGCCCCGAGCGAGAAAGGGCCCTCGGCCCCGGGGACCAGGCCGGTCCCCGGGGCTGCCCAACGCCGGCCGATTCTCACGAGCGTTCTGCCCAAACCGATCCCGGTTTGGGCAGAACGCTCGTGAGAATCGGCCGGAAAACGCCCGGCGAACTCGCTTTGCGCGCAGCCCGTCTGCGGGGCCGCCCCCCGCGCCTGGCCCGGGACCCCGTGGGGTCGCGCCCGCGCCCCGCCGGAAAGCCCCCCGCGAGTCCGCCGCGCGCGACGCCGACGCCTCCCGCTCCTCAGCGCCCGGGGCTCCCCTCCCTGGCGCGGGCCGGTGGGGCCGGGCGGGCCCCGAGGCCCGGGCTCCAACCCTCGCCTGCCTCCTCAGCCTTCCGAGTCCGGGGTCCTGTGCCCCGGGGCCTCCCCCTGGGCAACCCTGAGTCCCGCGCCCCGAGGCCCCCGACCGCCGCGGCGCCGACGGTGCCCTTCGCAGCCGCGTCCACGCCTCGGGGCGAGAGAAACCTCCATTCCCCCGCAGGGGGAAGCCGCAGCCCGGGGCGCCCCAGCCGCCCCCAAAGTCGTAGCACGATGCCCGGACCCAGGCCCTCCCTCAACTCTGCTCCGGGAGGGCTCCACGGCGCCGGGGCCGCCGGCGGGTCCGCGTCCTCTCGGCGCGTTTTCCCGGGTGCCGCGCCGGGCCCCGAGCGAGAAAGGGCCCTCGGCCCCGGGGACCAGGCCGGTCCCCGGGGCTGCCCAACGCCGGCCGATTCTCACGAGCGTTCTGCCCAAACCGATACCGGTTTGGGCAGAACGCTCGTGAGAATCGGCCGGAAAACGCCCGGCGAACTCGCTTCGGGCGCAGCCCGTCTGCGGGGCCGCCCCCCGCGCCTGGCCCGGGACCCCGCGGGGTCGCGCCCGCGCCCCGCCGGAAAGCCCCCCGCGAGTCCGCCGCGCGCGACGCCGACGCCTCCCGCTCCTCAGCGCCCGGGGCTCCCCTCCCTGGCGCGGGCCGGTGGGGCCGGGCGGGCCCCGAGGCCCGGGCTCCAACCCTCGCCTGCCTCCTCAGCCTTCCGAGTCCGGGGTCCTGTGCCCCGGGGCCTCCCCCTGGGCAACCCTGAGTCCCGCGCCCCGAGGCCCCTACCGCCCCGGCGCCGACGGTGCCCTTCGCAGCCGCGTCCGCGCCTCGGGGCGAGAGAAACCTCCGTTCCCCCGCAGGGGGAAGCCGCAGCCCGAGGCGCCCCAGCCGCCCCCAAAGTCGGAGCACGACGCCCGGCCCCAGGCCCTCCCTCAACTCTGCTCCGGGAGGGCTCCCCGGCGCCGGGGCCGCCGGCTGGTCCGCGTCCTCTCGGCGCGTTTTCCGGGGGGCCGCGCCGGGCCCCGAGCGAGAAAGGGCCCTCGGCTCCGGGACCAGGCCGGTCCCCGGGGCTGCCCAACGCCGGCCGATTCTCACGAGCGTTCTGCCCAAACCGATCCCGGTTTGGGCAGAACGCTCGTGAGAATCGGCCGGAAAACGCCCGGCGAACTCGCTTCGGGCGCAGCCCGTCTGCGGGGCCGCCCCCCGCGCCTGACCCGGGACCCCGCGGGGTCGCGCCCGCGCCCCGCCGGAAAGCCCCCCGCGAGTCCGCCGCGCGCGACGCCGACGCCTCCCGCTCCTCAGCGCCCGGGGCTCCCCTCCCTGGCGTGGGCCGGTGGGGCCGGGTGGGCCCCGAGGCCCGGGCTCCAACCCTCGACTGCATCCTCAGCCTTCCGAATCCGGGGTCCTGTGCCCCGGGTCCTCCCCCTGGGCAACCCTGAGTCCCGCGCCCCGAGGCCCCCGACCGCCCCGGCGCCGACGGTGCCCTTCGCAGCCGCGTCCACGCCTCGGGGCGAGAGTAACCTCCGTTCCCCCGCAGGGGGAAGCCGCAGCCCGGGGCGCCCCAGCCGCCCCCAAAGTCGGAGCACGACGCCCGGCCCCAGGCCCTCCCTCAACTCTGCTCCGGGAGGGCTCCCAGGCGCCGGGGCCGCCGGCGGGTCCGCGTCCTCTCGGCGCGTTTTCCGGGGGGCCGCGCCGGGCCCCGAGCGAGAAAGGGCCCTCGGCCCCGGGACCAGGCCGGTCCCCGGGGCTGCCCAACGCCGGCCGATTCTCACGAGCGTTCTGCCCAAACCGGGATCGGTTTGGGCAGAACGCTCGTGAGAATCGGCCGGAAAACGCCCGGCGAACTCGCTTCGGGCGCAGCCCGTCTGCGGGGCCGCCCCCCGCGCCTGGCCCGGGACCCCGCGGGGTCGCGCCCGCGCCCCGCCGGAAAGCCCCCCGCGAGTCCGCCGCGCGCGACGCCGACGCCTCCCGCTCCTCAGCGCCCGGGGCTCCCCTCCCTGGCGCGGGCCGGTGGGGCCGGGCGGGCCCCGAGGCCCGGGCTCCAACCCTCGCCTGCCTCCTCAGCCTTCCGAGTCCGGGGTCCTGTGCCCCGGGGCCTCCCCCTGGGCAACCCTGAGTCCCGCGCCCCGAGGCCCCCGACCCCCCCGGCGCCGACGGTGCCCTTCGCAGCCACGTCCACGCCTCGGGGCGAGAGAAACCTCCGTTCCCCCGCAGGGGGAAGCCGCAGCCCGGGGCGCCCCAGCCGCCCCCAAAGTCGGAGCACGACGCCCGGCCCCAGGCCCTCCCTCAACTCTGCTCCGGGAGGGCTCCCCGGCGCCGGGGCCGCCGGCGGGGCCGCGTCCTCTCGGCGCGTTTTCCGGGGGGCCGCGCCGGGCCCCGAGCGAGAAAGGGCCCTCGGCCCCGGGGACCAGGCCGGTCCCCGGGGCTGCCCAACGCCGGCCGATTCTCACGAGCGTTCTGCCCAAACCGATCCCGGTTTGGGCAGAACGCTCGTGAGAATCGGCCGGAAAACGCCCGGCGAACTCGCTTCGGGCGCAGCCCGTCTGCGGGGCCGCCCCCGCGCCTGGCCCGGGACGCCGCGGGGTCGCGCCCGCGCCCTGCCGGAAAGCCCCCCGCGGGTCCGCCGCGCACGACGCCGACGCCTCCCGCTCCTCAGCGCCCGGGGCTCCCCTCCCTGGCGCGGGCCGGTGGGGCTGGGCGGGCCCCGAGGCCCGGGCTCCAACCCTCGCCTGCCTCCTCAGCCTACCGAGTCCGGGGTCCTGTGCCCCGGGGCCTCCCCCTGGGCAACCCTGAGTCCCGCGCCCCGAGGCCCCCGACCGCCCCGGCGCCGACGGTGCCCTTCGCAGCCGCGTCCACGCCTCGGGGCGAGAGAAACCTCCGTTCCCCCGCAGGGGGAAGCCGCAGCCCGGGGCGCCCCAGCCGCTCCCAAAGTCGGAGCACGACGCCCGGCCCCAGGCCCTCCCTCAACTCTGCTCCGGGAGGGCTCCCCGGCGCTGGGGCCGCCGGCGGGTCCGCGTCCTCTCGGCGCGTTTTCCGGGGGGCCGCGCCGGGCCCCGAGCGAGAAAGGGCCCTCGGCCCCGGGGACCAGGCCGGTCCCCGGGGCTGCCCAACACCGGCCGATTCTCACGAGCGTTCTGCCCAAACCGATCCCGGTTTGGGCAGAACGCTCGTGAGAATCGGCCGGAAAACGCCCGGCGAACTCGCTTCGGGCGCAGCCCGTCTGCGGGGTCGCCCCCCGCGCCTGGCCCGGGACCCCGCGGGGTCGCGCCCGCGCCCCGCCGGAAAGCCCCCCGCGAGTCCGCCGCGCGCGACGCCGACGCCTCCCGCTCCTCAGCGCCCGGGGCTCCCCTCCCTGGCGCGGGCCGGTGGGGCCGGGCGGGCCCCGAGGCCCGGGCTCCAACCCTCGCCTGCCTCCTCAGCCTTCCGAGTCCGGGGTCCTGTGCCCCGGGGCCTCCCCCGGGCAACTCTGAGTCCCGCGCCCTGAGGCCCCCGACCGCCCCGGCGCCGACGGTGCCCTTCGCAGCCGCGTCCACGCCTCGGGGCGAGAGAAACCTCCGTTCCCCCGCAGGGGGAAGCCGCAGCCCGGGGCGCCCCAGCCGCCCCCAAAGTCGGAGCACGACGCCCGGCCCCAGGCCCTCCCTCAACTCTGCTCCGGGAGGGCTCCCAGGCGCCGGGGCCGCCGGCGGGTCCGCGTCCTCTCGGCGCGTTTTCCGGGGGGCCGCGCCGGGCCCCGAGCGAGAAAGGGCCCTCGGCCCCGGGACCAGGCCGGTCCCCGGGGCTGCCCAACGCCGGCCGATTCTCACGAGCGTTCTGCCCAAACCGATCCCGGTTTGGGCAGAACGCTCGTGAGAATCGGCCGGAAAACGCCCGGCGAACTCGCTTCGGGCGCAGCCCGTCTGCGGGGCCGCCCCCCGCGCCTGGCCCGGGACCCCGCGGGGTCGCGCCCGCGCCCCGCCGGAAAGCCCCCCGCGAGTCCGCCGCGCGCGACGCCGACGCCTCCCGCTCCTCAGCGCCCGGGGCTCCCCTCCCTGGCGCGGGCCGGTGGGGCCGGGCGGGCCCCGAGGCCCGGGCTCCAACCCTCGCCTGCCTCCTCAGCCTTCCGAGTCCGGGGTCCTGTGCCCCGGGGCCTCCCCCTGGGCAACCCTGAGTCCCGCGCCCCGAGTTCCCCGACAGCCCCGGCGCCGACGGTGCCCTTCGCAGCCACGTCCACGCCTCGGGGCGAGAGAAACCTCCGTTCCCCCGCAGGGGGAAGCCGCAGCCCGGGGCGCCCCAGCCGCCCCCAAAGTCGGAGCACGACGCCCGGCCCCAGGCCCTCCCTCAACTCTGCTCCGGGAGGGCTCCCCGGCGCCGGGGCCGCCGGCGGGGCCGCGTCCTCTCGGCGCGTTTTCCGGGGGGCCGCGCCGGGCCCCGAGCGAGAAAGGGCCCTCGGCCCCGGGGACCAGGCCGGTCCCCGGGGCTGCCCAACGCCGGCCGATTCTCACGAGCGTTCTGCCCAAACCGATCCCGGTTTGGGCAGAACGCTCGTGAGAATCGGCCGGAAAACGCCCGGCGAACTCGCTTCGGGCGCAGCACGTCTGCGGTGCCGCCCCCCGCGCCTGGCCCGGGACCCCGCGGGGTCGCGCCCGCGCCCCGCCGGAAAGCCCCCCGCGAGTCCGCCGCGCGCGACGCCGACGCCTCCCGCTCCTCAGCGCCCGGGGCTCCCCTCCCTGGCGCGGGCCGGTGGGGCCGGGCGGGCCCCGAGGCCCGGGCTCCAACCCTCGCCTGCCTCCTCAGCCTTCCGAGTCCGGGGTCCTGTGCCCCGGGGCCTCCCCCTGGGCAACCCTGAGTCCCGCGCCCCGAGGCCCCCGACCGCCCCGGCGCCGACGGTGCCCTTCGCAGCCGCGTCCACGCCTCGGGGCGAGTGAAACCTCCGTTCCCCCGCAGGGGGAAGCCGCAGCCCGGGGCGCCCCAGCCGCCCCCAAAGTCGGAGCACGACGCCCGGACCCAGGCCCTCCCTCAACTCTGCTCCGGGAGGGCTCCCCGGCGCCGGGGCCGCCGGCGGGTCCGCGTCCTCTCGGCGCGTTTTCCGGGGGGCCGCGCCGGGCCCCGAGCGAGAAAGGGCCCTCGGCCCCGGGACCAGGCCGGTCCCCGGGGCTGCCCAACGCCGGCCGATTCTCACGAGCGTTCTGCCCAAACCGATCCCGGTTTGGGCAGAACGCTCGTGAGAATCGGCCGGAAAACGGCCGGCGAACTCGCTTCGGGCGCAGCCCGTCTGCGGGGCCGCCCCCCGCGCCTGGCCCGGGACCCCGCGGGGTCGCGCCCGCGCCCCGCCGGAAAGCCCCCCGCGAGTCCTTCGCGCGCGACGCCGACGCCTCCCGCTCCTCAGCGCCCGGGACTCCCCTCCCTGGCGCGGGCCGGTGGGGCCGGGCGGGCCCCGAGGCCCGGGCTCCAACCCTCGCCTGCCTCCTCAGCCTTCCGAGTCCGGGGTCCTGTGCCC
The DNA here is from genome assembly GCF_963455335.1 of Martes martes. Classification (NCBI taxonomy): domain Eukaryota; kingdom Metazoa; phylum Chordata; class Mammalia; order Carnivora; family Mustelidae; genus Martes; species Martes martes. The sequence continues at coordinate 892,086 of NW_027666480.1, forward strand.
CGGGGCCTCCCCCGGGCAACTCTGAGTCCCGCGCCCTGAGGCCCCCGACCGCCCCGGCGCCGACGGTGCCCTTCGCAGCCGCGTCCACGCCTCGGGGCGAGAGAAACCTCCGTTCCCCCGCAGGGGGAAGCCGCAGCCCGGGGCGCCCCAGCCGCCCCCAAAGTCGGAGCACGACGCCCGGCCCCAGGCCCTCCCTCAACTCTGCTCCGGGAGGGCTCCCAGGCGCCGGGGCCGCCGGCGGGTCCGCGTCCTCTCGGCGCGTTTTCCGGGGGGCCGCGCCGGGCCCCGAGCGAGAAAGGGCCCTCGGCCCCGGGACCAGGCCGGTCCCCGGGGCTGCCCAACGCCGGCCGATTCTCACGAGCGTTCTGCCCAAACCGGGATCGGTTTGGGCAGAACGCTCGTGAGAATCGGCCGGAAAACGCCCGGCAAACTCGCTTCGGGCGCAGCCCGTCTGCGGGGCCGCCCCCCGCGCCTGGCCCGGGACCCTGCGGGGTCGCGCCCGCGCCCCGCCGGAAAGCCCCCCGCGAGTCCGCCGCGCGCGACGCCGACGCCTCCCGCTCCTCAGCGCCCGGGGCTCCCCTCCCTGGCGCGGGCCGGTGGGGCCGGGCGGGCCCCGAGGCCCGGGCTCCAACCCTCGCCTGCCTCCTCAGCCTTCCGAGTCCGGGGTCCTGTGCCCCGGGGCCTCCCCCGGGCAACCCTGAGTCCCGCGCCCCGAGGCCCCCGACCGCCCCGGCGCCGACGGTGCCCTTCGCAGCCGCGTCCACGCCTCGGGGCGAGAGAAACCTCCGTTCCCCCGCAGGGGGAAGCCGCAGCCCGGGGCGCCCCAGCCGCCCCCAAAGTCGGAGCACGACGCCCGGCCCCAGGCCCTCCCTCAACTCTGCTCCGGGAGGGCTCCCCGGCGCCGGGGCCGCCGGCGGGTCCGCGTCCTCTCGGCGCGTTTTCCGGGGTGCCGCGCCGGGCCCCGAGCGAGAAAGGGCCCTCGGCCCCGGGACCAGGCCGGTCCCCGGGGCTGCCCAACGCCGGCCGATTCTCACGAGCGTTCTGCCCAAACCGATCCCGGTTTGGGCAGAACGCTCGTGAGAATCGGCCGGAAAACGCCCGGCGAACTCGCTTCGGGCGCAGCCCGTCTGCCGGGCCGCCCCCCGCGCCTGGCCCGGGACGCCGCGGGGTCGCGCCCGCGCCCCGCCGGAAGCCCCCCGCGGGTCCGCCGCGTGCGACGGCGACGCCTCCCGCTCCTCAGCGCCCGGGGCTCCCCTCCCTGGCGCGGGCCGGTGGGGCCGGGCCGGCCCCGAGGCCCGGGCTCCAACCCTCGCCTGCCTCCTCAGCCTTCCGCGTCCGGGGTCCTGTGCCCCGGGGCCTCCCCCTGGGCAACCCTGAGTCCCGCGCCCCGAGGCCCCCGACCGCCCCGGCGCCGACGGTGCCCTTCGCAGCCGCGACCACGCCTCCGGGCGAGAGAAACCTCCGTTCCCCCGCAGGGGGAAGCCGCAGCCCGGGGCGCCCCAGCCGCCCCCAAAGTCGGAGCACGACGCCCGGCCCCAGGCACTCCCTCAACTCTGCTCCGGGAGGGCTCCCCGGCCCCGGGGCCGCCGGCGGTTCCGCGTCCTCTCGGCGCGTTTTCCGGGGGGCCGCACCGGGCCCCGAGCGAGAAAGGGCCCTCGGCCCCGGGGACCAGTCCGGTCCCCGGGGCTGCCCAACGCCGTCCGATTCTCACGAGCGTTCTGCCCAAACCGATCCCGGTTTGGGCAGAACGCTCGTGAGAATCGGCCGGAAAACGCCCGGCGAACTCGCTTTGCGCGCAGCCCGTCTGCGGGGCCGCCCCCCGCGCCTGGCCCGGGACCCCGCGGGGTCGCGCCCGCGCCCCGCCGGAAAGCCCCCCGCGAGTCCGCCGCGCGCGACGCCGACGCCTCCCGCTCCTCAGCGCCCGGGGCTCCCCTCCCTGGCGCGGGCCGGTGGGGCCGGGCGGGCCCCGAGGCCCGGGCTCCAACCCTCGCCTGCCTCCTCAGCCTTCCGAGTCCGGGGTCCTGTGCCCCGGGGCCTCCCCCTGGGCAACCCTGAGTCCCGCGCCCCGAGGCCCCCGACCGCCGCGGCGCCGACGGTGCCCTTCGCAGCCGCGTCCACGCCTCGGGGCGAGAGAAACCTCCATTCCCCCGCAGGGGGAAGCCGCAGCCCGGGGCGCCCCAGCCGCCCCCAAAGTCGGAACACGACGCCCGGCCCATTGCCCTCCCTCAACTCTGCTCCGGGAGGGCTCCCCGGCGCCGGGGCCGCCGGCGGGTCCGCGTCCTCTCGGCGCGTTTTCCGGGGGGCCGCGCCGGGCCCCGAGCGAGAAAGGGCCCTCGGCCCCGGGGACCAGGCCGGTCCCCGGGGCTGCCCAACGCCGGCCGATTCTCACGAGCGTTCTGCCCAAACCGATCCCGGTTTGGGCAGAACGCTCGTGAGAATCGGCCGGAAAACGCCCGGCGAACTCGCTTCGGGCGCAGCCCGTCTGCGGGGCCGCCCCCCGCGCCTGGCCCGGGACCCCGCGGGGTCGCGCCCGCGCCCCGCCGGAAAGCCCCCCGCGAGTCCGCCGCGCGCGACGCCGACGCCTCCCGCTCCTCAGCGCCCGGGGCTCCCCTCCCTGGCGCGGGCCGGTGGGGCCGGGCGGGCCCCGAGGCCCGGGCTCCAACCCTCGCCTGCCTCCTCAGCCTTCCGCGTCCGGGGTCCTGTGCCCCGGGGCCTCCCCCTGGGCAACCCTGAGTCCCGCGCCCCGAGGCCCCGGACCGCCCCGGCGCCGACGGTGCCCTTCGCAGCCGCGTCCACGCCTCAGGGCGAGAGAAACCTCCGTTCCCACGCAGGGGGAAGCCGCAGCCCGGGGCGCCCCAGCCGCCCCCAAAGTCGTAGCACGATGCCCGGACCCAGGCCCTCCCTCAACTCTGCTCCGGGAGGGCTCCACGGCGCCGGGGCCGCCGGCGGGTCCGCGTCCTCTCGGCGCGTTTTCCCGGGTGCCGCGCTGGGCCCCGAGCGAGAAAGGGCCCTCGGCCCCGGGGACCAGGCCGGTCCCCGGGGCTGCCCAACGCCGTCCGATTCTCACGAGCGTTCTGCCCAAACCGATCCCGGTTTGGGCAGAACGCTCGTGAGAATCGGCCGGAAAACGCCCGGCGAACTCGCTTCGGGCGCAGCCCGTCTGCGGGGCCGCCCCCCGCGCCTGGCCCGGGACCCCGCGGGGTCGCGCCCGCGCCCCGCCGGAAAGCCCCCCGCGAGTCCGCCGCGCGCGACGCCGACGCCTCCCGCTCCTCAGCGCCCGGGGCTCCCCTCCCTGGCGCGGGCCGGTGGGGCCGGGCGGGCCCCGAGGCCCGGGCTCCAACCCTCGCCTGCCTCCTCAGCCTTCCGAGTCCGGGGTCCTGTGCCCCGGGGCCTCCCCCTGGGCAACCCTGAGTCCCGCGCCCCGAGGCCCCCGACCGCCCCGGCGCCGACGGTGCCCTTCGCAGCCGCGTCCGCGCCTCGGGGCGAGAGAAACCTCCGTTCCCCCGCAGGGGGAAGCCGCAGCCCGAGGCGCCCCAGCCGCCCCCAAAGTCGGAGCACGACGCCCGGCCCCAGGCCCTCCCTCAACTCTGCTCCGGGAGGGCTCCCCGGCGCCGGGGCCGCCGGCTGGTCCGCGTCCTCTCGGCGCGTTTTCCGGGGGGCCGCGCCGGGCCCCGAGCGAGAAAGGGCCCTCGGCTCCGGGACCAGGCCGGTCCCCGGGGCTGCCCAACGCCGGCCGATTCTCACGAGCGTTCTGCCCAAACCGATCCCGGTTTGGGCAGAACGCTCGTGAGAATCGGCCGGAAAACGCCCGGCGAACTCGCTTCGGGCGCAGCCCGTCTGCGGGGCCGCCCCCCGCGCCTGGCCCAGGACCCCGCGGGGTCGCGCCCGCGCCCCGCCGGAAAGCCCCCCGCGAGTCCGCCGCGCGCGACGCCGACGCCTCCCGCTCCTCAGCGCCCGGGGCTCCCCTCCCTGGCGTGGGCCGGTGGGGCCGGGTGGGCCCCGAGGCCCGGGCTCCAACCCTCGACTGCATCCTCAGCCTTCCGAGTCCGGGGTCCTGTGCCCCGGGGCCTCCCCCTGGGCAACCCTGAGTCCCGCGCCCCGAGGCCCCCGACCGCCCCGGCGCCGACGGTGCCCTTCACAGCCGCGTCCACGCCTCGAAGCGAGAGAAACCTCCGTTCCCCCGCAGGGGGAAGCCGCAGCCCGGGGCGCCCCAGCCGCCCCCAAAGTCGGAGCACGACGCCCGGCCCCAGGCCCTCCCTCAACTCTGCTCCGGGAGGGCTCCCCGGCGCCGGGGCCGCCGGCGGGGCCGCGTCCTCTCGGCGCGTTTTCCGGGGGGCCGCGCCGGGCCCCGAGCGAGAAAGGGCCCTCGGCCCCGGGGACCAGGCCGGTCCCCGGGGCTGCCCAACGCCGGCCGATTCTCACGAGCGTTCTGCCCAAACCGATCCCGGTTTGGGCAGAACGCTCGTGAGAATCGGCCGGAAAACGCCCGGCGAACTCGCTTCGGGCGCAGCCCGTCTGCGGGGCCGCCCCCGCGCCTGGCCCGGGACGCCGCGGGGTCGCGCCCGCGCCCCGCGGGAAAGCCCCCCGCGGGTCCGCCGCGCGCGACGCCGACGCCTCCCGCTCCTCAGCGCCCGGGGCTCCCCTCCCTGGCGCGGGCCGGTGGGGCCGGGCGGGCCCCGAGGCCCGGGCTCCAACCCTCGCCTGCCTCCTCAGCCTTCCGAGTCCGGGGTCCTGTGCCCCGGGGCCTCCCCCTGGGCAACCCTGAGTCCCGCGCCCCGAGGCCCCCGACCGCCCCGGCGCCGACGGTGCCCTTCGCAGCCGCGTCCACGCCTCGGGGCGAGTGAAACCTCCGTTCCCCCGCAGGGGGAAGCCGCAGCCCGGGGCGCCCCAGCCGCCCCCAAAGTCGGAGCACGACGCCCGGACCCAGGCCCTCCCTCAACTCTGCTCCGGGAGGGCTCCCCGGCGCCGGGGCCGCCGGCGGGTCCGCGTCCTCTCGGCGCGTTTTCAGGGGGGCCGCGCCGGGCCCCGAGCGAGAAAGGGCCCTCGGCCCCGGGACCAGGCCGGTCCCCGGGGCTGCCCAACGCCGGCCGATTCTCACGAGCGTTCTGCCCAAACCGATCCCGGTTTGGGCAGAACGCTCGTGAGAATCGGCCGGAAAACGCCCGGCGAACTCGCTTCGGGCGCAGCCCGTCTGCGGTGCCGCCCCCCGCGCCTGGCCCGGGACCCCGCGGGGTCGCGCCCGCGCCCCGCCGGAAAGCCCCCCGCGAGTCCGCCGCGCGCGACGCCGACGCCTCCCGCTCCTCAGCGCCCGGGGCTCCCCTCCCTGGCGCGGGCCGGTGGGGCCGGGCGGGCCCCGAGGCCCGGGCTCCAACCCTCGCCTGCCTCCTCAGCCTTCCGAGTCCGGGGTCCTGTGCCCCGGGGCCTCCCCCTGGGCAACCCTGAGTCCCGCGCCCCGAGGCCCCCGACCGCACCGGCGCCGACGGTGCCCTTCGCAGGCGCGTCCACGCCTCGGGGCGAGAGAAACCTCCGTTCCCCCGCAGGGGGAAGCCGCAGCCCGAGGCGCCCCAGCCGCCCCCAAAGTCGGAGCACGACGCCCGGCCCCAGGCCCTCCCTCAACTCTGCTCCGGGAGGGCTCCCCGGCGCCGGGGCCGCCGGCGGGTCCGCGTCCTCTCGGCGCGTTTTCCGGGGGGCCGCGCCGGGTCCCGAGCGAGAAAGGGCCCTCGGCCCCGGGGACCAGTCCGGTCCCCGGGGCTGCCCAACGCCGGCCGATTCTCACGAGCGTTCTGCCCAAACCGATCCCGGTTTGGGCAGAACGCTCGTGAGAATCGGCCGGAAAACGCCCGGCGAACTCGCTTCGGGCGCAGCCCGTCTGCGGGGCCGCCCCCGCGCCTGGCCCGGGACGCCGCGGGGTCGCGCCCGCGCCCCGCCGGAAAGCCCCCCGCGGGTCCGCCGCGCGCGACGCCGACGCCTCCCGCTCCTCAGCGCCCGGGGCTCCCCTCCCTGGCGCGGGCCGGTGGGGCCGGGCGGGCCCCGAGGCCCGGGCTCCAACCCTCGCCTGCCTCCTCAGCCTTCCGAGTCCGGGGTCCTGTGCCCCGGGACCTCCCCCTGGGCAACCCTGAGTCCCGCGCCCCGAGACCCCCGACCGCCCCGGCGCCGACGGTGCCCTTCGCAGCCGCGTCCACGCCTCGGGGCGAGAGAAACCTCCATTCCCCCGCAGGGGGAAGCCGCAGCCCGGGGCGCCCCAGCCGCCCCCAAAGTCGGAGCACGACGCCCGGCCCCAGGCCCTCCCTCAACTCTGCTCCGGGAGGGCTCCCCGGCGCCGGGGCCGCCGGCGGTTCCGCGTCCTCTCGGCGCGTTTTCCGGGGGGCCGCACCGGGCCCCGAGCGAGAAAGGGCCCTCGGCCCCGGGGACCAGGCCGGTCCCCGGGGCTGCCCAACGCCGTCCGATTCTCACGAGCGTTCTGCCCAAACCGATCCCGGTTTGGGCAGAACGCTCGTGAGAATCGGCCGGAAAACGCCCGGCGAACTCGCTTTGCGCGCAGCCCGTCTGCGGGGCCGCCCCCCGCGCCTGGCCCGGGACCCCGCGGGGTCGCGCCCGCGCCCCGCCGGAAAGCCCCCCGCGAGTCCGCCGCGCGCGACGCCGACGCCTCCCGCTCCTCAGCGCCCGGGGCTCCCCTCCCTGGCGCGGGCCGGTGGGGCCGGGCGGGCCCCGAGGCCCGGGCTCCAACCCTCGCCTGCCTCCTCAGCCTTCCGAGTCCGGGGTCCTGTGCCCCGGGGCCTCCCCCTGGGCAACCCTGAGTCCCGCGCCCCGAGGCCCCCAACCGCCGCGGCGCCGACGGTGCCCTTCGCAGCCGCGTCCACGCCTCGGGGCGAGAGAAACCTCCATTCCCCCGCAGGGGGAAGCCGCAGCCCGGGGCGCCCCAGCCGCCCCCAAAGTCGGAACACGACGCCCGGCCCATTGCCCTCCCTCAACTCTGCTCCGGGAGGGCTCCCCGGCGCCGGGGCCGCCGGCGGGTCCGCGTCCTCTCGGCGCGTTTTCCGGGGGGCCGCGCCGGGCCCCGAGCGAGAAAGGGCCCTCGGCCCCGGGGACCAGGCCGGTCCCCGGGGCTGCCCAACGCCGTCCGATTCTCACGAGCGTTCTGCCCAAACCGATGCCGGTTTGGGCAGAACGCTCGTGAGAATCGGCCGGAAAACGCCCGGCGAACTCGCTTTGCGCGCAGCCCGTCTGCGGGGCCGCCCCCCGCGCCTGGCCCGGGACCTCGCGGGGTCGCGCCCGCGCCCCGCCGGAAAGCCCCCCGCGAGTCCGCCGCGCGCGACGCCGACGCCTCCCGCTCCTCAGCGCCCGGGGCTCCCCTCCCTGGCGCGGGCCGGTGGGGCCGGGCGGGCCCCGAGGCCCGGGCTCCAACCCTCGCCTGCCTCCTCAGCCTTCCGAGTCCGGGGTCCTGTGCCCCGGGGCCTCCCCCTGGGCAACCCTGAGTCCCGCGCCCCGAGGCCCACGACCGCCCCGGCGCCGACGGTGCCCTTCGCAGCCGCGTCCACGCCTCGGGGCGAGAGAAACCTCCGTTCCCCCGCAGGGGGAAGCCGCAGCCCGAGGCGCCCCAGCCGCCCCCAAAGTCGGAGCACGACGCCCGGCCCTAGGCCCTCCCTCAACTCTGCTCCGGGAGGGCTCCCCGGCGCCGGGGCCGCCGGCGGGTCCGCGTCCTCTCGGCGCGTTTTCCGGGGGGCCGCGCCGGGCCCCGAGCGAGAAAGGGCCCTCGGCCCCGGGGACCAGGCCGGTCCCCGGGGCTGCCCAACGCCGGCCGATTCTCACGAGCGTTCTGCCCAAACCGATCCCGGTTTGGGCAGAACGCTCGTGAGAATCGGCCGGAAAACGCCCGGCGAACTCGCTTCGGGCGCAGCCCGTCTGCGGGGCCGCCCCCCGCGCCTGGCCCGGGACCCCGCGGGGTCGCGCCCGCGCCCCGCCGGAAAGCCCCCCGCGAGTCCGCCGAGCGCGACGCCGACGCCTCCCGCTCCTCAGCGCCCGGGGCTCCCCTCCCTGGCGTGGGCCGGTGGGGCCGGGTGGGCCCCGAGGCCCGGGCTCCAACCCTCGACTGCATCCTCAGCCTTCCGAGTCCGGGGTCCTGTGCCCCGGGGCCTCCCCCTGGGCAACCCTGAGTCCCGCGCCCCGAGGCCCCCGACCGCCCCGGCGCCGACGGTGCCCTTCACAGCCGCGTCCACGCCTCGAAGCGAGAGAAACCTCCGTTCCCCCGCAGGGGGAAGCCGCAGCCCGGGGCGCCCCAGCCGCCCCCAAAGTCGGAGCACGACGCCCGGCCCCAGGCCCTCCCTCAACTCTGCTCCGGGAGGGCTCCCCGGCGCCGGGGCCGCCGGCGGGGCCGCGTCCTCTCGGCGCGTTTTCCGGGGGGCCGCGCCGGGCCCCGAGCGAGAAAGGGCCCTCGGCCCCGGGGACCAGGCCGGTCCCCGGGGCTGCCCAACGCCGGCCGATTCTCACGAGCGTTCTGCCCAAACCGATCCCGGTTTGGGCAGAACGCTCGTGAGAATCGGCCGGAAAACGCCCGGCGAACTCGCTTCGGGCGCAGCCCGTCTGCGGGGCCGCCCCCGCGCCTGGCCCGGGACGCCGCGGGGTCGCGCCCGCGCCCCGCGGGAAAGCCCCCCGCGGGTCCGCCGCGCGCGACGCCGACGCCTCCCGCTCCTCAGCGCCCGGGGCTCCCCTCCCTGGCGCGGGCCGGTGGGGCCGGGCGGGCCCCGAGGCCCGGGCTCCAACCCTCGCCTGCCTCCTCAGCCTTCCGAGTCCGGGGTCCTGTGCCCCGGGGCCTCCCCCTGGGCAACCCTGAGTCCCGCGCCCCGAGGCCCCCGACCGCCCCGGCGCCGACGGTGCCCTTCGCTGCCGCGTCCACGCCTCGGGGCGAGAGAAACCTCCGTTCCCCCACAGGGGGAAGCTGCAGCCCGGGGCGCGCCAGCCGCCCCCAAAGTCGGAGCACGACGCCCGGCCCCAGGCCCTCCCTCAACTCTGCTCCGGGAGGGCTCCCCGGCGCCGGGGCCGCCGGCGGGTCCGCGTCCTCTCGGCGCGTTTTCCGGGGGGCCGCGCCGGGCCCCGAGCGAGAAAGGGCCCTCGGCCCCGGGGACCAGGCCGGTCCCCGGGGCTGCCCAACGCCGGCCGATTCTCACGAGCGTTCTGCCCAAACCGATCCCGGTTTGGGCAGAACGCTCGTGAGAATCGGCCGGAAAACGCCCGGCGAACTCGCTTCGGGCGCAGCCCGTCTGCGGGGCCACCCCCCGCGCCTGGCCCGGGACCCCGCGGGGTCGCGCCCGCGCCCCGCCGGAAAGCCCCCCGCGAGTCCTTCGCGCGCGACGCCGACGCCTCCCGCTCCTCAGCGCCCGGGACTCCCCTCCCTGGCGCGGGCAGGTGGGGCCGGGCGGGCCCCGAGGCCCGGGCTCCAACCCTCGCCTGCCTCCTCAGCCTTCCGAGTCCGGGGTCCTGTGCCCCGGGGCCTCCCCCGGGCAACTCTGAGTCCCGCGCCCTGAGGCCCCCGACCGCCCCGGCGCCGACGGTGCCCTTCGCAGCCGCGTCCACGCCTCGGGGCGAGAGAAACCTCCGTTCCCCCGCAGGGGGAAGCCGCAGCCCGGGGCGCCCCAGCCGCCCCCAAAGTCGGAGCACGACGCCCGGCCCCAGGCCCTCCCTCAACTCTGCTCCGGGAGGGCTCCCAGGCGCCGGGGCCGCCGGCGGGTCCGCGTCCTCTCGGCGCGTTTTCCGGGGGGCCGCGCCGGGCCCCGAGCGAGAAAGGGCCCTCGGCCCCGGGACCAGGCCGGTCCCCGGGGCTGCCCAACGCCGGCCGATTCTCACGAGCGTTCTGCCCAAACCGGGATCGGTTTGGGCAGAACGCTCGTGAGAATCGGCCGGAAAACGCCCGGCGAACTCGCTTCGGGCGCAGCCCGTCTGCGGGGCCGCCCCCCGCGCCTGGCCCGGGACCCCGCGGGGTCGCGCCCGCGCCCCGCCGGAAAGCCCCCCGCGAGTCCGCCGCGCGCGACGCCGACGCCTCCCGCTCCTCAGCGCCCGGGGCTCCCCTCCCTGGCGCGGGCCGGTGGGGCCGGGCGGGCCCCGAGGCCCGGGCTCCAACCCTCGCCTGCCTCCTCAGCCTTCCGAGTCCGGGGTCCTGTGCCCCGGGGCCTCCCCCTGGGCAACCCTGAGTCCCGCGCCCCGAGGCCCCCGACCCCCCCGGCGCCGACGGTGCCTTCGCAGCCACGTCCACGCCTCGGGGCGAGAGAAACCTCCGTTCCCCCGCAGGGGGAAGCCGCAGCCCGGGGCGCCCCAGCCGCCCCCAAAGTCGGAGCACGACGCCCGGCCCCAGGCCCTCCCTCAACTCTGCTCCGGGAGGGCTCCCCGGCGCCGGGGCCGCCGGCGGGGCCGCGTCCTCTCGGCGCGTTTTCCGGGGGGCCGCGCCGGGCCCCGAGCGAGAAAGGGCCCTCGGCCCCGGGGACCAGGCCGGTCCCCGGGGCTGCCCAACGCCGGCCGATTCTCACGAGCGTTCTGCCCAAATCGATCCCGGTTTGGGCAGAACGCTCGTGAGAATCGGCCGGAAAACGCCCGGCGAACTCGCTTCGGGCGCAGCCCGTCTGCGGGGCCGCCCCCCGCGCCTCGCCCGGGACGCCGCGGTGTCGCGCCCGCGCCCCGCCGGAAAGCCCCCCGCGAGTCGGCCGCGCGCGACGCCGACGCCTCCCGCTCCTCAGCGCCCGGGGCTCCCATCCCTGGCGCGGGCCGGTGGGGCCGGGCGGGCCCCGAGGCCCGGGCTCCAACCCTCGCCTGCCTCCTCAGCCTTCCGAGTCCGGGGTCCTGTGCCCCGGGGCCTCCCCCTGGGCAACCCTGAGTCCCGCGCCCCGAGGCCCCCGACCACCCCGGCGCCGACGGTGCCCTTCGCAGCCGCGTCCACGCCTCGGGGCGAGTGAAACCTCCGTTCCCCCGCAGGGGGTAGCCGCAGCCCGGGGCGCCCCAGCCGCCCCCAAAGTCGGAGCACGACGCCCGGACCCAGGCCCTCCCTCAACTCTGCTCCGGGAGGGCTCCCCGGCGCCGGGGCCGCCGGCGGGTCCGCGTCCTCTCGGCGCGTTTTCCGGGGGGCCGCGCCGGGCCCCGAGCGAGAAAGGGCCCTCGGCCCCAGGACAAGGCCGGTCCCCGGGGCTGCCCAACGCCGGCCGATTCTCACGAGCGTTCTGCCCAAACCGATCCCGGTTTGGGCAGAACGCTCGTGAGAATCGGCCGGAAAACGCCCGGCGAACTCGCTTCGGGCGCAGCACGTCTGCGGTGCCGCCCCCCGCGCCTGGCCCGGGACCCCGCGGGGTCGCGCCCGCGCCCCGCCGGAAAGCCCCCCGCGAGTCCGCCGCGCGCGACGCCGACGCCTCCCGCTCCTCAGCGCCCGGGGCTCCCCTCCCTGGCGCGGGCCGGTGGGGCCGGGCGGGCCCCGAGGCCCGGGCTCCAACCCTCGCCTGCCTCCTCAGCCTTCCGATTCCGGGGTCCTGTGCCCCGGGGCCTCCCCCTGGGCAACCCTGAGTCCCGCGCCCCGAGGCCCCCGACCGCCCCGGCGCCGACGGTGCCCTTCGCAGGCGCGTCCACGCCTCGGGGCGAGAGAAACCTCCGTTCCCCCGCAGGGGGAAGCCGCAGCCCGAGGCGCCCCAGCCGCCCCCAAAGTCGGAGCACGACGCCCGGCCCCAGGCCCTCCCTCACCTCTGCTCCGGGAGGGCTCCCCGGCGCCGGGGCCGCCGGCGGGTCCGCGTCCTCTCGGCGCGTTTTCCGGGGGGCCGCGCCGGGCCCCGAGCGAGAAAGGGCCCTCGGCCCCGGGACAAGGCCGGTCCCCGGGGCTGCCCAACGCCGGCCGATTCTCACGAGCGTTCTGCCCAAACCGATCCCGGTTTGGGCAGAACGCTCGTGAGAATCGGCCGGAAAACGCCCGGCGAACTCGCTTCGGGCGCAGCCCGTCTGCGGGGCCGCCCCCGCGCCTGGCCCGGGACGCCGCGGGGTCGCGCCCGCGCCCTGCCGGAAAGCCCCCCGCGGGTCCGCCGCGCACGACGCCGACGCCTCCCGCTCCTCAGCGCCCGGGGCTCCCCTCCCTGGCGCGGGCCGGTGGGGCTGGGCGGGCCCCGAGGCCCGGGCTCCAACCCTCGCCTGCCTCCTCAGCCTACCGAGTCCGGGGTCCTGTGCCCCGGGGCCTCCCCCTGGGCAACCCTGAGTCCCGCGCCCCGAGGCCCCCGACCGCCCCGGCGCCGACGGTGCCCTTCGCAGCCGCGTCCACGCCTCGGGGCGAGAGAAACCTCCGTTCCCCCGCAGGGGGAAGCCGCAGCCCGGGGCGCCCCAGCCGCCCCCAAAGTCGGAGCACGACGCCCGGCCCCAGGCCCTCCCTCAACTCTGCTCCGGGAGGGCTCCCCGGCGCCGGGGCCGCCGGCTGGTCCGCGTCCTCTCGGCGCGTTTTCCGGGGGGCCGCGCCGGGCCCCGAGCGAGAAAGGGCCCTCGGCTCCGGGACCAGGCCGGTCCCCGGGGCTGCCCAACGCCGGCCGATTCTCACGAGCGTTCTGCCCAAACCGATCCCGGTTTGGGCAGAACGCTCGTGAGAATCGGCCGGAAAACGCCCGGCGAACTCGCTTCGGGCGCAGCCCGTCTGCGGGGCCGCCCCCCGCGCCTGGCCCGGGACCCCGCGGGGTCGCGCCCGCGCCCCGCCGGAAAGCCCCCCGCGAGTCCGCCGCGCGCGACGCCGACGCCTCCCGCTCCTCAGCGCCCGGGGCTCCCCTCCCTGGCGTGGGCCGGTGGGGCCGGGTGGGCCCCGAGGCCCGGGCTCCAACCCTCGACTGCATCCTCAGCCTTCCGAGTCCGGGGTCCTGTGCCCCGGGGCCTCCCCCTGGGCAACCCTGAGTCCCGCGCCCCGAGGCCCCCGACCGCCCCGGCGCCGACGGTGCCCTTCGCAGCCGCGTCCACGCCTCGGGGCGAGAGAAACCTCCGTTCCCCCGCAGGGGGAAGCCGCAGCCCGGGGCGCCCCTGCCGCCCCCAACGTCGGAGCACGACGCCCGGCCCCAGGCCCTCCCTCAACTCTGCTCCGGGAGGGCTCCCCGGCGCCGGGGCCGCCGGCGGGTCCGCGTCCTCTCGGCGCGTTTTCCGGGGGGCCGCGCCGGGCCCCGAGCGAGAAAGGGCCCTCGGCCCCGGGGACCAGGCCGGTCCCCGGGGCTGCCCAACGCCGGCCGATTCTCACGAGCGTTCTGCCCAAACCGATCCCGGTTTGGGCAGAACGCTCGTGAGAATCGGCCGGAAAACGCCCGGCGAACTCGCTTCGGGCGCAGCCCGTCTGCGGGGCCGCCCCCCGCGCCTGGCCCGGGAACGCGCAGGGTCGCGCCCGCGCCCCGCCGGAAAGCCCCCCGCGAGTCCGCCGCGCGCGACGCCGACGCCTCCCGCTCCTCAGCGCCCGGGGCTCCCCTCCCTGGCGCGGGCCGGTGGGGCCGGGCGGGCCCCGAGGCCCGGGCTCCAACCCTCGCCTGCCTCCTCAGCCTTCCGAGTCAGGGGTCCTGTGCCCCGGGGCCTCCCCCTGGGCAACCCTGAGTCCCGCGCCCCGAGGCCCCCGACCGCCCCGGCGCCGACGGTGCCCTTCGCAGCCGCGTCCACGCCTCGGGGCGAGAGAAACCTCCGTTCCCCCGCAGGGGGAAGCCGCAGCCCGGGGCGCCCCAGCCGCCCCCAAAGTCGGAGGACGACGCCCGGCCCCAGGCCCTCCCTCAACTCTGCTTCGGGAGTGCTCTCCGGCGCCGGGTCCGCCCAAAGACTCTCCTTCTGACTTCACCGCTCATGAAACCGCAGAGAAAATAGAGCATGTCCCACCATATATAGCCGTATGAGTGAACCTAGGAAGACAAGCATCCCTTTGATATTGCCCCAAGGCTCCTTGGAATCCTTTTCAATTTTCCCTCTGCCCTCATTGGAAATCTTTGGATGCAAAGATGAATTCATGAGGATCCATCCCCTTGGACAATGGAGAAGCTATCATCCAAGTCTCTATCTGACCACAAACAGCCACCTGCCTCTCGATGCCGGCCATTCCAACACAGCCTAGGGCCAGTGGGATAAACACTGTTGGATGAAGGAATAATTTCTGTGTTCAAAACGCACACCGAGTCAATCTCCTCTTCCCTTTAGAATCCAAGGGATTGCCTAGGAAAAAGATGTTCCAAATACCTTTGTCAGCCAGAAAGAAGCAGAGAAAATGAGATCCCTGCCAGGTGCTCCCTGCAGAGAATCTCAGGAACTCTGGCACCCACACTAGATATCTTAGAGCTGGTTCCGTGTGCCAATTGTGAGCTCCACTGGAGACAAGACGTAAGCCCAGGGGGTTTGGGGTGAAAGAGAAGTTTTACCTCCCATCCTGGCATGGATGTGCCCCATGGGCCTGCTCTTTTCTCGGAACACTGACTTCCTGGGACAAGCTGCCTGACGGACTCAGACGCTGATTTCCAAAGTTCAGGTCTCGTGGAGCCAGAGTGAAGAAGGGTCTTCAGGTGCGGAGAAGCAGGCGCCTCCCACCTAACGCCTGCACACCTGCTCCGATTCCTGGGAGAAGGAGAGACACATGCTTGTTTCTTAAGTGGTCATTGACTTCCTTCGAAAGCCGACCAATGCCCTTGTCCTTTGCGGAGAAAGAAACATGCTCTTCCAAACACTCGACTCCTCGGTTCCAAGTGCACCGTGAGTCGGGTTTGGTTCCCCCCGGCTCCAGAGCCCAACTGGGCGGACCCTCCGGAACCACCCTGACAGCAGATGGCCAGCAAACCTGGGGAAACAGGGCACAGTGCTGTGTGGGGGCTCGGCTCCAGGGTCTCTTATGCCCACTCTTGAACCTGGGGAATCAGAGACTCTACAGCTCAGCACTCCGTCCTGTAGAAACAAGCTGCAGTGCCTCACGATCCAGGGTCTCTCACCCAACACCTCCCCACGGCCCCCAGAGCCAGCAGGCTGCACGGACTCCTCTTCCAGGGTGTTTCCCAGGGCAGCTCGCCACTGCCTCCAGTGGTGACGAGCAGCATTGCCACGTCTTCCGGGGTCTCTGGCGCCACGGCTCACCGCTCCCTCCAGTGGCGTGAACTGGCACTGCGGGGCTTTCCACAGACTCCTAAGGCAGCTCCCTAACCCTCCACAGGTCTGAAGCCACACTGGCACGGTCCCTCCAGATTGGGGACCTCTGGGCCACACCCCAGGAACCCACCTGCCACCCAGGAGGAAACTGTACCTTTTGAAGCTGCGCAGAGCCCTCAGAATGGAAAAAACCCACATGCATCCCAGGGGACACCCCCAAATTGGACGGTCCCCACAGTCACAAACGCACACCCTGATGTGCTTCCTGACCCCCAGGTTCGATTCAGCAACTGGGGATCCAGCCTCAGCACCAGGAGGTAGGGCCTGGATCCCCCTAAGCCCTAACCCAAACTCTGGGTTGTGTTTTCAGGCTTCCGTGCCCAGAGACATGGCCAACAATCCCTCCAGATTGGGACCCCCTGAGCCTCAACCAAGGACTCCGCCTACCATCCAGGAGAAAACCATGCCGTTCGGAGCGACCCAGAACCCTCAGACCAGGAGAAACCCACATGCATTCCAGAGGACACCCTCACCTCTGATGGCCCACATGGCAACAAAACCCAGAGACGGACATACCGCTTGACCACCGTCCTTGACTCAGCCCATGGGGGATCCCACCTCAAAGCCCCACTAAAGCCAACCCCAATATTAGTGGCCCACCCAGCCATGAAGCCGGATCTGCCAACCAGCCAGGCACATACCCTCACCTCAGCCCTGAGGGGACGACACCGCAGTGCTGTCAGATAGGGCCTGCCATGCCCCTGGGCCCTAAGCCAAACGATAGGTCAGGTGTACAGGTTTCTGTGCCCAGAGGACTGGCTCCTAAGCCCGTCCGAGTGGGGATGCCTGAGACTCGAACCGGCACATTGCCAGCTTCCTACATTGAAACTGTCATTTGAAGATGAGCAGAAAACAGAGAGCAGGAGAAAACTGTATGATACTGGGTCACCACCAGCATTTGCACACCCCATAGACACAAAACAGAAATGTACCGGTGGTCCGTGTCATCTGGGACATTTTCTGGGTGGATGGGACATTTTCTGGGTGGAAGGCCCCCACGCCTGACCCGGGATCCCACCTGGACGCATCCGCACCCCTCCGGAAAGCATCCCGCGAGTCGGACGCGGGCGACGCCAAAGCCTCCCGCTCCACAGCGCCCGGGACTCCCCTCCCTGGCGCGGGCCGGAAGGGCCGTGCGGACCCCGAGACCCGGGCTCCAACCCTCGCCTGCCTCCTCAGCCTTCCGAGTCAGGGGTCCTGTGCCCCGGGGCCTCCCCCTGGGCAACACTGAGTCCCGCGCCCCGAGGCCCCCGACCGCCCCGGCGCCGACGGTGCCCTTCGCAGCCGCGTCCACGCCTCGGGGCGAGAGAAACCTCCGTTCCCCCGCAGGGGGAAGCCGCAGCCCGGGGCGCCCCAGCCGCCCCCAAAGTCGGAGCACGACGCCCGGCCCCAGGCCCTCCCTCAACTCTGCTCCGGGAGGGCTCCCCGGCGCCGGGGCCGCCGGCGGGTCCGCGTCCTCTCGGCGCGTTTTCCGGGGGGCCGCGCCGGGCCCCGAGCGAGAAAGGGCCCTCGGCCCCGGGGACCAGGCCGGTCCCCGGGGCTGCCCAACGCCGGCCGATTCTCACGAGCGTTCTGCCCAAACCGATCCCGGTTTGGGCAGAACGCTCGTGAGAATCGGCCGGAAAACGCCCGGCGAACTCGCTTCGGGCGCAGCCCGTCTGCGGGGCCGCCCCCCGCGCCTGGCCCGGGAACGCGCAGGGTCGCGCCCGCGCCCCGCCGGAAAGCCCCCCGCGAGTCCGCCGCGCGCGACGCCGACGCCTCCCGCTCCTCAGCGCCCGGGGCTCCCCTCCCTGGCGCGGGCCGGTGGGGCCGGGCGGGCCCCGAGGCCCGGGCTCCAACCCTCGCCTGCCTCCTCAGCCTTCCGAGTCAGGGGTCCTGTGCCCCGGGGCCTCCCCCTGGGCAACCCTGAGTCCCGCGCCCCGAGGCCCCCGACCGCCCCGGCGCCGACGGTGCCCTTCGCAGCCGCGTCCACGCCTCGGGGCGAGAGAAACCTCCGTTCCCCCGCAGGGGCCAGCCGCAGCCCGGGGCGCCCCAGCCGCCCCCAAAGTCGGAGGACGACGCCCGGCCCCAGGCCCTCCCTCAACTCTGCTTCGGGAGTGCTCTCCGGCGCCGGGTCCGCCCAAAGACTCTCCTTCTGACTTCACCGCTCATGAAACCGCAGAGAAAATAGAGCATGTCCCACCATATATAGCCGTATGAGTGAACCTAGGAAGACAAGCATCCCTTTGATATTGCCCCAAGGCTCCTTGGAATCCTTTTCAATTTTCCCTCTGCCCTCATTGGAAATCTTTGGATGCAAAGATGAATTCATGAGGATCCATCCCCTTGGACAATGGAGAAGCTATCATCCAAGTCTCTATCTGACCACAAACAGCCACCTGCCTCTCGATGCCGGCCATTCCAACACAGCCTAGGGCCAGTGGGATAAACACTGTTGGATGAAGGAATAATTTCTGTGTTCAAAACGCACACCGAGTCAATCTCCTCTTCCCTTTAGAATCCAAGGGATTGCCTAGGAAAAAGATGTTCCAAATACCTTTGTCAGCCAGAAAGAAGCAGAGAAAATGAGATCCCTGCCAGGTGCTCCCTGCAGAGAATCTCAGGAACTCTGGCACCCACACTAGATATCTTAGAGCTGGTTCCGTGTGCCAATTGTGAGCTCCACTGGAGACAAGACGTAAGCCCAGGGGGTTTGGGGTGAAAGAGAAGTTTTACCTCCCATCCTGGCATGGATGTGCCCCATGGGCCTGCTCTTTTCTCGGAACACTGACTTCCTGGGACAAGCTGCCTGACGGACTCAGACGCTGATTTCCAAAGTTCAGGTCTCGTGGAGCCAGAGTGAAGAAGGGTCTTCAGGTGCGGAGAAGCAGGCGCCTCCCACCTAACGCCTGCACACCTGCTCCGATTCCTGGGAGAAGGAGAGACACATGCTTGTTTCTTAAGTGGTCATTGACTTCCTTCGAAAGCCGACCAATGCCCTTGTCCTTTGTGGAGAAAGAAACATGCTCTTCCAAACACTCGACTCCTCGGTTCCAAGTGCACCGTGAGTCGGGTTTGGTTCCCCCCGGCTCCAGAGCCCAACTGGGCGGACCCTCCGGAACCACCCTGACAGCAGATGGCCAGCAAACCTGGGGAAACAGGGCACAGTGCTGTGTGGGGGCTCGGCTCCAGGGTCTCTTATGCCCACTCTTGAACCTGGGGAATCAGAGACTCTACAGCTCAGCACTCCGTCCTGTAGAAACAAGCTGCAGTGCCTCACGATCCAGGGTCTCTCACCCAACACCTCCCCACGGCCCCCAGAGCCAGCAGGCTGCACGGACTCCTCTTCCAGGGTGTTTCCCAGGGCAGCTCGCCACTGCCTCCAGTGGTGACGAGCAGCATTGCCACGTCTTCCGGGGTCTCTGGCGCCACGGCTCACCGCTCCCTCCAGTGGCGTGAACTGGCACTGCGGGGCTTTCCACAGACTCCTAAGGCAGCTCCCTAACCCTCCACAGGTCTGAAGCCACACTGGCACGGTCCCTCCAGATTGGGGACCTCTGGGCCACACCCCAGGAACCCACCTGCCACCCAGGAGGAAACTGTACCTTTTGAAGCTGCGCAGAGCCCTCAGAATGGAAAAAACCCACATGCATCCCAGGGGACACCCCCAAATTGGACGGTCCCCACAGTCACAAACGCACACCCTGATGTGCTTCCTGACCCCCAGGTTCGATTCAGCAACTGGGGATCCAGCCTCAGCACCAGGAGGTAGGGCCTGGATCCCCCTAAGCCCTAACCCAAACTCTGGGTTGTGTTTTCAGGCTTCCGTGCCCAGAGACATGGCCAACAATCCCTCCAGATTGGGACCCCCTGAGCCTCAACCAAGGACTCCGCCTACCATCCAGGAGAAAACCATGCCGTTCGGAGCGACCCAGAACCCTCAGACCAGGAGAAACCCACATGCATTCCAGAGGACACCCTCACCTCTGATGGCCCACATGGCAACAAAACCCAGAGACGGACATACCGCTTGACCACCGTCCTTGACTCAGCCCATGGGGGATCCCACCTCAAAGCCCCACTAAAGCCAACCCCAATATTAGTGGCCCACCCAGCCATGAAGCCGGATCTGCCAACCAGCCAGGCACATACCCTCACCTCAGCCCTGAGGGGACGACACCGCAGTGCTGTCAGATAGGGCCTGCCATGCCCCTGGGCCCTAAGCCAAACGATAGGTCAGGTGTACAGGTTTCTGTGCCCAGAGGACTGGCTCCTAAGCCCGTCCGAGTGGGGATGCCTGAGACTCGAACCGGCACATTGCCAGCTTCCTACATTGAAACTGTCATTTGAAGATGAGCAGAAAACAGAGAGCAGGAGAAAACTGTATGATACTGGGTCACCACCAGCATTTGCACACCCCATAGACACAAAACAGAAATGTACCGGTGGTCCGTGTCATCTGGGACATTTTCTGGGTGGATGGGACATTTTCTGGGTGGAAGGCCCCCACGCCTGACCCGGGATCCCACCTGGACGCATCCGCACCCCTCCGGAAAGCATCCCGCGAGTCGGACGCGGGCGACGCCAAAGCCTCCCGCTCCACAGCGCCCGGGACTCCCCTCCCTGGCGCGGGCCGGAAGGGCCGTGCGGACCCCGAGACCCGGGCTCCAACCCTCGCCTGCCTCCTCAGCCTTCCGAGTCAGGGGTCCTGTGCCCCGGGGCCTCCCCCTGGGCAACACTGAGTCCCGCGCCCCGAGGCCCCCGACCGCCCCGGCGCCGACGGTGCCCTTCGCAGCCGCGTCCACGCCTCGGGGCGAGAGAAACCTCCGTTCCCCCGCAGGGGGAAGCCGCAGCCCGGGGCGCCCCAGCCGCCCCCAAAGTCGGAGCACGACGCCCGGCCCCAGGCCCTCCCTCAACTCTGCTCCGGGAGGGCTCCCCGGCGCCGGGGCCGCCGGCGGGTCCGCGTCCTCTCGGCGCGTTTTCCGGGGGGCCGCGCCGGGCCCCGAGCGAGAAAGGGCCCTCGGCCCCGGGGACCAGGCCGGTCCCCGGGGCTGCCCAACGCCGGCCGATTCTCACGAGCGTTCTGCCCAAACCGATCCCGGTTTGGGCAGAACGCTCGTGAGAATCGGCCGGAAAACGCCCGGCGAACTCGCTTCGGGCGCAGCCCGTCTGCGGGGCCGCCCCCCGCGCCTGGCCCGGGAACGCGCAGGGTCGCGCCCGCGCCCCGCCGGAAAGCCCCCCGCGAGTCCGCCGCGCGCGACGCCGACGCCTCCCGCTCCTCAGCGCCCGGGGCTCCCCTCCCTGGCGCGGGCCGGTGGGGCCGGGCGGGCCCCGAGGCCCGGGCTCCAACCCTCGCCTGCCTCCTCAGCCTTCCGAGTCAGGGGTCCTGTGCCCCGGGGCCTCCCCCTGGGCAACCCTGAGTCCCGCGCCCCGAGGCCCCCGACCGCCCCGGCGCCGACGGTGCCCTTCGCAGCCGCGTCCACGCCTCGGGGCGAGAGAAACCTCCGTTCCCCCGCAGGGGCCAGCCGCAGCCCGGGGCGCCCCAGCCGCCCCCAAAGTCGGAGGACGACGCCCGGCCCCAGGCCCTCCCTCAACTCTGCTTCGGGAGTGCTCTCCGGCGCCGGGTCCGCCCAAAGACTCTCCTTCTGACTTCACCGCTCATGAAACCGCAGAGAAAATAGAGCATGTCCCACCATATATAGCCGTATGAGTGAACCTAGGAAGACAAGCATCCCTTTGATATTGCCCCAAGGCTCCTTGGAATCCTTTTCAATTTTCCCTCTGCCCTCATTGGAAATCTTTGGATGCAAAGATGAATTCATGAGGATCCATCCCCTTGGACAATGGAGAAGCTATCATCCAAGTCTCTATCTGACCACAAACAGCCACCTGCCTCTCGATGCCTCGGCCATTCCAACACAGCCTAGGGCCAGTGGGATAAACACTGTTGGATGAAGGAATAATTTCTGTGTTCAAAACGCACACCGAGTCAATCTCCTCTTCCCTTTAGAATCCAAGGGATTGCCTAGGAAAAAGATGTTCCAAATACCTTTGTCAGCCAGAAAGAAGCAGAGAAAATGAGATCCCTGCCAGGTGCTCCCTGCAGAGAATCTCAGGAACTCTGGCACCCACACTAGATATCTTAGAGCTGGTTCCGTGTGCCAATTGTGAGCTCCACTGGAGACAAGACGTAAGCCCAGGGGGTTTGGGGTGAAAGAGAAGTTTTACCTCCCATCCTGGCATGGATGTGCCCCATGGGCCTGCTCTTTTCTCGGAACACTGACTTCCTGGGACAAGCTGCCTGACGGACTCAGACGCTGATTTCCAAAGTTCAGGTCTTGTGGAGCCAGAGTGAAGAAGGGTCTTCAGGTGCGGAGAAGCAGGCGCCTCCCACCTAACGCCTGCACACCTGCTCCGATTCCTGGGAGAAGGAGAGACACATGCTTGTTTCTTAAGTGGTCATTGACTTCCTTCGAAAGCCGACCAATGCCCTTGTCCTTTGCAGAGAAAGAAACATGCTCTTCCAAACACTCGACTCCTCGGTTCCAAGTGCACCGTGAGTCGGGTTTGGTTCCCCCCGGCTCCAGAGCCCAACTGGGCGGACCCTCCGGAACCACCCTGACAGATGGCCAGCAAACCTGGGGAAACAGGGCACAGTGCTGTGTGGGGGCTCGGCTCCAGGGTCTCTTATGCCCACTCTTGAACCTGGGGAATCAGAGACTATACAGCTCAGCACTCCGTCCTGTAGAAACAAGCTGCAGTGCCTCACGATCCAGGGTCTCTCACCCAACACCTCCCCACGGCCCCCAGAGCCAGCAGGCTGCACGGACTCCTCTTCCAGGGTGTTTCCCAGGGCAGCTCGCCACTGCCTCCAGTGGTGACGAGCAGCATTGCCACGTCTTCCGGGGTCTCTGGCGCCACGGCTCACCGCTCCCTCCAGTGGCGTGAACTGGCACTGCGGGGCTTTCCACAGACTCCTAAGGCAGCTCCCTAACCCTCCACAGGTCTGAAGCCACACTGGCACGGTCCCTCCAGATTGGGGACCTCTGGGCCACACCCCAGGAACCCACCTGCCACCCAGGAGGAAACTGTACCTTTTGAAGCTGCGCAGAGCCCTCAGAATGGAAAAAACCCACATGCATCCCAGGGGACACCCCCAAATTGGACGGTCCCCACAGTCACAAACGCACACCCTGATGTGCTTCCTGACCCCCAGGTTCGATTCAGCAACTGGGGATCCAGCCTCAGCACCAGGAGGTAGGGCCTGGATCCCCCTAAGCCCTAACCCAAACTCTGGGTTGTGTTTTCAGGCTTCCGTGCCCAGAGACATGGCCAACAATCCCTCCAGATTGGGACCCCCTGAGCCTCAACCAAGGACTCCGCCTACCATCCAGGAGAAAACCATGCCGTTCGGAGCGACCCAGAACCCTCAGACCAGGAGAAACCCACATGCATTCCAGAGGACACCCTCACCTCTGATGGCCCACATGGCAACAAAACCCAGAGACGGACATACCGCTTGACCACCGTCCTTGACTCAGCCCATGGGGGATCCCACCTCAAAGCCCCACTAAAGCCAACCCCAATATTAGTGGCCCACCCAGCCATGAAGCCGGATCTGCCAACCAGCCAGGCACATACCCTCACCTCAGCCCTGAGGGGACGACACCGCAGTGCTGTCAGATAGGGCCTGCCATGCCCCTGGGCCCTAAGCCAAACGATAGGTCAGGTGTACAGGTTTCTGTGCCCAGAGGACTGGCTCCTAAGCCCGTCCGAGTGGGGATGCCTGAGACTCGAACCGGCACATTGCCAGCTTCCTACATTGAAACTGTCATTTGAAGATGAGCAGAAAACAGAGAGCAGGAGAAAACTGTATGATACTGGGTCACCACCAGCATTTGCACACCCCATAGACACAAAACAGAAATGTACCGGTGGTCCGTGTCATCTGGGACATTTTCTGGGTGGATGGGACATTTTCTGGGTGGAAGGCCCCCACGCCTGACCCGGGATCCCACCTGGACGCATCCGCACCCCTCCGGAAAGCATCCCGCGAGTCGGACGCGGGCGACGCCAAAGCCTCCCGCTCCACAGCGCCCGGGACTCCCCTCCCTGGCGCGGGCCGGAAGGGCCGTGCGGACCCCGAGACCCGGGCTCCAACCCTCGCCTGCCTCCTCAGCCTTCCGAGTCCGGGGTCCTGTGCCCCGGGGCCTCCCCCTGGGCAACCCTGAGTCCCGCGCCCCGAGGCCCCCGACCGCCCCGGCGCCGACGGTGCCCTTCGCAGCCGCGTCCACGCCTCGGGGCGAGAGAAACCTCCGTTCCCCCGCAGGGGGAAGCCGCAGCCCGGGGCGCCCCTGCCGCCCCCAACGTCGGAGCACGACGCCCGGCCCCAGGCCCTCCCTCAACTCTGCTCCGGGAGGGCTCCCCGGCGCCGGGGCCGCCGGCGGGTCCGCGTCCTCTCGGCGCGTTTTCCGGGGGGCCGCGCCGGGCCCCGAGCGAGAAAGGGCCCTCGGCCCCGGGGACCAGGCCGGTCCCCGGGGCTGCCCAACGCCGGCCGATTCTCACGAGCGTTCTGCCCAAACCGATCCCGGTTTGGGCAGAACGCTTGTGAGAATCGGCCGGAAAACGCCCGGCGAACTCGCTTCGGGCGCAGCCCGTCTGCGGGGCCGCCCCCCGCGCCTGGCCCGGGAACGCGCGGTGTCGCACCCGCGCCCCGCCGGAAAACCCCCCGCGAGTCCGCCCCGCGCGACGCCGATGCCTCCCGCTCCTCAGCGCCCGGGGCTCCCCTCCCTGGCGCGGGCCGGTGGGGCCGGGCGGGCCCCGAGGCCCGGGCTCCAACCCTCGCCTGCCTCCTCAGCCTTCCGAGTCCGGGGTCCTGTGCCCCGGGGCCTCCCCCTGGGCAACCCTGAGTCCCGCGCCCCGAGGCCCCCGACCGCCCCGGCGCCGACGGTGCCCTTCGCAGCCGCGTCCACGCCTCGGGGCGAGAGAAACCTCCGTTCCCCCGCAGGGGCCAGCCGCAGCCCGGGGCGCCCCAGCCGCCCCCAAAGTCGGAGGACGACGCCCGGCCCCAGGCCCTCCCTCAACTCTGCTTCGGGAGTGCTCTCCGGCGCCGGGTCCGCCCAAAGACTCTCCTTCTGACTTCACCGCTCATGAAACCGCAGAGAAAATAGAGCATGTCCCACCATATATAGCCGTATGAGTGAACCTAGGAAGACAAGCATCCCTTTGATATTGCCCCAAGGCTCCTTGGAATCCTTTTCAATTTTCCCTCTGCCCTCATTGGAAATCTTTGGATGCAAAGATGAATTCATGAGGATCCATCCCCTTGGACAATGGAGAAGCTATCATCCAAGTCTCTATCTGACCACAAACAGCCACCTGCCTCTCGATGCCGGCCATTCCAACACAGCCTAGGGCCAGTGGGATAAACACTGTTGGATGAAGGAATAATTTCTGTGTTCAAAACGCACACCAAGTCAATCTCCTCTTCCCTTTAGAATCCAAGGGATTGCCTAGGAAAAAGATGTTCCAAATACCTTTGTCAGCCAGAAAGAAGCAGAGAAAATGAGATCCCTGCCAGGTGCTCCCTGCAGAGAATCTCAGGAACTCTGGCACCCACACTAGATATCTTAGAGCTGGTTCCGTGTGCCAATTGTGAGCTCCACTGGAGACAAGACGTAAGCCCAGGGGGTTTGGGGTGAAAGAGAAGTTTTACCTCCCATCCTGGCATGGATGTGCCCCATGGGCCTGCTCTTTTCTCGGAACACTGACTTCCTGGGACAAGCTGCCTGACGGACTCAGACGCTGATTTCCAAACTTCAGGTCTCGTGGAGCCAGAGTGAAGAAGGGTCTTCAGGTGCGGAGAAGCAGGCGCCTCCCACCTAACGCCTGCACACCTGCTCCGATTCCTGGGAGAAGGAGAGACACATGCTTGTTTCTTAAGTGGTCATTGACTTCCTTCGAAAGCCGACCAATGCCCTTGTCCTTTGCGGAGAAAGAAACATGCTCTTCCAAACACTCGACTCCTCGGTTCCAAGTGCACCGTGAGTCGGGTTTGGTTCCCCCCGGCTCCAGAGCCCAACTGGGCGGACCCTCCGGAACCACCCTGACAGATGGCCAGCAAACCTGGGGAAACAGGGCACAGTGCTGTGTGGGGGCTCGGCTCCAGGGTCTCTTATGCCCACTCTTGAACCTGGGGAATCAGAGACTCTACAGCTCAGCACTCCGTCCTGGAGAAACAAGCTGCAGTGCCTCACGATCCAGGGTCTCTCACCCAACACCTCCCCACGGCCCCCAGAGCCAGCAGGCTGCACGGACTCCTCTTCCAGGGTGTTTCCCAGGGCAGCTCGCCACTGCCTCCAGTGGTGACGAGCAGCATTGCCACGTCTTCCGGGGTCTCTGGCGCCACGGCTCACCGCTCCCTCCAGTGGCGTGAACTGGCACTGCGGGGCTTTCCACAGACTCCTAAGGCAGCTCCCTAACCCTCCACAGGTCTGAAGCCACACTGGCACGGTCCCTCCAGATTGGGGACCTCTGGGCCACACCCCAGGAACCCACCTGCCACCCAGGAGGAAACTGTACCTTTTGAAGCTGCGCAGAGCCCTCAGAATGGAAAAAACCCACATGCATCCCAGGGGACACCCCCAAATTGGACGGTCCCCACAGTCACAAACGCACACCCTGATGTGCTTCCTGACCCCCAGGTTCGATTCAGCAACTGGGGATCCAGCCTCAGCACCAGGAGGTAGGGCCTGGATCCCCCTAAGCCCTAACCCAAACTCTGGGTTGTGTTTTCAGGCTTCCGTGCCCAGAGACATGGCCAACAATCCCTCCAGATTGGGACCCCCTGAGCCTCAACCAAGGACTCCGCCTACCATCCAGGAGAAAACCATGCCGTTCGGAGCGACCCAGAACCCTCAGACCAGGAGAAACCCACATGCATTCCAGAGGACACCCTCACCTCTGATGGCCCACATGGCAACAAAACCCAGAGACGGACATACCGCTTGACCACCGTCCTTGACTCAGCCCATGGGGGATCCCACCTCAAAGCCCCACTAAAGCCAACCCCAATATTAGTGGCCCACCCAGCCATGAAGCCGGATCTGCCAACCAGCCAGGCACATACCCTCACCTCAGCCCTGAGGGGACGACACCGCAGTGCTGTCAGATAGGGCCTGCCATGCCCCTGGGCCCTAAGCCAAACGATAGGTCAGGTGTACAGGTTTCTGTGCCCAGAGGACTGGCTCCTAAGCCCGTCCGAGTGGGGATGCCTGAGACTCGAACCGGCACATTGCCAGCTTCCTACATTGAAACTGTCATTTGAAGATGAGCAGAAAACAGAGAGCAGGAGAAAACTGTATGATACTGGGTCACCACCAGCATTTGCACACCCCATAGACACAAAACAGAAATGTACCGGTGGTCCGTGTCATCTGGGACATTTTCTGGGTGGATGGGACATTTTCTGGGTGGAAGGCCCCCACGCCTGACCCGGGATCCCACCTGGACGCATCCGCACCCCTCCGGAAAGCATCCCGCGAGTCGGACGCGGGCGACGCCAAAGCCTCCCGCTCCACAGCGCCCGGGACTCCCCTCCCTGGCGCGGGCCGGAAGGGCCGTGCGGACCCCGAGACCCGGGCTCCAACCCTCGCCTGCCTCCTCAGCCTTCCGAGTCCGGGGTCCTGTGCCCCGGGGCCTCCCCCTGGGCAACCCTGAGTCCCGCGCCCCGAGGCCCCCGACCGCCCCGGCGCCGACGGTGCCCTTCGCAGCCGCGTCCACGCCTCGGGGCGAGAGAAACCTCCGTTCCCCCGCAGGGGGAAGCCGCAGCCCGGGGCGCCCCAGCCGCCCCCAAAGTCGGAGCACGACGCCCGGCCCCAGGCCCTCCCTCAACTCTGCTCCGGGAGGGCTCCCCGGCGCCGGGGCCGCCGGCGGGTCCGCGTCCTCTCGGCGCGTTTTCCGGGGGGCCGCGCCGGGCCCCGAGCGAGAAAGGGCCCTCGGCCCCGGGGACCAGGCCGGTCCCCGGGGCTGCCCAACGCCGGCCGATTCTCACGAGCGTTCTGCCCAAACCGATCCCGGTTTGGGCAGAACGCTCGTGAGAATCGGCCGGAAAACGCCCGGCGAACTCGCTTCGGGCGCAGCCCGTCTGCGGGGCCGCCCCCCGCGCCTGGCCCGGGACCCCGCGGGGTCGCGCCCGCGCCCCGCCGGAAAGCCCCCGGCGAGTCCGCCGCGCGCGACGCCGACGCCTCCCGCTCCTCAGCGCCCGGGGCTCCCCTCCCTGGCGCGGGCCGGTGGGGCCGGGCGGGCCCCGAGGCCCGGGCTCCAACCCTCGCCTGCCTCCTCAGCCTTCCGAGTCCGGGGTCCTGTGCCCCGGGGCCTCCCCCTGGGCAACCCTGAGTCCCGCGCCCCGAGGCCCCCGACCGCCCCGGCGCCGACGGTGCCCTTCGCAGCCGCGTCCACGCCTCGGGGCGAGAGAAACCTCCGTTCCCCCGCAGGGGCCAGCCGCAGCCCGGGGCGCCCCAGCCGCCCCCAAAGTCGGAGGACGACGCCCGGCCCCAGGCCCTCCCTCAACTCTGCTTCCGGAGTGCTCTCCGGCGCCGGGTCCGCCCAAAGACTCTCCTTCTGACTTCACCGCTCATGAAACCGCAGAGAAAATAGAGCATGTCCCACCATATATAGCCGTATGAGTGAACCTAGGAAGACAAGCATCCCTTTGATATTGCCCCAAGGCTCCTTGGAATCCTTTTCAATTTTCCCTCTGCCCTCATTGGAAATCTTTGGATGCAAAGATGAATTCATGAGGATCCATCCCCTTGGACAATGGAGAAGCTATCATCCAAGTCTCTATCTGACCACAAACAGCCACCTGCCTCTCGATGCCGGCCATTCCAACACAGCCTAGGGCCAGTGGGATAAACACTGTTGGATGAAGGAATAATTTCTGTGTTCAAAACGCACACCGAGTCAATCTCCTCTTC
The DNA here is from genome assembly GCF_963455335.1 of Martes martes. Lineage (NCBI taxonomy): Eukaryota > Metazoa > Chordata > Mammalia > Carnivora > Mustelidae > Martes > Martes martes. Next base: position 920,192 of record NW_027666480.1, read on the forward strand.
CCTTTAGAATCCAAGGGATTGCCTAGGAAAAAGATGTTCCAAATACCTTTGTCAGCCAGAAAGAAGCAGAGAAAATGAGATCCCTGCCAGGTGCTCCCTGCAGAGAATCTCAGGAACTCTGGCACCCACACTAGATATCTTAGAGCTGGTTCCGTGTGCCAATTGTGAGCTCCACTGGAGACAAGACGTAAGCCCAGGGGGTTTGGGGTGAAAGAGAAGTTTTACCTCCCATCCTGGCATGGATGTGCCCCATGGGCCTGCTCTTTTCTCGGAACACTGACTTCCTGGGACAAGCTGCCTGACGGACTCAGACGCTGATTTCCAAACTTCAGGTCTCGTGGAGCCAGAGTGAAGAAGGGTCTTCAGGTGCGGAGAAGCAGGCGCCTCCCACCTAACGCCTGCACACCTGCTCCGATTCCTGGGAGAAGGAGAGACACATGCTTGTTTCTTAAGTGGTCATTGACTTCCTTCGAAAGCCGACCAATGCCCTTGTCCTTTGCGGAGAAAGAAACATGCTCTTCCAAACACTCGACTCCTCGGTTCCAAGTGCACCGTGAGTCGGGTTTGGTTCCCCCCGGCTCCAGAGCCCAACTGGGCGGACCCTCCGGAACCACCCTGACAGATGGCCAGCAAACCTGGGGAAACAGGGCACAGTGCTGTGTGGGGGCTCGGCTCCAGGGTCTCTTATGCCCACTCTTGAACCTGGGGAATCAGAGACTATACAGCTCAGCACTCCGTCCTGGAGAAACAAGCTGCAGTGCCTCACGATCCAGGGTCTCTCACCCAACACCTCCCCACGGCCCCCAGAGCCAGCAGGCTGCACGGACTCCTCTTCCAGGGTGTTTCCCAGGGCAGCTCGCCACTGCCTCCAGTGGTGACGAGCAGCATTGCCACGTCTTCCGGGGTCTCTGGCGCCACGGCTCACCGCTCCCTCCAGTGGCGTGAACTGGCACTGCGGGGCTTTCCACAGACTCCTAAGGCAGCTCCCTAACCCTCCACAGGTCTGAAGCCACACTGGCACGGTCCCTCCAGATTGGGGACCTCTGGGCCACACCCCAGGAACCCACCTGCCACCCAGGAGGAAACTGTACCTTTTGAAGCTGCGCAGAGCCCTCAGAATGGAAAAAACCCACATGCATCCCAGGGGACACCCCCAAATTGGACGGTCCCCACAGTCACAAACGCACACCCTGATGTGCTTCCTGACCCCCAGGTTCGATTCAGCAACTGGGGATCCAGCCTCAGCACCAGGAGGTAGGGCCTGGATCCCCCTAAGCCCTAACCCAAACTCTGGGTTGTGTTTTCAGGCTTCCGTGCCCAGAGACATGGCCAACAATCCCTCCAGATTGGGACCCCCTGAGCCTCAACCAAGGACTCCGCCTACCATCCAGGAGAAAACCATGCCGTTCGGAGCGACCCAGAACCCTCAGACCAGGAGAAACCCACATGCATTCCAGAGGACACCCTCACCTCTGATGGCCCACATGGCAACAAAACCCAGAGACGGACATACCGCTTGACCACCGTCCTTGACTCAGCCCATGGGGGATCCCACCTCAAAGCCCCACTAAAGCCAACCCCAATATTAGTGGCCCACCCAGCCATGAAGCCGGATCTGCCAACCAGCCAGGCACATACCCTCACCTCAGCCCTGAGGGGACGACACCGCAGTGCTGTCAGATAGGGCCTGCCATGCCCCTGGGCCCTAAGCCAAACGATAGGTCAGGTGTACAGGTTTCTGTGCCCAGAGGACTGGCTCCTAAGCCCGTCCGAGTGGGGATGCCTGAGACTCGAACCGGCACATTGCCAGCTTCCTACATTGAAACTGTCATTTGAAGATGAGCAGAAAACAGAGAGCAGGAGAAAACTGTATGATACTGGGTCACCACCAGCATTTGCACACCCCATAGACACAAAACAGAAATGTACCGGTGGTCCGTGTCATCTGGGACATTTTCTGGGTGGATGGGACATTTTCTGGGTGGAAGGCCCCCACGCCTGACCCGGGATCCCACCTGGACGCATCCGCACCCCTCCGGAAAGCATCCCGCGAGTCGGACGCGGGCGACGCCAAAGCCTCCCGCTCCACAGCGCCCGGGACTCCCCTCCCTGGCGCGGGCCGGAAGGGCCGTGCGGACCCCGAGACCCGGGCTCCAACCCTCGCCTGCCTCCTCAGCCTTCCGAGTCCGGGGTCCTGTGCCCCGGGGCCTCCCCCTGGGCAACCCTGAGTCCCGCGCCCCGAGGCCCCCGACCGCCCCGGCGCCGACGGTGCCCTTCGCAGCCGCGTCCACGCCTCGGGGCGAGAGAAACCTCCGTTCCCCCGCAGGGGGAAGCCGCAGCCCGGGGCGCCCCAGCCGCCCCCAAAGTCGGAGCACGACGCCCGGCCCCAGGCCCTCCCTCAACTCTGCTCCGGGAGGGCTCCCCGGCGCCGGGGCCGCCGGCGGGTCCGCGTCCTCTCGGCGCGTTTTCCGGGGGGCCGCGCCGGGCCCCGAGTGAGAAAGGGCCCTCGGCCCCGGGGACCAGGCCGGTCCTCGGGGCTGCCCAACGCCGGCCGATTCTCACGAGCGTTCTGCCCAAACCGATCCCGGTTTGGGCAGAACGCTCGTGAGAATCGGCCGGAAAACGCCCGGCGAACTCGCTTCGGGCGCAGCCCGTCTGCGGGGCCGCCCCCCGCGCCTGGCCCGGGACCCCGCGGGGTCGCGCCCGCGCCCCGCCGGAAAGCCCCCGGCGAGTCCGCCGCGCGCGACGCCGACGCCTCCCGCTCCTCAGCGCCCGGGGCTCCCCTCCCTGGCGCGGGCCGGTGGGGCCGGGCGGGCCCCGAGGCCCGGGCTCCAACCCTCGCCTGCCTCCTCAGCCTTCCGAGTCCGGGGTCCTGTGCCCCGGGGCCTCCCCCTGGGCAACCCTGAGTCCCGCGCCCCGAGGCCCCCGACCGCCCCGGCGCCGACGGTGCCCTTCGCAGCCGCGTCCACGCCTCGGGGCGAGAGAAACCTCCGTTCCCCCGCAGGGGCCAGCCGCAGCCCGGGGCGCCCCAGCCGCCCCCAAAGTCGGAGGACGACGCCCGGCCCCAGGCCCTCCCTCAACTCTGCTTCGGGAGTGCTCTCCGGCGCCGGGTCCGCCCAAAGACTCTCCTTCTGACTTCACCGCTCATGAAACCGCAGAGAAAATAGAGCATGTCCCACCATATATAGCCGTATGAGTGAACCTAGGAAGACAAGCATCCCTTTGATATTGCCCCAAGGCTCCTTGGAATCCTTTTCAATTTTCCCTCTGCCCTCATTGGAAATCTTTGGATGCAAAGATGAATTCATGAGGATCCATCCCCTTGGACAATGGAGAAGCTATCATCCAAGTCTCTATCTGACCACAAACAGCCACCTGCCTCTCGATGCCGGCCATTCCAACACAGCCTAGGGCCAGTGGGATAAACACTGTTGGATGAAGGAATAATTTCTGTGTTCAAAACGCACACCGAGTCAATCTCCTCTTCCCTTTAGAATCCAAGGGATTGCCTAGGAAAAAGATGTTCCAAATACCTTTGTCAGCCAGAAAGAAGCAGAGAAAATGAGATCCCTGCCAGGTGCTCCCTGCAGAGAATCTCAGGAACTCTGGCACCCACACTAGATATCTTAGAGCTGGTTCCGTGTGCCAATTGTGAGCTCCACTGGAGACAAGACGTAAGCCCAGGGGGTTTGGGGTGAAAGAGAAGTTTTACCTCCCATCCTGGCATGGATGTGCCCCATGGGCCTGCTCTTTTCTCGGAACACTGACTTCCTGGGACAAGCTGCCTGACGGACTCAGACGCTGATTTCCAAACTTCAGGTCTCGTGGAGCCAGAGTGAAGAAGGGTCTTCAGGTGCGGAGAAGCAGGCGCCTCCCACCTAACGCCTGCACACCTGCTCCGATTCCTGGGAGAAGGAGAGACACATGCTTGTTTCTTAAGTGGTCATTGACTTCCTTCGAAAGCCGACCAATGCCCTTGTCCTTTGCGGAGAAAGAAACATGCTCTTCCAAACACTCGACTCCTCGGTTCCAAGTGCACCGTGAGTCGGGTTTGGTTCCCCCCGGCTCCAGAGCCCAACTGGGCGGACCCTCCGGAACCACCCTGACAGATGGCCAGCAAACCTGGGGAAACAGGGCACAGTGCTGTGTGGGGGCTCGGCTCCAGGGTCTCTTATGCCCACTCTTGAACCTGGGGAATCAGAGACTATACAGCTCAGCACTCCGTCCTGGAGAAACAAGCTGCAGTGCCTCACGATCCAGGGTCTCTCACCCAACACCTCCCCACGGCCCCCAGAGCCAGCAGGCTGCACGGACTCCTCTTCCAGGGTGTTTCCCAGGGCAGCTCGCCACTGCCTCCAGTGGTGACGAGCAGCATTGCCACGTCTTCCGGGGTCTCTGGCGCCACGGCTCACCGCTCCCTCCAGTGGCGTGAACTGGCACTGCGGGGCTTTCCACAGACTCCTAAGGCAGCTCCCTAACCCTCCACAGGTCTGAAGCCACACTGGCACGGTCCCTCCAGATTGGGGACCTCTGGGCCACACCCCAGGAACCCACCTGCCACCCAGGAGGAAACTGTACCTTTTGAAGCTGCGCAGAGCCCTCAGAATGGAAAAAACCCACATGCATCCCAGGGGACACCCCCAAATTGGACGGTCCCCACAGTCACAAACGCACACCCTGATGTGCTTCCTGACCCCCAGGTTCGATTCAGCAACTGGGGATCCAGCCTCAGCACCAGGAGGTAGGGCCTGGATCCCCCTAAGCCCTAACCCAAACTCTGGGTTGTGTTTTCAGGCTTCCGTGCCCAGAGACATGGCCAACAATCCCTCCAGATTGGGACCCCCTGAGCCTCAACCAAGGACTCCGCCTACCATCCAGGAGAAAACCATGCCGTTCGGAGCGACCCAGAACCCTCAGACCAGGAGAAACCCACATGCATTCCAGAGGACACCCTCACCTCTGATGGCCCACATGGCAACAAAACCCAGAGACGGACATACCGCTTGACCACCGTCCTTGACTCAGCCCATGGGGGATCCCACCTCAAAGCCCCACTAAAGCCAACCCCAATATTAGTGGCCCACCCAGCCATGAAGCCGGATCTGCCAACCAGCCAGGCACATACCCTCACCTCAGCCCTGAGGGGACGACACCGCAGTGCTGTCAGATAGGGCCTTCCATGCCCCTGGGCCCTAAGCCAAACGATAGGTCAGGTGTACAGGTTTCTGTGCCCAGAGGACTGGCTCCTAAGCCCGTCCGAGTGGGGATGCCTGAGACTCGAACCGGCACATTGCCAGCTTCCTACATTGAAACTGTCATTTGAAGATGAGCAGAAAACAGAGAGCAGGAGAAAACTGTATGATACTGGGTCACCACCAGCATTTGCACACCCCATAGACACAAAACAGAAATGTACCGGTGGTCCGTGTCATCTGGGACATTTTCTGGGTGGATGGGACATTTTCTGGGTGGAAGGCCCCCACGCCTGACCCGGGATCCCACCTGGACGCATCCGCACCCCTCCGGAAAGCATCCCGCGAGTCGGACGCGGGCGACGCCAAAGCCTCCCGCTCCACAGCGCCCGGGACTCCCCTCCCTGGCGCGGGCCGGAAGGGCCGTGCGGACCCCGAGACCCGGGCTCCAACCCTCGCCTGCCTCCTCAGCCTTCCGAGTCCGGGGTCCTGTGCCCCGGGGCCTCCCCCTGGGCAACCCTGAGTCCCGCGCCCCGAGGCCCCCGACCGCCCCGGCGCCGACGGTGCCCTTCGCAGCCGCGTCCACGCCTCGGGGCGAGAGAAACCTCCGTTCCCCCGCAGGGGGAAGCCGCAGCCCGGGGCGCCCCTGCCGCCCCCAACGTCGGAGCACGACGCCCGGCCCCAGGCCCTCCCTCAACTCTGCTCCGGGAGGGCTCCCCGGCGCCGGGGCCGCCGGCGGGTCCGCGTCCTCTCGGCGCGTTTTCCGGGGGGCCGCGCCGGGCCCCGAGCGAGAAAGGGCCCTCGGCCCCGGGGACCAGGCCGGTCCCCGGGGCTGCCCAACGCCGGCCGATTCTCACGAGCGTTCTGCCCAAACCGATCCCGGTTTGGGCAGAACGCTTGTGAGAATCGGCCGGAAAACGCCCGGCGAACTCGCTTCGGGCGCAGCCCGTCTGCGGGGCCGCCCCCCGCGCCTGGCCCGGGAACGCGCGGTGTCGCACCCGCGCCCCGCCGGAAAACCCCCCGCGAGTCCGCCCCGCGCGACGCCGATGCCTCCCGCTCCTCAGCGCCCGGGGCTCCCCTCCCTGGCGCGGGCCGGTGGGGCCGGGCGGGCCCTGAGGCCCGGGCTCCAACCCTCGCCTGCCTCCTCAGCCTTCCGAGTCCGGGGTCCTGTGCCCCGGGGCCTCCCCCTGGGCAACCCTGAGTCCCGCGCCCCGAGGCCCCCGACCGCCCCGGCGCCGACGGTGCCCTTCGCAGCCGCGTCCACGCCTCGGGGCGAGAGAAACCTCCGTTCCCCCGCAGGGGGAAGCCGCAGCCCGGGGCGCCCCAGCCGCCCCCAAAGTCGGAGCACGACGCCCGGCCCCAGGCCCTCCCTCAACTCTGCTCCGGGAGGGCTCCCCGGCGCCGGGGCCGCCGGCGGGTCCGCGTCCTCTCGGCCTGTTTTCCGGGGGGCCGCGCTGGGCCCTGAGCGAGAAAGGGCCCTCGGCCCCGGGGACCAGGCCGGTCCCCGGGGCTGCCCAACGCCGGCCGATTCTCACGAGCGTTCTGCCCAAACCGATCCCGGTTTGGGCAGAACGCTCGTGAGAATCGGCCGGAAAACGCCCGGCGAACTCGCTTCGGGCGCAGCCCGTCTGCGGGGCCGCCCCCCGCGCCTGGGTCGGGACCCCGCGGGGTCGCGCCCGCGCCCCGCCGGAAAGCCCCCGGCGAGTCCGCCGCGCGCGACGCCGACGCCTCCTGCTCCTCAGCGCCCGGGGCTCCAACCCTCGCCTGCCTCCTCAGCCTTCCGAGTCCGGGGTCCTGTGCCCCGGGGCCTCCCCCTGGGCAACCCTGAGTCCCGCGCCCCGAGGCCCCCGACCGCCCCGGCGCCGACGGTGCCCTTCGCAGCCGCGTCCACGCCTCGGGGCGAGAGAAACCTCCGTTCCCCCGCAGGGGCCAGCCGCAGCCCGGGGCGCCCCAGCCGCCCCCAAAGTCGGAGGACGACGCCCGGCCCCAGGCCCTCCCTCAACTCTGCTTCGGGAGTGCTCTCCGGCGCCGGGTCCGCCCAAAGACTCTCCTTCTGACTTCACCGCTCATGAAACCGCAGAGAAAATAGAGCATGTCCCACCATATATAGCCGTATGAGTGAACCTAGGAAGACAAGCATCCCTTTGATATTGCCCCAAGGCTCCTTGGAATCCTTTTCAATTTTCCCTCTGCCCTCATTGGAAATCTTTGGATGCAAAGATGAATTCATGAGGATCCATCCCCTTGGACAATGGAGAAGCTATCATCCAAGTCTCTATCTGACCACAAACAGCCACCTGCCTCTCGATGCCGGCCATTCCAACACAGCCTAGGGCCAGTGGGATAAACACTGTTGGATGAAGGAATAATTTCTGTGTTCAAAACGCACACCGAGTCAATCTCCTCTTCCCTTTAGAATCCAAGGGATTGCCTAGGAAAAAGATGTTCCAAATACCTTTGTCAGCCAGAAAGAAGCAGAGAAAATGAGATCCCTGCCAGGTGCTCCCTGCAGAGAATCTCAGGAACTCTGGCACCCACACTAGATATCTTAGAGCTGGTTCCGTGTGCCAATTGTGAGCTCCACTGGAGACAAGACGTAAGCCCAGGGGGTTTGGGGTGAAAGAGAAGTTTTACCTCCCATCCTGGCATGGATGTGCCCCATGGGCCTGCTCTTTTCTCGGAACACTGACTTCCTGGGACAAGCTGCCTGACGGACTCAGACGCTGATTTCCAAACTTCAGGTCTCGTGGAGCCAGAGTGAAGAAGGGTCTTCAGGTGCGGAGAAGCAGGCGCCTCCCACCTAACGCCTGCACACCTGCTCCGATTCCTGGGAGAAGGAGAGACACATGCTTGTTTCTTAAGTGGTCATTGACTTCCTTCGAAAGCCGACCAATGCCCTTGTCCTTTGCGGAGAAAGAAACATGCTCTTCCAAACACTCGACTCCTCGGTTCCAAGTGCACCGTGAGTCGGGTTTGGTTCCCCCCGGCTCCAGAGCCCAACTGGGCGGACCCTCCGGAACCACCCTGACAGATGGCCAGCAAACCTGGGGAAACAGGGCACAGTGCTGTGTGGGGGCTCGGCTCCAGGGTCTCTTATGCCCACTCTTGAACCTGGGGAATCAGAGACTATACAGCTCAGCACTCCGTCCTGGAGAAACAAGCTGCAGTGCCTCACGATCCAGGGTCTCTCACCCAACACCTCCCCACGGCCCCCAGAGCCAGCAGGCTGCACGGACTCCTCTTCCAGGGTGTTTCCCAGGGCAGCTCGCCACTGCCTCCAGTGGTGACGAGCAGCATTGCCACGTCTTCCGGGGTCTCTGGCGCCACGGCTCACCGCTCCCTCCAGTGGCGTGAACTGGCACTGCGGGGCTTTCCACAGACTCCTAAGGCAGCTCCCTAACCCTCCACAGGTCTGAAGCCACACTGGCACGGTCCCTCCAGATTGGGGACCTCTGGGCCACACCCCAGGAACCCACCTGCCACCCAGGAGGAAACTGTACCTTTTGAAGCTGCGCAGAGCCCTCAGAATGGAAAAAACCCACATGCATCCCAGGGGACACCCCCAAATTGGACGGTCCCCACAGTCACAAACGCACACCCTGATGTGCTTCCTGACCCCCAGGTTCGATTCAGCAACTGGGGATCCAGCCTCAGCACCAGGAGGTAGGGCCTGGATCCCCCTAAGCCCTAACCCAAACTCTGGGTTGTGTTTTCAGGCTTCCGTGCCCAGAGACATGGCCAACAATCCCTCCAGATTGGGACCCCCTGAGCCTCAACCAAGGACTCCGCCTACCATCCAGGAGAAAACCATGCCGTTCGGAGCGACCCAGAACCCTCAGACCAGGAGAAACCCACATGCATTCCAGAGGACACCCTCACCTCTGATGGCCCACATGGCAACAAAACCCAGAGACGGACATACCGCTTGACCACCGTCCTTGACTCAGCCCATGGGGGATCCCACCTCAAAGCCCCACTAAAGCCAACCCCAATATTAGTGGCCCACCCAGCCATGAAGCCGGATCTGCCAACCAGCCAGGCACATACCCTCACCTCAGCCCTGAGGGGACGACACCGCAGTGCTGTCAGATAGGGCCTTCCATGCCCCTGGGCCCTAAGCCAAACGATAGGTCAGGTGTACAGGTTTCTGTGCCCAGAGGACTGGCTCCTAAGCCCGTCCGAGTGGGGATGCCTGAGACTCGAACCGGCACATTGCCAGCTTCCTACATTGAAACTGTCATTTGAAGATGAGCAGAAAACAGAGAGCAGGAGAAAACTGTATGATACTGGGTCACCACCAGCATTTGCACACCCCATAGACACAAAACAGAAATGTACCGGTGGTCCGTGTCATCTGGGACATTTTCTGGGTGGATGGGACATTTTCTGGGTGGAAGGCCCCCACGCCTGACCCGGGATCCCACCTGGACGCATCCGCACCCCTCCGGAAAGCATCCCGCGAGTCGGACGCGGGCGACGCCAAAGCCTCCCGCTCCACAGCGCCCGGGACTCCCCTCCCTGGCGCGGGCCGGAAGGGCCGTGCGGACCCCGAGACCCGGGCTCCAACCCTCGCCTGCCTCCTCAGCCTTCCGAGTCCGGGGTCCTGTGCCCCGGGGCCTCCCCCTGGGCAACCCTGAGTCCCGCGCCCCGAGGCCCCCGACCGCCCCGGCGCCGACGGTGCCCTTCGCAGCCGCGTCCACGCCTCGGGGCGAGAGAAACCTCCGTTCCCCCGCAGGGGGAAGCCGCAGCCCGGGGCGCCCCAGCCGCCCCCAAAGTCGGAGCACGACGCCCGGCCCCAGGCCCTCCCTCAACTCTGCTCCGGGAGGGCTCCCCGGCGCCGGGGCCGCCGGCGGGTCCGCGTCCTCTCGGCGCGTTTTCCGGGGGGCCGCGCCGGGCCCCGAGTGAGAAAGGGCCCTCGGCCCCGGGGACCAGGCCGGTCCTCGGGGCTGCCCAACGCCGGCCGATTCTCACGAGCGTTCTGCCCAAACCGATCCCGGTTTGGGCAGAACGCTCGTGAGAATCGGCCGGAAAACGCCCGGCGAACTCGCTTCGGGCGCAGCCCGTCTGCGGGGCCGCCCCCCGCGCCTGGCCCGGGACCCCGCGGGGTCGCGCCCGCGCCCCGCCGGAAAGCCCCCGGCGAGTCCGCCGCGCGCGACGCCGACGCCTCCCGCTCCTCAGCGCCCGGGGCTCCCCTCCCTGGCGCGGGCCGGTGGGGCCGGGCGGGCCCCGAGGCCCGGGCTCCAACCCTCGCCTGCCTCCTCAGCCTTCCGAGTCCGGGGTCCTGTGCCCCGGGGCCTCCCCCTGGGCAACCCTGAGTCCCGCGCCCCGAGGCCCCCGACCGCCCCGGCGCCGACGGTGCCCTTCGCAGCCGCGTCCACGCCTCGGGGCGAGAGAAACCTCCGTTCCCCCGCAGGGGCCAGCCGCAGCCCGGGGCGCCCCAGCCGCCCCCAAAGTCGGAGGACGACGCCCGGCCCCAGGCCCTCCCTCAACTCTGCTTCGGGAGTGCTCTCCGGCGCCGGGTCCGCCCAAAGACTCTCCTTCTGACTTCACCGCTCATGAAACCGCAGAGAAAATAGAGCATGTCCCACCATATATAGCCGTATGAGTGAACCTAGGAAGACAAGCATCCCTTTGATATTGCCCCAAGGCTCCTTGGAATCCTTTTCAATTTTCCCTCTGCCCTCATTGGAAATCTTTGGATGCAAAGATGAATTCATGAGGATCCATCCCCTTGGACAATGGAGAAGCTATCATCCAAGTCTCTATCTGACCACAAACAGCCACCTGCCTCTCGATGCCGGCCATTCCAACACAGCCTAGGGCCAGTGGGATAAACACTGTTGGATGAAGGAATAATTTCTGTGTTCAAAACGCACACCGAGTCAATCTCCTCTTCCCTTTAGAATCCAAGGGATTGCCTAGGAAAAAGATGTTCCAAATACCTTTGTCAGCCAGAAAGAAGCAGAGAAAAGGAGATCCCTGCCAGGTGCTCCCTGCAGAGAATCTCAGGAACTCTGGCACCCACACTAGATATCTTAGAGCTGGTTCCGTGTGCCAATTGTGAGCTCCACTGGAGACAAGACGTAAGCCCAGGGGGTTTGGGGTGAAAGAGAAGTTTTACCTCCCATCCTGGCATGGATGTGCCCCATGGGCCTGCTCTTTTCTCGGAACACTGACTTCCTGGGACAAGCTGCCTGACGGACTCAGACGCTGATTTCCAAACTTCAGGTCTCGTGGAGCCAGAGTGAAGAAGGGTCTTCAGGTGCGGAGAAGCAGGCGCCTCCCACCTAACGCCTGCACACCTGCTCCGATTCCTGGGAGAAGGAGAGACACATGCTTGTTTCTTAAGTGGTCATTGACTTCCTTCGAAAGCCGACCAATGCCCTTGTCCTTTGCGGAGAAAGAAACATGCTCTTCCAAACACTCGACTCCTCGGTTCCAAGTGCACCGTGAGTCGGGTTTGGTTCCCCCCGGCTCCAGAGCCCAACTGGGCGGACCCTCCGGAACCACCCTGACAGATGGCCAGCAAACCTGGGGAAACAGGGCACAGTGCTGTGTGGGGGCTCGGCTCCAGGGTCTCTTATGCCCACTCTTGAACCTGGGGAATCAGAGACTATACAGCTCAGCACTCCGTCCTGGAGAAACAAGCTGCAGTGCCTCACGATCCAGGGTCTCTCACCCAACACCTCCCCACGGCCCCCAGAGCCAGCAGGCTGCACGGACTCCTCTTCCAGGGTGTTTCCCAGGGCAGCTCGCCACTGCCTCCAGTGGTGACGAGCAGCATTGCCACGTCTTCCGGGGTCTCTGGCGCCACGGCTCACCGCTCCCTCCAGTGGCGTGAACTGGCACTGCGGGGCTTTCCACAGACTCCTAAGGCAGCTCCCTAACCCTCCACAGGTCTGAAGCCACACTGGCACGGTCCCTCCAGATTGGGGACCTCTGGGCCACACCCCAGGAACCCACCTGCCACCCAGGAGGAAACTGTACCTTTTGAAGCTGCGCAGAGCCCTCAGAATGGAAAAAACCCACATGCATCCCAGGGGACACCCCCAAATTGGACGGTCCCCACAGTCACAAACGCACACCCTGATGTGCTTCCTGACCCCCAGGTTCGATTCAGCAACTGGGGATCCAGCCTCAGCACCAGGAGGTAGGGCCTGGATCCCCCTAAGCCCTAACCCAAACTCTGGGTTGTGTTTTCAGGCTTCCGTGCCCAGAGACATGGCCAACAATCCCTCCAGATTGGGACCCCCTGAGCCTCAACCAAGGACTCCGCCTACCATCCAGGAGAAAACCATGCCGTTCGGAGCGACCCAGAACCCTCAGACCAGGAGAAACCCACATGCATTCCAGAGGACACCCTCACCTCTGATGGCCCACATGGCAACAAAACCCAGAGACGGACATACCGCTTGACCACCGTCCTTGACTCAGCCCATGGGGGATCCCACCTCAAAGCCCCACTAAAGCCAACCCCAATATTAGTGGCCCACCCAGCCATGAAGCCGGATCTGCCAACCAGCCAGGCACATACCCTCACCTCAGCCCTGAGGGGACGACACCGCAGTGCTGTCAGATAGGGCCTTCCATGCCCCTGGGCCCTAAGCCAAACGATAGGTCAGGTGTACAGGTTTCTGTGCCCAGAGGACTGGCTCCTAAGCCCGTCCGAGTGGGGATGCCTGAGACTCGAACCGGCACATTGCCAGCTTCCTACATTGAAACTGTCATTTGAAGATGAGCAGAAAACAGAGAGCAGGAGAAAACTGTATGATACTGGGTCACCACCAGCATTTGCACACCCCATAGACACAAAACAGAAATGTACCGGTGGTCCGTGTCATCTGGGACATTTTCTGGGTGGATGGGACATTTTCTGGGTGGAAGGCCCCCACGCCTGACCCGGGATCCCACCTGGACGCATCCGCACCCCTCCGGAAAGCATCCCGCGAGTCGGACGCGGGCGACGCCAAAGCCTCCCGCTCCACAGCGCCCGGGACTCCCCTCCCTGGCGCGGGCCGGAAGGGCCGTGCGGACCCCGAGACCCGGGCTCCAACCCTCGCCTGCCTCCTCAGCCTTCCGAGTCCGGGGTCCTGTGCCCCGGGGCCTCCCCCTGGGCAACCCTGAGTCCCGCGCCCCGAGGCCCCCGACCGCCCCGGCGCCGACGGTGCCCTTCGCAGCCGCGTCCACGCCTCGGGGCGAGAGAAACCTCCGTTCCCCCGCAGGGGGAAGCCGCAGCCCGGGGCGCCCCAGCCGCCCCCAAAGTCGGAGCACGACGCCCGGCCCCAGGCCCTCCCTCAACTCTGCTCCGGGAGGGCTCCCCGGCGCCGGGGCCGCCGGCGGGTCCGCGTCCTCTCGGCGCGTTTTCCGGGGGGCCGCGCCGGGCCCCGAGTGAGAAAGGGCCCTCGGCCCCGGGGACCAGGCCGGTCCTCGGGGCTGCCCAACGCCGGCCGATTCTCACGAGCGTTCTGCCCAAACCGATCCCGGTTTGGGCAGAACGCTCGTGAGAATCGGCCGGAAAACGCCCGGCGAACTCGCTTCGGGCGCAGCCCGTCTGCGGGGCCGCCCCCCGCGCCTGGCCCGGGACCCCGCGGGGTCGCGCCCGCGCCCCGCCGGAAAGCCCCCGGCGAGTCCGCCGCGCGCGACGCCGACGCCTCCCGCTCCTCAGCGCCCGGGGCTCCCCTCCCTGGCGCGGGCCGGTGGGGCCGGGCGGGCCCCGAGGCCCGGGCTCCAACCCTCGCCTGCCTCCTCAGCCTTCCGAGTCCGGGGTCCTGTGCCCCGGGGCCTCCCCCTGGGCAACCCTGAGTCCCGCGCCCCGAGGCCCCCGACCGCCCCGGCGCCGACGGTGCCCTTCGCAGCCGCGTCCACGCCTCGGGGCGAGAGAAACCTCCGTTCCCCCGCAGGGGCCAGCCGCAGCCCGGGGCGCCCCAGCCGCCCCCAAAGTCGGAGGACGACGCCCGGCCCCAGGCCCTCCCTCAACTCTGCTTCGGGAGTGCTCTCCGGCGCCGGGTCCGCCCAAAGACTCTCCTTCTGACTTCACCGCTCATGAAACCGCAGAGAAAATAGAGCATGTCCCACCATATATAGCCGTATGAGTGAACCTAGGAAGACAAGCATCCCTTTGATATTGCCCCAAGGCTCCTTGGAATCCTTTTCAATTTTCCCTCTGCCCTCATTGGAAATCTTTGGATGCAAAGACGAATTCATGAGGATCCATCCCCTTGGACAATGGAGAAGCTATCATCCAAGTCTCTATCTGACCACAAACAGCCACCTGCCTCTCGATGCCGGCCATTCCAACACAGCCTAGGGCCAGTGGGATAAACACTGTTGGATGAAGGAATAATTTCTGTGTTCAAAACGCACACCGAGTCAATCTCCTCTTCCCTTTAGAATCCAAGGGATTGCCTAGGAAAAAGATGTTCCAAATACCTTTGTCAGCCAGAAAGAAGCAGAGAAAATGAGATCCCTGCCAGGTGCTCCCTGCAGAGAATCTCAGGAACTCTGGCACCCACACTAGATATCTTAGAGCTGGTTCCGTGTGCCAATTGTGAGCTCCACTGGAGACAAGACGTAAGCCCAGGGGGTTTGGGGTGAAAGAGAAGTTTTACCTCCCATCCTGGCATGGATGTGCCCCATGGGCCTGCTCTTTTCTCGGAACACTGACTTCCTGGGACAAGCTGCCTGACGGACTCAGACGCTGATTTCCAAACTTCAGGTCTCGTGGAGCCAGAGTGAAGAAGGGTCTTCAGGTGCGGAGAAGCAGGCGCCTCCCACCTAACGCCTGCACACCTGCTCCGATTCCTGGGAGAAGGAGAGACACATGCTTGTTTCTTAAGTGGTCATTGACTTCCTTCGAAAGCCGACCAATGCCCTTGTCCTTTGCGGAGAAAGAAACATGCTCTTCCAAACACTCGACTCCTCGGTTCCAAGTGCACCGTGAGTCGGGTTTGGTTCCCCCCGGCTCCAGAGCCCAACTGGGCGGACCCTCCGGAACCACCCTGACAGATGGCCAGCAAACCTGGGGAAACAGGGCACAGTGCTGTGTGGGGGCTCGGCTCCAGGGTCTCTTATGCCCACTCTTGAACCTGGGGAATCAGAGACTATACAGCTCAGCACTCCGTCCTGGAGAAACAAGCTGCAGTGCCTCACGATCCAGGGTCTCTCACCCAACACCTCCCCACGGCCCCCAGAGCCAGCAGGCTGCACGGACTCCTCTTCCAGGGTGTTTCCCAGGGCAGCTCGCCACTGCCTCCAGTGGTGACGAGCAGCATTGCCACGTCTTCCGGGGTCTCTGGCGCCACGGCTCACCGCTCCCTCCAGTGGCGTGAACTGGCACTGCGGGGCTTTCCACAGACTCCTAAGGCAGCTCCCTAACCCTCCACAGGTCTGAAGCCACACTGGCACGGTCCCTCCAGATTGGGGACCTCTGGGCCACACCCCAGGAACCCACCTGCCACCCAGGAGGAAACTGTACCTTTTGAAGCTGCGCAGAGCCCTCAGAATGGAAAAAACCCACATGCATCCCAGGGGACACCCCCAAATTGGACGGTCCCCACAGTCACAAACGCACACCCTGATGTGCTTCCTGACCCCCAGGTTCGATTCAGCAACTGGGGATCCAGCCTCAGCACCAGGAGGTAGGGCCTGGATCCCCCTAAGCCCTAACCCAAACTCTGGGTTGTGTTTTCAGGCTTCCGTGCCCAGAGACATGGCCAACAATCCCTCCAGATTGGGACCCCCTGAGCCTCAACCAAGGACTCCGCCTACCATCCAGGAGAAAACCATGCCGTTCGGAGCGACCCAGAACCCTCAGACCAGGAGAAACCCACATGCATTCCAGAGGACACCCTCACCTCTGATGGCCCACATGGCAACAAAACCCAGAGACGGACATACCGCTTGACCACCGTCCTTGATTCAGCCCATGGGGGATCCCACCTCAAAGCCCCACTAAAGCCAACCCCAATATTAGTGGCCCACCCAGCCATGAAGCCGGATCTGCCAACCAGCCAGGCACATACCCTCACCTCAGCCCTGAGGGGACGACACCGCAGTGCTGTCAGATAGGGCCTTCCATGCCCCTGGGCCCTAAGCCAAACGATAGGTCAGGTGTACAGGTTTCTGTGCCCAGAGGACTGGCTCCTAAGCCCGTCCGAGTGGGGATGCCTGAGACTCGAACCGGCACATTGCCAGCTTCCTACATGGAAACTGTCATTTGAAGATGAGCAGAAAACAGAGAGCAGGAGAAAACTGTATGATACTGGGTCACCACCAGCATTTGCACACCCCATAGACACAAAACAGAAATGTACCGGTGGTCCGTGTCATCTGGGACATTTTCTGGGTGGATGGGACATTTTCTGGGTGGAAGGCCCCCACGCCTGACCCGGGATCCCACCTGGACGCATCCGCACCCCTCCGGAAAGCATCCCGCGAGTCGGACGCGGGCGACGCCAAAGCCTCCCGCTCCACAGCGCCCGGGACTCCCCTCCCTGGCGCGGGCCGGAAGGGCCGTGCGGACCCCGAGACCCGGGCTCCAACCCTCGCCTGCCTCCTCAGCCTTCCGAGTCCGGGGTCCTGTGCCCCGGGGCCTCCCCCTGGGCAACCCTGAGTCCCGCGCCCCGAGGCCCCCGACCGCCCCGGCGCCGACGGTGCCCTTCGCAGCCGCGTCCACGCCTCGGGGCGAGAGAAACCTCCGTTCCCCCGCAGGGGGAAGCCGCAGCCCGGGGCGCCCCAGCCGCCCCCAAAGTCGGAGCACGACGCCCGGCCCCAGGCCCTCCCTCAACTCTGCTCCGGGAGGGCTCCCCGGCGCCGGGGCCGCCGGCGGGTCCGCGTCCTCTCGGCGCGTTTTCCGGGGGGCCGCGCCGGGCCCCGAGCGAGAAAGGGCCCTCGGCCCCGGGGACCAGGCCGGTCCTCGGGGCTGCCCAACGCCGGCCGATTCTCACGAGCGTTCTGCCCAAACCGATCCCGGTTTGGGCAGAACGCTCGTGAGAATCGGCCGGAAAACGCCCGGCGAACTCGCTTCGGGCGCAGCCCGTCTGCGGGGCCGCCCCCCGCGCCTGGCCCGGGACCCCGCGGGGTCGCGCCCGCGCCCCGCCGGAAAGCCCCCGGCGAGTCCGCCGCGCGCGACGCCGACGCCTCCCGCTCCTCAGCGCCCGGGGCTCCCCTCCCTGGCGTGGGCCGGTGGGGCCGGGCGGGCCCCGAGGCCCGGGCTCCAACCCTCGCCTGCCTCCTCAGCCTTCCGAGTCCGGGGTCCTGTGCCCCGGGGCCTCCCCCTGGGCAACCCTGAGTCCCGCGCCCCGAGGCCCCCGACCGCCCCGGCGCCGACGGTGCCCTTCGCAGCCGCGTCCACGCCTCGGGGCGAGAGAAACCTCCGTTCCCCCGCAGGGGCCAGCCGCAGCCCGGGGCGCCCCAGCCGCCCCCAAAGTCGGAGGACGACGCCCGGCCCCAGGCCCTCCCTCAACTCTGCTTCGGGAGTGCTCTCCGGCGCCGGGTCCGCCCAAAGACTCTCCTTCTGACTTCACCGCTCATGAAACCGCAGAGAAAATAGAGCATGTCCCACCATATATAGCCGTATGAGTGAACCTAGGAAGACAAGCATCCCTTTGATATTGCCCCAAGGCTCCTTGGAATCCTTTTCAATTTTCCCTCTGCCCTCATTGGAAATCTTTGGATGCAAAGATGAATTCATGAGGATCCATCCCCTTGGACAATGGAGAAGCTATCATCCAAGTCTCTATCTGACCACAAACAGCCACCTGCCTCTCGATGCCGGCCATTCCAACACAGCCTAGGGCCAGTGGGATAAACACTGTTGGATGAAGGAATAATTTCTGTGTTCAAAACGCACACCGAGTCAATCTCCTCTTCCCTTTAGAATCCAAGGGATTGCCTAGGAAAAAGATGTTCCAAATACCTTTGTCAGCCAGAAAGAAGCAGAGAAAATGAGATCCCTGCCAGGTGCTCCCTGCAGAGAATCTCAGGAACTCTGGCACCCACACTAGATATCTTAGAGCTGGTTCCGTGTGCCAATTGTGAGCTCCACTGGAGACAAGACGTAAGCCCAGGGGGTTTGGGGTGAAAGAGAAGTTTTACCTCCCATCCTGGCATGGATGTGCCCCATGGGCCTGCTCTTTTCTCGGAACACTGACTTCCTGGGACAAGCTGCCTGACGGACTCAGACGCTGATTTCCAAACTTCAGGTCTCGTGGAGCCAGAGTGAAGAAGGGTCTTCAGGTGCGGAGAAGCAGGCGCCTCCCACCTAACGCCTGCACACCTGCTCCGATTCCTGGGAGAAGGAGAGACACATGCTTGTTTCTTAAGTGGTCATTGACTTCCTTCGAAAGCCGACCAATGCCCTTGTCCTTTGCGGAGAAAGAAACATGCTCTTCCAAACACTCGACTCCTCGGTTCCAAGTGCACCGTGAGTCGGGTTTGGTTCCCCCCGGCTCCAGAGCCCAACTGGGCGGACCCTCCGGAACCACCCTGACAGATGGCCAGCAAACCTGGGGAAACAGGGCACAGTGCTGTGTGGGGGCTCGGCTCCAGGGTCTCTTATGCCCACTCTTGAACCTGGGGAATCAGAGACTATACAGCTCAGCACTCCGTCCTGTAGAAACAAGCTGCAGTGCCTCACGATCCAGGGTCTCTCACCCAACACCTCCCCACGGCCCCCAGAGCCAGCAGGCTGCACGGACTCCTCTTCCAGGGTGTTTCCCAGGGCAGCTCGCCACTGCCTCCAGTGGTGACGAGCAGCATTGCCACGTCTTCCGGGGTCTCTGGCGCCACGGCTCACCGCTCCCTCCAGTGGCGTGAACTGGCACTGCGGGGCTTTCCACAGACTCCTAAGGCAGCTCCCTAACCCTCCACAGGTCTGAAGCCACACTGGCACGGTCCCTCCAGATTGGGGACCTCTGGGCCACACCCCAGGAACCCACCTGCCACCCAGGAGGAAACTGTACCTTTTGAAGCTGCGCAGAGCCCTCAGAATGGAAAAAACCCACATGCATCCCAGGGGACACCCCCAAATTGGACGGTCCCCACAGTCACAAACGCACACCCTGATGTGCTTCCTGACCCCCAGGTTCGATTCAGCAACTGGGGATCCAGCCTCAGCACCAGGAGGTAGGGCCTGGATCCCCCTAAGCCCTAACCCAAACTCTGGGTTGTGTTTTCAGGCTTCCGTGCCCAGAGACATGGCCAACAATCCCTCCAGATTGGGACCCCCTGAGCCTCAACCAAGGACTCCGCCTACCATCCAGGAGAAAACCATGCCGTTCGGAGCGACCCAGAACCCTCAGACCAGGAGAAACCCACATGCATTCCAGAGGACACCCTCACCTCTGATGGCCCACATGGCAACAAAACCCAGAGACGGACATACCGCTTGACCACCGTCCTTGACTCAGCCCATGGGGGATCCCACCTCAAAGCCCCACTAAAGCCAACCCCAATATTAGTGGCCCACCCAGCCATGAAGCCGGATCTGCCAACCAGCCAGGCACATACCCTCACCTCAGCCCTGAGGGGACGACACCGCAGTGCTGTCAGATAGGGCCTTCCATGCCCCTGGGCCCTAAGCCAAACGATAGGTCAGGTGTACAGGTTTCTGTGCCCAGAGGACTGGCTCCTAAGCCCGTCCGAGTGGGGATGCCTGAGACTCGAACCGGCACATTGCCAGCTTCCTACATTGAAACTGTCATTTGAAGATGAGCAGAAAACAGAGAGCAGGAGAAAACTGTATGATACTGGGTCACCACCAGCATTTGCACACCCCATAGACACAAAACAGAAATGTACCGGTGGTCCGTGTCATCTGGGACATTTTCTGGGTGGATGGGACATTTTCTGGGTGGAAGGCCCCCACGCCTGACCCGGGATCCCACCTGGACGCATCCGCACCCCTCCGGAAAGCATCCCGCGAGTCGGACGCGGGCGACGCCAAAGCCTCCCGCTCCACAGCGCCCGGGACTCCCCTCCCTGGCGCGGGCCGGAAGGGCCGTGCGGACCCCGAGACCCGGGCTCCAACCCTCGCCTGCCTCCTCAGCCTTCCGAGTCCGGGGTCCTGTGCCCCGGGGCCTCCCCCTGGGCAACCCTGAGTCCCGCGCCCCGAGGCCCCCGACCGCCCCGGCGCCGACGGTGCCCTTCGCAGCCGCGTCCACGCCTCGGGGCGAGAGAAACCTCCGTTCCCCCGCAGGGGGAAGCCGCAGCCCGGGGCGCCCCAGCCGCCCCCAAAGTCGGAGCACGACGCCCGGCCCCAGGCCCTCCCTCAACTCTGCTCCGGGAGGGCTCCCCGGCGCCGGGGCCGCCGGCGGGTCCGCGTCCTCTCGGCGCGTTTTCCGGGGGGCCGCGCCGGGCCCCGAGTGAGAAAGGGCCCTCGGCCCCGGGGACCAGGCCGGTCCTCGGGGCTGCCCAACGCCGGCCGATTCTCACGAGCGTTCTGCCCAAACCGATCCCGGTTTGGGCAGAACGCTCGTGAGAATCGGCCGGAAAACGCCCGGCGAACTCGCTTCGGGCGCAGCCCGTCTGCGGGGCCGCCCCCCGCGCCTGGCCCGGGACCCCGCGGGGTCGCGCCCGCGCCCCGCCGGAAAGCCCCCGGCGAGTCCGCCGCGCGCGACGCCGACGCCTCCCGCTCCTCAGCGCCCGGGGCTCCCCTCCCTGGCGCGGGCCGGTGGGGCCGGGCGGGCCCCGAGGCCCGGGCTCCAACCCTCGCCTGCCTCCTCAGCCTTCCGAGTCCGGGGTCCTGTGCCCCGGGGCCTCCCCCTGGGCAACCCTGAGTCCCGCGCCCCGAGGCCCCCGACCGCCCCGGCGCCGACGGTGCCCTTCGCAGCCGCGTCCACGCCTCGGGGCGAGAGAAACCTCCGTTCCCCCGCAGGGGCCAGCCGCAGCCCGGGGCGCCCCAGCCGCCCCCAAAGTCGGAGGACGACGCCCGGCCCCAGGCCCTCCCTCAACTCTGCTTCGGGAGTGCTCTCCGGCGCCGGGTCCGCCCAAAGACTCTCCTTCTGACTTCACCGCTCATGAAACCGCAGAGAAAATAGAGCATGTCCCACCATATATAGCCGTATGAGTGAACCTAGGAAGACAAGCATCCCTTTGATATTGCCCCAAGGCTCCTTGGAATCCTTTTCAATTTTCCCTCTGCCCTCATTGGAAATCTTTGGATGCAAAGATGAATTCATGAGGATCCATCCCCTTGGACAATGGAGAAGCTATCATCCAAGTCTCTATCTGACCACAAACAGCCACCTGCCTCTCGATGCGGGCCATTCCAACACAGCCTAGGGCCAGTGGGATAAACACTGTTGGATGAAGGAATAATTTCTGTGTTCAAAACGCACACCGAGTCAATCTCCTCTTCCCTTTAGAATCCAAGGGATTGCCTAGGAAAAAGATGTTCCAAATACCTTTGTCAGCCAGAAAGAAGCAGAGAAAATGAGATCCCTGCCAGGTGCTCCCTGCAGAGAATCTCAGGAACTCTGGCACCCACACTAGATATCTTAGAGCTGGTTCCGTGTGCCAATTGTGAGCTCCACTGGAGACAAGACGTAAGCCCAGGGGGTTTGGGGTGAAAGAGAAGTTTTACCTCCCATCCTGGCATGGATGTGCCCCATGGGCCTGCTCTTTTCTCGGAACACTGACTTCCTGGGACAAGCTGCCTGACGGACTCAGACGCTGATTTCCAAAGTTCAGGTCTCGTGGAGCCAGAGTGAAGAAGGGTCTTCAGGTGCGGAGAAGCAGGCGCCTCCCACCTAACGCCTGCACACCTGCTCCGATTCCTGGGAGAAGGAGAGACACATGCTTGTTTCTTAAGTGGTCATTGACTTCCTTCGAAAGCCGACCAATGCCCTTGTCCTTTGCGGAGAAAGAAACATGCTCTTCCAAACACTCGACTCCTCGGTTCCAAGTGCACCGTGAGTCGGGTTTGGTTCCCCCCGGCTCCAGAGCCCAACTGGGCGGACCCTCCGGAACCACCCTGACAGATGGCCAGCAAACCTGGGGAAACAGGGCACAGTGCTGTGTGGGGGCTCGGCTCCAGGGTCTCTTAGGCCCACTCTTGAACCTGGGGAATCAGAGACTCTACAGCTCAGCACTCCGTCCTGTAGAAACAAGCTGCAGTGCCTCACGATCCAGGGTCTCTCACCCAACACCTCCCCACGGCCCCCAGAGCCAGCAGGCTGCACGGACTCCTCTTCCAGGGTGTTTCCCAGGGCAGCTCGCCACTGCCTCCAGTGGTGACGAGCAGCATTGCCACGTCTTCCGGGGTCTCTGGCGCCACGGCTCACCGCTCCCTCCAGTGGCGTGAACTGGCACTGCGGGGCTTTCCACAGACTCCTAAGGCAGCTCCCTAACCCTCCACAGGTCTGAAGCCACACTGGCACGGTCCCTCCAGATTGGGGACCTCTGGGCCACACCCCAGGAACCCACCTGCCACCCAGGAGGAAACTGTACCTTTTGAAGCTGCGCAGAGCCCTCAGAATGGAAAAAACCCACATGCATCCCAGGGGACACCCCCAAATTGGACGGTCCCCACAGTCACAAACGCACACCCTGATGTGCTTCCTGACCCCCAGGTTCGATTCAGCAACTGGGGATCCAGCCTCAGCACCAGGAGGTAGGGCCTGGATCCCCCTAAGCCCTAACCCAAACTCTGGGTTGTGTTTTCAGGCTTCCGTGCCCAGAGACATGGCCAACAATCCCTCCAGATTGGGACCCCCTGAGCCTCAACCAAGGACTCCGCCTACCATCCAGGAGAAAACCATGCCGTTCGGAGCGACCCAGAACCCTCAGACCAGGAGAAACCCACATGCATTCCAGAGGACACCCTCACCTCTGATGGCCCACATGGCAACAAAACCCAGAGACGGACATACCGCTTGACCACCGTCCTTGACTCAGCCCATGGGGGATCCCACCTCAAAGCCCCACTAAAGCCAACCCCAATATTAGTGGCCCACCCAGCCATGAAGCCGGATCTGCCAACCAGCCAGGCACATACCCTCACCTCAGCCCTGAGGGGACGACACCGCAGTGCTGTCAGATAGGGCCTGCCATGCCCCTGGGCCCTAAGCCAAACGATAGGTCAGGTGTACAGGTTTCTGTGCCCAGAGGACTGGCTCCTAAGCCCGTCCGAGTGGGGATGCCTGAGACTCGAACCGGCACATTGCCAGCTTCCTACATGGAAACTGTCATTTGAAGATGAGCAGAAAACAGAGAGCAGGAGAAAACTGTATGATACTGGGTCACCACCAGCATTTGCACACCCCATAGACACAAAACAGAAATGTACCGGTGGTCCGTGTCATCTGGGACATTTTCTGGGTGGATGGGACATTTTCTGGGTGGAAGGCCCCCACGCCTGACCCGGGATCCCACCTGGACGCATCCGCACCCCTCCGGAAAGCATCCCGCGAGTCGGACGCGGGCGACGCCAAAGCCTCCCGCTCCACAGCGCCCGGGACTCCCCTCCCTGGCGCGGGCCGGAAGGGCCGTGCGGACCCCGAGGCCCGGGCTCCAACCCTCGCCTGCCTCCTCAGCCTTCCGAGTCCGGGGTCCTGTGCCCCGGGGCCTCCCCCTGGGCAACCCTGAGTCCCGCGCCCCGAGGCCCCCGACCGCCCCGGCGCCGACGGTGCCCTTCGCAGCCGCGTCCACGCCTCGGGGCGAGAGAAACCTCCGTTCCCCCGCAGGGGGAAGCCGCAGCCCGGGGCGCCCCTGCCGCCCCCAACGTCGGAGCACGACGCCCGGCCCCAGGCCCTCCCTCAACTCTGCTCCGGGAGGGCTCCCCGGCGCCGGGGCCGCCGGCGGGTCCGCGTCCTCTCGGCGCGTTTTCCGGGGGGCCGCGCCGGGCCCCGAACGAGAAAGGGCCCTCGGCCCCGGGGACCAGGCCGGTCCCCGGGGCTGCCCAACGCCGGCCGATTCTCACGAGCGTTCTGCCCAAACCGATCCCGGTTTGGGCAGAACGCTCGTGAGAATCGGCCGGAAAACGCCCGGCGAACTCGCTTCGGGCGCAGCCCGTCTGCGGGGCCGCCCCCCGCGCCTGGCCCGGGACCCCGCGGGGTCGCGCCCGCTCCCCGCCGGAAAGCCCCCCGCGAGCCCGCCGCGCGCGACGCCGACGCCTCCCGCTCCTCAGCGCCCGGGGCTCCCCTCCCTGGCGCGGGCCGGTGGGGCCGGGCGGGCCCCGAGGCCCGGGCTCCAACCCTCGCCTGCCTCCTCAGCCTTCCGAGTCCGGGGTCCTGTGCCCCGGGGCCTCCCCCTGGGCAACCCTGAGTCCCGCGCCCCGAGGCCCCCGACCGCCCCGGCGCCGACGGTGCCCTTCGCAGCCGCGTCCACGCCTCGGGGCGAGAGAAACCTCCGTTCCCCCGCAGGGGCCAGCCGCAGCCCGGGGCGCCCCAGCCGCCCCCAAAGTCGGAGGACGACGCCCGGCCCCAGGCCCTCCCTCAACTCTGCTTCGGGAGTGCTCTCCGGCGCCGGGTCCGCCCAAAGACTCTCCTTCTGACTTCACCGCTCATGAAACCGCAGAGAAAATAGAGCATGTCCCACCATATATAGCCGTATGAGTGAACCTAGGAAGACAAGCATCCCTTTGATATTGCCCCAAGGCTCCTTGGAATCCTTTTCAATTTTCCCTCTGCCCTCATTGGAAATCTTTGGATGCAAAGATGAATTCATGAGGATCCATCCCCTTGGACAATGGAGAAGCTATCATCCAAGTCTCTATCTGACCACAAACAGCCACCTGCCTCTCGATGCCGGCCATTCCAACACAGCCTAGGGCCAGTGGGATAAACACTGTTGGATGAAGGAATAATTTCTGTGTTCAAAACGCACACCGAGTCAATCTCCTCTTCCCTTTAGAATCCAAGGGATTGCCTAGGAAAAAGATGTTCCAAATACCTTTGTCAGCCAGAAAGAAGCAGAGAAAATGAGATCCCTGCCAGGTGCTCCCTGCAGAGAATCTCAGGAACTCTGGCACCCACACTAGATATCTTAGAGCTGGTTCCGTGTGCCAATTGTGAGCTCCACTGGAGACAAGACGTAAGCCCAGGGGGTTTGGGGTGAAAGAGAAGTTTTACCTCCCATCCTGGCATGGATGTGCCCCATGGGCCTGCTCTTTTCTCGGACCACTGACTTCCTGGGACAAGCTGCCTGACTGACTCAGACGCTGATTTCCAAAGTTCAGGTCTCGTGGAGCCAGAGTGAAGAAGGGTCTTCAGGTGCGGAGAAGCAGGCGCCTCCCACCTAACGCCTGCACACCTGCTCCGATTCCTGGGAGAAGGAGAGACACATGCTTGTTTCTTAAGTGGTCATTGACTTCCTTCTAAAGCCGACCAATGCCCTTGTCCTTTGTGGAGAAAGAAACATGCTCTTCCAAACACTCGACTCCTCGGTTCCAAGTGCACCGTGAGTCGGGTTTGGTTCCCCCCGGCTCCAGAGCCCAACTGGGCGGACCCTCCGGAACCACTCTGACAGCAGATGGCCAGCAAACCTGGGGAAAGGGGCACAGTGCTGTGTGGGGGCTCGGCTCCAGGGTCTCTTATGCCCACTCTTGAACCTGGGGAATCAGAGACTATACAGCTCAGCACTCCGTCCTGGAGAAACAAGCTGCAGTGCCTCACGATCCAGGGTCTCTCACCCAACACCTCCCCACGGCCCCCAGAGCCAGCAGGCTGCACGGACTCCTCTTCCAGGGTGTTTCCCAGGGCAGCTCGCCACTGCCTCCAGTGGTGGCAAGCAGCATCGCCACGTCTTCCAGGGTCTCTGGCGCCACGGCTCACCGCTCCCTCCAGTGGCGTGAACTGGCACTGCGGGGCTTTCCACAGACTCCTAACCCTCCACAGGTCTGAAGCCACACGGGCACGGTCCCTCCAGATCGGGGACCTCTGGGCCACACCCCAGGAACCCACCTGCCACCCAGGAGGAAACTGTACCTTTTGAAGCTGCGCAGGGCCCTCAGAATGGAAAAAACCCACATGCATCCCTGGGGACACCCCCAAATTGGACGGTCCCCACAGTCACAAACTCACACCCTGATGTGCTTCCTGACCCCCACGTTCGACTCAGCAACTGGGGATCCAGCCTCAGCACCAGGAGGTAGGGCCTGGATTCCCCTAAGCCCTAACCCAAACTCTGGGTTGTGTTTTCAGGCTTCCGTGCCCAGAGACATGGCCAACAATCCCTCCAGATTGGGACCCCCTGAGCCTCAACCAAGGACTCCGCCTACCACCCAGGAGAAAACCATGCCGTTCGGAGCGACCCAGAACCCTCAGACCAGGAGAAACCCACATGCATTCCAGAGGACACCCTCACCTCTGATGGCCCAGATGGCAACAAAACCCAGAGACGGACATACCGCTTGACCACCGTCCTTGACTCAGCCCATGGGGGATCCCACCTCAAAGCCCCACTAAAGCCACCCCCAATATTAGTGGCCCACCCAGCCATGAAGCCGGATCTGCCAACCAGCCAGGCACATACCCTCACCTCAGCCCTGAGGGGACGACACCGCAGTGCTGTCAGATAGGGCCTGCCATGCCCCTGGGCCCTAAGCCTAACGATAGGTCAGGTGTACAGGTTTCTGTGCCCAGAGGACTGGCTCCTAAGCCCGTCCGAGTGGGGATGCCTGAGACTCGAACCGGCACATTGCCAGCTTCCTAGGTTGAAACTGTCATTTGAAGATGAGCAGAAAACAGAGAGCAGGAGAAAACTATATGATACTGGGTCACCACCAGCATTTGCACACCCCATAGACACAAAACAGAAATGGACCGGTGGTCCGTGTCATCTGGGACATTTTCTGGGTGGACGGGACATTTTCTGGGTGGAAGGCCCCCACGCCTGGCCCGGGATCCCACCTGGACGCATCCGCACCCCGCCGGAAAGCATCCCGCGAGTCGGACGCGGGCGACGCCAAAGCCTCCCGCTCCACAGCACCAGGGACTCCCCTCCCTGGCTCGGGCCGGTGGGGCCGGGCGGGCCCCGAGGACCGGGCTCCAACCCTCGCCTGCCTCCTCAGCCTTCCGAGTCGGGGTCCTGAGCCCGGGGCCTCCCCCTGGGCAACCCTGAGTCCCGCGCCCCAAGGACCCCGACCGCCCCGGCGCCGACGGTGCCCTTCGAGCCGCGTCCACGCCTCGGGGCGAGAGCAACCTCCGTTCCCCCGCAGGGGGAAGCCGCAGCCCGGGGCGCCCCAGCCGCCCCCAAAGTCGGGGCACGACGCCCGGCCCCAGGCCCTCCCTCAACTCTGCTCCGGGAGTGCTCCCCGGCGCCGGGGCCGCCGGCGGGTCCGCGTCTTCTCGGCGCGTATTCCGGGGGGCCGCTCCGGGCCCCGAGCGAGAAAGGGCCCTCGGCCCCGGGGAACAGGCCGGTCCCCGGGGCTGCCCAACGCCGGCCGATTCTCACGAGCATTCTGCCCAAACCGATCCCGGTTTGGGCAGAACGCTCGTGAGAATCGGCCGGAAAACGCCCGGAGAACTCGCTTCGGGCGCAGGCCGTCTGCGGGGCTGCACCCCGCGCCTGGCCCAGGACCCCGCGGGGTCGCGCCCGCACCCCGCCGGAAAGACCCCCGCGAGGCCGCCGTGCGCGACGCCGACGCCTCCCGGCCTCAGCGCCCGGGGCTCCCCTCCCTGGCGCGGGCCGTTGGGGCCGGGCGGGCCCCGAGGCCCGGGCTCCAACCCTCGCCTCCCTCCTCAGCCTTCCGAGTCCGGGGTCCTGTGCCCCGGGGCCTCCCCCTGGGCAACCCTGAGTCCCGCGCCCCGAGGCCCCCAACCGCCCCGGCGCCGACGGTGCCCTTCGCAGCCGCGTCCACGCCTCGGGGCGAGAGAAACCTCCGTTCCCCCGCAGGGGCCAGCCGCAGCCCGGGGCGCCCCAGCCGCCCCCAAAGTCGGAGGACGACGCCCGGCCCCAGGCCCTCCCTCAACTCTGCTTCGGGAGTGCTCCCCGGCGCCGGGTCCGCCCAAAGACTCTCCTTCTGACTTCACCGCTCATGAAACCGCAGAGAAAATAGAGCATGTCCCACCATATATAGCCGTATGAGTGAACCTAGGAAGACAAGCATCCCTTTGATATTGCCCCAAGGCTCCTTGGAATCCTTTTCAATTTTCCCTCTGCCCTCATTGGAAATCTTTGGATGCAAAGATGAATTCATGAGGATCCATCCCCTTGGACAATGGAGAAGCTATCATCCAAGTCTCTATCTGACCACAAACAGCCACCTGCCTCTCGATGCCGGCCATTCCAACACAGCCTAGGGCCAGTGGGATAAACACTGTTGGATGAAGGAATAATTTCTGTGTTCAAAACGCACACCGAGTCAATCTCCTCTTCCCTTTAGAATCCAAGGGATTGCCTAGGAAAAAGATGTTCCAAATACCTTTGTCAGCCAGAAAGAAGCAGAGAAAATGAGATCCCTGCCAGGTGCTCCCTGCAGAGAATCTCAGGAACTCTGGCACCCACACTAGATATCTTAGAGCTGGTTCCGTGTGCCAATTGTGAGCTCCACTGGAGACAAGACGTAAGCCCAGGGGGTTTGGGGTGAAAGAGAAGTTTTACCTCCCATCCTGGCATGGATGTGCCCCATGGGCCTGCTCTTTTCTCGGAACACTGACTTCCTGGGACAAGCTGCCTGACTGACTCAGACGCTGATTTCCAAAGTTCAGGTCTCGTGGAGCCAGAGTGAAGAAGGGTCTTCAGGTGCGGAGAAGCAGGCGCCTCCCACCTAACGCCTGCACACCTGCTCCGATTCCTGGGAGAAGGAGAGACACATGCTTGTTTCTTAAGTGGTCATTGACTTCCTTCGAAAGCCGACCAATGCCCTTGTCCTTTGCGGAGAAAGAAACATGCTCTTCCAAACACTCGACTCCTCGGTTCCAAGTGCACCGTGAGTCGGGTTTGGTTCCCCCCGGCTCCAGAGCCCAACTGGGCGGACCCTCCGGAACCACCCTGACAGATGGCCAGCAAACCTGGGGAAACAGGGCACAGTGCTGTGTGGGGGCTCGGCTCCAGGGTCTCTTATGCCCACTCTTGAACCTGGGGAATCAGAGACTCTACAGCTCAGCACTCCGTCCTGTAGAAACAAGCTGCAGTGCCTCACGATCCAGGGTCTCTCACCCAACACCTCCCCACGGCCCCCAGAGCCAGCAGGCTGCACGGACTCCTCTTCCAGGGTGTTTCCCAGGGCAGCTCGCCACTGCCTCCAGTGGTGACGAGCAGCATTGCCACGTCTTCCGGGGTCTCTGGCGCCACGGCTCACCGCTCCCTCCAGTGGCGTGAACTGGCACTGCGGGGCTTTCCACAGACTCCTAAGGCAGCTCCCTAACCCTCCACAGGTCTGAAGCCACACTGGCACGGTCCCTCCAGATTGGGGACCTCTGGGCCACACCCCAGGAACCCACCTGCCACCCAGGAGGAAACTGTACCTTTTGAAGCTGCGCAGAGCCCTCAGAATGGAAAAAACCCACATGCATCCCAGGGGACACCCCCAAATTGGACGGTCCCCACAGTCACAAACGCACACCCTGATGTGCTTCCTGACCCCCAGGTTCGATTCAGCAACTGGGGATCCAGCCTCAGCACCAGGAGGTAGGGCCTGGATCCCCCTAAGCCCTAACCCAAACTCTGGGTTGTGTTTTCAGGCTTCCGTGCCCAGAGACATGGCCAACAATCCCTCCAGATTGGGACCCCCTGAGCCTCAACCAAGGACTCCGCCTACCATCCAGGAGAAAACCATGCCGTTCGGAGCGACCCAGAACCCTCAGACCAGGAGAAACCCACATGCATTCCAGAGGACACCCTCACCTCTGATGGCCCACATGGCAACAAAACCCAGAGACGGACATACCGCTTGACCACCGTCCTTGACTCAGCCCATGGGGGATCCCACCTCAAAGCCCCACTAAAGCCAACCCCAATATTAGTGGCCCACCCAGCCATGAAGCCGGATCTGCCAACCAGCCAGGCACATACCCTCACCTCAGCCCTGAGGGGACGACACCGCAGTGCTGTCAGATAGGGCCTGCCATGCCCCTGGGCCCTAAGCCAAACGATAGGTCAGGTGTACAGGTTTCTGTGCCCAGAGGACTGGCTCCTAAGCCCGTCCGAGTGGGGATGCCTGAGACTCGAACCGGCACATTGCCAGCTTCCTACATGGAAACTGTCATTTGAAGATGAGCAGAAAACAGAGAGCAGGAGAAAACTGTATGATACTGGGTCACCACCAGCATTTGCACACCCCATAGACACAAAACAGAAATGTACCGGTGGTCCGTGTCATCTGGGACATTTTCTGGGTGGATGGGACATTTTCTGGGTGGAAGGCCCCCACGCCTGACCCGGGATCCCACCTGGACGCATCCGCACCCCTCCGGAAAGCATCCCGCGAGTCGGACGCGGGCGACGCCAAAGCCTCCCGCTCCACAGCGCCCGGGACTCCCCTCCCTGGCGCGGGCCGGAAGGGCCGTGCGGACCCCGAGGCCCGGGCTCCAACCCTCGCCTGCCTCCTCAGCCTTCCGAGTCCGGGGTCCTGTGCCCCGGGGCCTCCCCCTGGGCAACCCTGAGTCCCGCGCCCCGAGGCCCCCGACCGCCCCGGCGCCGACGGTGCCCTTCGCAGCCGCGTCCACGCCTCGGGGCGAGAGAAACCTCCGTTCCCCCGCAGGGGGAAGCCGCAGCCCGGGGCGCCCCTGCCGCCCCCAACGTCGGAGCACGACGCCCGGCCCCAGGCCCTCCCTCAACTCTGCTCCGGGAGGGCTCCCCGGCGCCGGGGCCGCCGGCGGGTCCGCGTCCTCTCGGCGCGTTTTCCGGGGGGCCGCGCCGGGCCCCGAACGAGAAAGGGCCCTCGGCCCCGGGGACCAGGCCGGTCCCCGGGGCTGCCCAACGCCGGCCGATTCTCACGAGCGTTCTGCCCAAACCGATCCCGGTTTGGGCAGAACGCTCGTGAGAATCGGCCGGAAAACGCCCGGCGAACTCGCTTCGGGCGCAGCCCGTCTGCGGGGCCGCCCCCCGCGCCTGGCCCGGGACCCCGCGGGGTCGCGCCCGCTCCCCGCCGGAAAGCCCCCCGCGAGCCCGCCGCGCGCGACGCCGACGCCTCCCGCTCCTCAGCGCCCGGGGCTCCCCTCCCTGGCGCGGGCCGGTGGGGCCGGGCGGGCCCCGAGGCCCGGGCTCCAACCCTCGCCTGCCTCCTCAGCCTTCCGAGTCCGGGGTCCTGTGCCCCGGGGCCTCCCCCTGGGCAACCCTGAGTCCCGCGCCCCGAGGCCCCCGACCGCCCCGGCGCCGACGGTGCCCTTCGCAGCCGCGTCCACGCCTCGGGGCGAGAGAAACCTCCGTTCCCCCGCAGGGGCCAGCCGCAGCCCGGGGCGCCCCAGCCGCCCCCAAAGTCGGAGGACGACGCCCGGCCCCAGGCCCTCCCTCAACTCTGCTTCGGGAGTGCTCTCCGGCGCCGGGTCCGCCCAAAGACTCTCCTTCTGACTTCACCGCTCATGAAACCGCAGAGAAAATAGAGCATGTCCCACCATATATAGCCGTATGAGTGAACCTAGGAAGACAAGCATCCCTTTGATATTGCCCCAAGGCTCCTTGGAATCCTTTTCAATTTTCCCTCTGCCCTCATTGGAAATCTTTGGATGCAAAGATGAATTCATGAGGATCCATCCCCTTGGACAATGGAGAAGCTATCATCCAAGTCTCTATCTGACCACAAACAGCCACCTGCCTCTCGATGCCGGCCATTCCAACACAGCCTAGGGCCAGTGGGATAAACACTGTTGGATGAAGGAATAATTTCTGTGTTCAAAACGCACACCGAGTCAATCTCCTCTTCCCTTTAGAATCCAAGGGATTGCCTAGGAAAAAGATGTTCCAAATACCTTTGTCAGCCAGAAAGAAGCAGAGAAAATGAGATCCCTGCCAGGTGCTCCCTGCAGAGAATCTCAGGAACTCTGGCACCCACACTAGATATCTTAGAGCTGGTTCCGTGTGCCAATTGTGAGCTCCACTGGAGACAAGACGTAAGCCCAGGGGGTTTGGGGTGAAAGAGAAGTTTTACCTCCCATCCTGGCATGGATGTGCCCCATGGGCCTGCTCTTTTCTCGGACCACTGACTTCCTGGGACAAGCTGCCTGACTGACTCAGACGCTGATTTCCAAAGTTCAGGTCTCGTGGAGCCAGAGTGAAGAAGGGTCTTCAGGTGCGGAGAAGCAGGCGCCTCCCACCTAACGCCTGCACACCTGCTCCGATTCCTGGGAGAAGGAGAGACACATGCTTGTTTCTTAAGTGGTCATTGACTTCCTTCTAAAGCCGACCAATGCCCTTGTCCTTTGTGGAGAAAGAAACATGCTCTTCCAAACACTCGACTCCTCGGTTCCAAGTGCACCGTGAGTCGGGTTTGGTTCCCCCCGGCTCCAGAGCCCAACTGGGCGGACCCTCCGGAACCACTCTGACAGCAGATGGCCAGCAAACCTGGGGAAAGGGGCACAGTGCTGTGTGGGGGCTCGGCTCCAGGGTCTCTTATGCCCACTCTTGAACCTGGGGAATCAGAGACTATACAGCTCAGCACTCCGTCCTGGAGAAACAAGCTGCAGTGCCTCACGATCCAGGGTCTCTCACCCAACACCTCCCCACGGCCCCCAGAGCCAGCAGGCTGCACGGACTCCTCTTCCAGGGTGTTTCCCAGGGCAGCTCGCCACTGCCTCCAGTGGTGGCAAGCAGCATCGCCACGTCTTCCAGGGTCTCTGGCGCCACGGCTCACCGCTCCCTCCAGTGGCGTGAACTGGCACTGCGGGGCTTTCCACAGACTCCTAACCCTCCACAGGTCTGAAGCCACACGGGCACGGTCCCTCCAGATCGGGGACCTCTGGGCCACACCCCAGGAACCCACCTGCCACCCAGGAGGAAACTGTACCTTTTGAAGCTGCGCAGGGCCCTCAGAATGGAAAAAACCCACATGCATCCCTGGGGACACCCCCAAATTGGACGGTCCCCACAGTCACAAACTCACACCCTGATGTGCTTCCTGACCCCCACGTTCGACTCAGCAACTGGGGATCCAGCCTCAGCACCAGGAGGTAGGGCCTGGATTCCCCTAAGCCCTAACCCAAACTCTGGGTTGTGTTTTCAGGCTTCCGTGCCCAGAGACATGGCCAACAATCCCTCCAGATTGGGACCCCCTGAGCCTCAACCAAGGACTCCGCCTACCACCCAGGAGAAAACCATGCCGTTCAGAGCGACCCAGAACCCTCAGACCAGGAGAAACCCACATGCATTCCAGAGGACACCCTCACCTCTGATGGCCCAGATGGCAACAAAACCCAGAGACGGACATACCGCTTGACCACCGTCCTTGACTCAGCCCATGGGGGATCCCACCTCAAAGCCCCACTAAAGCCACCCCCAATATTAGTGGCCCACCCAGCCATGAAGCCGGATCTGCCAACCAGCCAGGCACATACCCTCACCTCAGCCCTGAGGGGACGACACCGCAGTGCTGTCAGATAGGGCCTGCCATGCCCCTGGGCCCTAAGCCTAACGATAGGTCAGGTGTACAGGTTTCTGTGCCCAGAGGACTGGCTCCTAAGCCCGTCCGAGTGGGGATGCCTGAGACTCGAACCGGCACATTGCCAGCTTCCTAGGTTGAAACTGTCATTTGAAGATGAGCAGAAAACAGAGAGCAGGAGAAAACTATATGATACTGGGTCACCACCAGCATTTGCACACCCCATAGACACAAAACAGAAATGGACCGGTGGTCCGTGTCATCTGGGACATTTTCTGGGTGGACGGGACATTTTCTGGGTGGAAGGCCCCCACGCCTGGCCCGGGATCCCACCTGGACGCATCCGCACCCCGCCGGAAAGCATCCCGCGAGTCGGACGCGGGCGACGCCAAAGCCTCCCGCTCCACAGCACCAGGGACTCCCCTCCCTGGCTCGGGCCGGTGGGGCCGGGCGGGCCCCGAGGACCGGGCTCCAACCCTCGCCTGCCTCCTCAGCCTTCCGAGTCGGGGTCCTGAGCCCGGGGCCTCCCCCTGGGCAACCCTGAGTCCCGCGCCCCAAGGACCCCGACCGCCCCGGCGCCGACGGTGCCCTTCGAGCCGCGTCCACGCCTCGGGGCGAGAGCAACCTCCGTTCCCCCGCAGGGGGAAGCCGCAGCCCGGGGCGCCCCAGCCGCCCCCAAAGTCGGGGCACGACGCCCGGCCCCAGGCCCTCCCTCAACTCTGCTCCGGGAGTGCTCCCCGGCGCCGGGGCCGCCGGCGGGTCCGCGTCTTCTCGGCGCGTATTCCGGGGGGCCGCTCCGGGCCCCGAGCGAGAAAGGGCCCTCGGCCCCGGGGAACAAGCCGGTCCCCGGGGCTGCCCAACGCCGGCCGATTCTCACGAGCATTCTGCCCAAACCGATCCCGGTTTGGGCAGAACGTCGTGAGAATCGGCCGGAAAACGCCCGGAGAACTCGCTTCGGGCGCAGGCCGTCTGCGGGGCTGCACCCCGCGCCTGGCCCAGGACCCCGCGGGGTCGCGCCCGCACCCCGCCGGAAAGACCCCCGCGAGGCCGCCGTGCGCGACGCCGACGCCTCCCGGCCTCAGCGCCCGGGGCTCCCCTCCCTGGCGCGGGCCGTTGGGGCCGGGCGGGCCCCGAGGCCCGGGCTCCAACCCTCGCCTGCCTCCTCAGCCTTCTGAGTCCGGGGTCCTGTGCCCCGGGGCCTCCCCCTGGGCAACCCTGAGTCCCGCGCCCCGAGGCCCCCGACCGCCCCGGCGCCGACGGTGCCCTTCACAGCCGCGTCCACGCCTCGGGGCGAGAGAAACCTCCGTTCCCCCGCAGGAGGATGCCGCAGCCCGGGGCGCCCCAGCCGCACCCAAAGTCGGAGGACGACGCCCGGCCCCAGGCCCTCCCTCAACTCTGCTCCGGGAGTGCTCCCCGGCGCCGGGGCCGCCGGCGGGTCCGCGTCCTCTCGGCGCGTTTTCCGGGGGGCCGCGCCTGGCCCCGAGCAAGAAGGGGCCCTCGGCCCCGGGGAACAGGCCGGTCCCCGGGGCTGCCCAACGCCGGCCGATTCTCAGGAGCGTTCTGCCCAAACCCATCCCGGTTTGGGCAGAACGCTCGTGAGAATCGGCCGGAAAACGCCCGGCGAACTCGCTTCGGGCGCAGCCCGTCTGCGGGGCCGCCCCCCGCGCCTGGCCCGGGACCCCGCGGGGTCGCGCCCGCGCCCCGCCGGAAAGCCCCCCGCGAGTCCGCCGCGCGCGACGCCGACGCCTCCCGCTCCTCAGCGCCCGGGGCTCCCCTCCCTGGCGCGGGCCGGTGGGGCCGGGCGGGCCCCGAGGCCCGGGCTCCAACCCTCGCCTGCCTCCTCAGCCTTCCGAGTCCGGGGTCCTGTGCCCCGGGGCCTCCCCCTGGGCAACCCTGAGTCCCGCGCCCCGAGGCCCCCGACCGCCCCGGCGCCGACGGTGCCCTTCGCAGCCGCGTCCACGCCTCGGGGCGAGAGAAACCTCCGTTCCCCCGCAGGAGGATGCCGCAGCCCGGGGCGCCCCAGCCGCACCCAAAGTCGGAGACCGACGCCCGGCCCCAGGCCCTCCCTCAACTCTGCTCCGGGAGTGCTCCCCGGCGCCGGGGCCGCCGGCGGGTCCGCGTCCTCTCGGCGCGTTTTCCGGGGGGCCGCGCCTGGCCCCGAGCAAGAAGGGGCCCTCGGCCCCGGGGAACAGGCCGGTCCCCGGGGCTGCCCAACGACGGCCGATTCTCAGGAGCGTTCTGCCCAAACCCATCCCGGTTTGGGCAGAACGCTCGTGAGAATCGGCCGGAAAACGCCCGGCGAACTCGCTTCGGGCGCAGCCCGTCTGCGGGGCCGCCCCCCGCGCCTGGCCCGGGACCCCGCGGGGTCGCGCCCGCGCCCCGCCGGAAAGCCCCCCGCGAGTCCGCCGCGCGCGACGCCGACGCCTCCCGCTCCTCAGCGCCCGGGGCTCCCCTCCCTGGCGCGGGCCGGTGGGGCCGGGCGGGCCCCGAGGCCCGGGCTCCAACCCTCGCCTCCCTCCTCAGCCTTCCGAGTCCGGGGTCCTGTGCCCCGGGGCCTCCCCCTGGGCAACCCTGAGTCCCGCGCCCCGAGGCCCCCGACCGCCCCGGCGCCGACGGTGCCCTTCGCAGCCGCGTCCACGCCTCGGGGCGAGAGAAACCTCCGTTCCCCCGCAGGGGCCAGCCGCAGCCCGGGGCGCCCCAGCCGCCCCCAAAGTCGGAGGACGACGCCCGGCCCCAGGCCCTCCCTCAACTCTGCTTCGGGAGTGCTCCCCGGCGCCGGGTCCGCCCAAAGACTCTCCTTCTGACTTCACCGCTCATGAAACCGCAGAGAAAATAGAGCATGTCCCACCATATATAGCCGTATGAGTGAACCTAGGAAGACAAGCATCCCTTTGATATTGCCCCAAGGCTCCTTGGAATCCTTTTCAATTTTCCCTCTGCCCTCATTGGAAATCTTTGGATGCAAAGATGAATTCATGAGGATCCATCCCCTTGGACAATGGAGAAGCTATCATCCAAGTCTCTATCTGACCACAAACAGCCACCTGCCTCTCGATGCCGGCCATTCCAACACAGCCTAGGGCCAGTGGGATAAACACTGTTGGATGAAGGAATAATTTCTGTGTTCAAAACGCACACCGAGTCAATCTCCTCTTCCCTTTAGAATCCAAGGGATTGCCTAGGAAAAAGATGTTCCAAATACCTTTGTCAGCCAGAAAGAAGCAGAGAAAATGAGATCCCTGCCAGGTGCTCCCTGCAGAGAATCTCAGGAACTCTGGCACCCACACTAGATATCTTAGAGCTGGTTCCGTGTGCCAATTGTGAGCTCCACTGGAGACAAGACGTAAGCCCAGGGGGTTTGGGGTGAAAGAGAAGTTTTACCTCCCATCCTGGCATGGATGTGCCCCATGGGCCTGCTCTTTTCTCGGAACACTGACTTCCTGGGACAAGCTGCCTGACTGACTCAGACGCTGATTTCCAAAGTTCAGGTCTCGTGGAGCCAGAGTGAAGAAGGGTCTTCAGGTGCGGAGAAGCAGGCGCCTCCCACCTAACGCCTGCACACCTGCTCCGATTCCTGGGAGAAGGAGAGACACATGCTTGTTTCTTAAGTGGTCATTGACTTCCTTCGAAAGCCGACCAATGCCCTTGTCCTTTGCGGAGAAAGAAACATGCTCTTCCAAACACTCGACTCCTCGGTTCCAAGTGCACCGTGAGTCGGGTTTGGTTCCCCCCGGCTCCAGAGCCCAACTGGGCGGACCCTCCGGAACCACCCTGACAGATGGCCAGCAAACCTGGGGAAACAGGGCACAGTGCTGTGTGGGGGCTCGGCTCCAGGGTCTCTTAGGCCCACTCTTGAACCTGGGGAATCAGAGACTCTACAGCTCAGCACTCCGTCCTGTAGAAACAAGCTGCAGTGCCTCACGATCCAGGGTCTCTCACCCAACACCTCCCCACGGCCCCCAGAGCCAGCAGGCTGCACGGACTCCTCTTCCAGGGTGTTTCCCAGGGCAGCTCGCCACTGCCTCCAGTGGTGACGAGCAGCATTGCCACGTCTTCCGGGGTCTCTGGCGCCACGGCTCACCGCTCCCTCCAGTGGCGTGAACTGGCACTGCGGGGCTTTCCACAGACTCCTAAGGCAGCTCCCTAACCCTCCACAGGTCTGAAGCCACACTGGCACGGTCCCTCCAGATTGGGGACCTCTGGGCCACACCCCAGGAACCCACCTGCCACCCAGGAGGAAACTGTACCTTTTGAAGCTGCGCAGAGCCCTCAGAATGGAAAAAACCCACATGCATCCCAGGGGACACCCCCAAATTGGACGGTCCCCACAGTCACAAACGCACACCCTGATGTGCTTCCTGACCCCCAGGTTCGATTCAGCAACTGGGGATCCAGCCTCAGCACCAGGAGGTAGGGCCTGGATCCCCCTAAGCCCTAACCCAAACTCTGGGTTGTGTTTTCAGGCTTCCGTGCCCAGAGACATGGCCAACAATCCCTCCAGATTGGGACCCCCTGAGCCTCAACCAAGGACTCCGCCTACCATCCAGGAGAAAACCATGCCGTTCGGAGCGACCCAGAACCCTCAGACCAGGAGAAACCCACATGCATTCCAGAGGACACCCTCACCTCTGATGGCCCACATGGCAACAAAACCCAGAGACGGACATACCGCTTGACCACCGTCCTTGACTCAGCCCATGGGGGATCCCACCTCAAAGCCCCACTAAAGCCAACCCCAATATTAGTGGCCCACCCAGCCATGAAGCCGGATCTGCCAACCAGCCAGGCACATACCCTCACCTCAGCCCTGAGGGGACGACACCGCAGTGCTGTCAGATAGGGCCTGCCATGCCCCTGGGCCCTAAGCCAAACGATAGGTCAGGTGTACAGGTTTCTGTGCCCAGAGGACTGGCTCCTAAGCCCGTCCGAGTGGGGATGCCTGAGACTCGAACCGGCACATTGCCAGCTTCCTACATTGAAACTGTCATTTGAAGATGAGCAGAAAACAGAGAGCAGGAGAAAACTGTATGATACTGGGTCACCACCAGCATTTGCACACCCCATAGACACAAAACAGAAATGTACCGGTGGTCCGTGTCATCTGGGACATTTTCTGGGTGGATGGGACATTTTCTGGGTGGAAGGCCCCCACGCCTGACCCGGGATCCCACCTGGACGCATCCGCACCCCTCCGGAAAGCATCCCGCGAGTCGGACGCGGGCGACGCCAAAGCCTCCCGCTCCACAGCGCCCGGGACTCCCCTCCCTGGCGCGGGCCGGAAGGGCCGTGCGGACCCCGAGACCCGGGCTCCAACCCTCGCCTGCCTCCTCAGCCTTCCGAGTCCGGGGTCCTGTGCCCCGGGGCCTCCCCCTGGGCAACCCTGAGTCCCGCGCCCCGAGGCCCCCGACCGCCCCGGCGCCGACGGTGCCCTTCGCAGCCGCGTCCACGCCTCGGGGCGAGAGAAACCTCCGTTCCCCCGCAGGGGGAAGCCGCAGCCCGGGGCGCCCCAGCCGCCCCCAAAGTCGGAGCACGACGCCCGGCCCCAGGCCCTCCCTCAACTCTGCTCCGGGAGGGCTCCCCGGCGCCGGGGCCGCCGGCGGGTCCGCGTCCTCTCGGCGCGTTTTCCGGGGGGCCGCGCCGGGCCCCGAGTGAGAAAGGGCCCTCGGCCCCGGGGACCAGGCCGGTCCTCGGGGCTGCCCAACGCCGGCCGATTCTCACGAGCGTTCTGCCCAAACCGATCCCGGTTTGGGCAGAACGCTCGTGAGAATCGGCCGGAAAACGCCCGGCGAACTCGCTTCGGGCGCAGCCCGTCTGCGGGGCCGCCCCCCGCGCCTGGCCCGGGACCCCGCGGGGTCGCGCCCGCGCCCCGCCGGAAAGCCCCCGGCGAGTCCGCCGCGCGCGACGCCGACGCCTCCCGCTCCTCAGCGCCCGGGGCTCCCCTCCCTGGCGCGGGCCGGTGGGGCCGGGCGGGCCCCGAGGCCCGGGCTCCAACCCTCGCCTGCCTCCTCAGCCTTCCGAGTCCGGGGTCCTGTGCCCCGGGGCCTCCCCCTGGGCAACCCTGAGTCCCGCGCCCCGAGGCCCCCGACCGCCCCGGCGCCGACGGTGCCCTTCGCAGCCGCGTCCACGCCTCGGGGCGAGAGAAACCTCCGTTCCCCCGCAGGGGCCAGCCGCAGCCCGGGGCGCCCCAGCCGCCCCCAAAGTCGGAGGACGACGCCCGGCCCCAGGCCCTCCCTCAACTCTGCTTCGGGAGTGCTCTCCGGCGCCGGGTCCGCCCAAAGACTCTCCTTCTGACTTCACCGCTCATGAAACCGCAGAGAAAATAGAGCATGTCCCACCATATATAGCCGTATGAGTGAACCTAGGAAGACAAGCATCCCTTTGATATTGCCCCAAGGCTCCTTGGAATCCTTTTCAATTTTCCCTCTGCCCTCATTGGAAATCTTTGGATGCAAAGATGAATTCATGAGGATCCATCCCCTTGGACAATGGAGAAGCTATCATCCAAGTCTCTATCTGACCACAAACAGCCACCTGCCTCTCGATGCCGGCCATTCCAACACAGCCTAGGGCCAGTGGGATAAACACTGTTGGATGAAGGAATAATTTCTGTGTTCAAAACGCACACCGAGTCAATCTCCTCTTCCCTTTAGAATCCAAGGGATTGCCTAGGAAAAAGATGTTCCAAATACCTTTGTCAGCCAGAAAGAAGCAGAGAAAATGAGATCCCTGCCAGGTGCTCCCTGCAGAGAATCTCAGGAACTCTGGCACCCACACTAGATATCTTAGAGCTGGTTCCGTGTGCCAATTGTGAGCTCCACTGGAGACAAGACGTAAGCCCAGGGGGTTTGGGGTGAAAGAGAAGTTTTACCTCCCATCCTGGCATGGATGTGCCCCATGGGCCTGCTCTTTTCTCGGAACACTGACTTCCTGGGACAAGCTGCCTGACGGACTCAGACGCTGATTTCCAAAGTTCAGGTCTCGTGGAGCCAGAGTGAAGAAGGGTCTTCAGGTGCGGAGAAGCAGGCGCCTCCCACCTAACGCCTGCACACCTGCTCCGATTCCTGGGAGAAGGAGAGACACATGCTTGTTTCTTAAGTGGTCATTGACTTCCTTCGAAAGCCGACCAATGCCCTTGTCCTTTGCGGAGAAAGAAACATGCTCTTCCAAACACTCGACTCCTCGGTTCCAAGTGCACCGTGAGTCGGGTTTGGTTCCCCCCGGCTCCAGAGCCCAACTGGGCGGACCCTCCGGAACCACCCTGACAGATGGCCAGCAAACCTGGGGAAACAGGGCACAGTGCTGTGTGGGGGCTCGGCTCCAGGGTCTCTTAGGCCCACTCTTGAACCTGGGGAATCAGAGACTCTACAGCTCAGCACTCCGTCCTGTAGAAACAAGCTGCAGTGCCTCACGATCCAGGGTCTCTCACCCAACACCTCCCCACGGCCCCCAGAGCCAGCAGGCTGCACGGACTCCTCTTCCAGGGTGTTTCCCAGGGCAGCTCGCCACTGCCTCCAGTGGTGACGAGCAGCATTGCCACGTCTTCCGGGGTCTCTGGCGCCACGGCTCACCGCTCCCTCCAGTGGCGTGAACTGGCACTGCGGGGCTTTCCACAGACTCCTAAGGCAGCTCCCTAACCCTCCACAGGTCTGAAGCCACACTGGCACGGTCCCTCCAGATTGGGGACCTCTGGGCCACACCCCAGGAACCCACCTGCCACCCAGGAGGAAACTGTACCTTTTGAAGCTGCGCAGAGCCCTCAGAATGGAAAAAACCCACATGCATCCCAGGGGACACCCCCAAATTGGACGGTCCCCACAGTCACAAACGCACACCCTGATGTGCTTCCTGACCCCCAGGTTCGATTCAGCAACTGGGGATCCAGCCTCAGCACCAGGAGGTAGGGCCTGGATCCCCCTAAGCCCTAACCCAAACTCTGGGTTGTGTTTTCAGGCTTCCGTGCCCAGAGACATGGCCAACAATCCCTCCAGATTGGGACCCCCTGAGCCTCAACCAAGGACTCCGCCTACCATCCAGGAGAAAACCATGCCGTTCGGAGCGACCCAGAACCCTCAGACCAGGAGAAACCCACATGCATTCCAGAGGACACCCTCACCTCTGATGGCCCACATGGCAACAAAACCCAGAGACGGACATACCGCTTGACCACCGTCCTTGACTCAGC
This sequence comes from Martes martes, assembly GCF_963455335.1. Lineage (NCBI taxonomy): Eukaryota > Metazoa > Chordata > Mammalia > Carnivora > Mustelidae > Martes > Martes martes. Next base: position 962,040 of record NW_027666480.1, read on the forward strand.
CCATGGGGGATCCCACCTCAAAGCCCCACTAAAGCCAACCCCAATATTAGTGGCCCACCCAGCCATGAAGCCGGATCTGCCAACCAGCCAGGCACATACCCTCACCTCAGCCCTGAGGGGACGACACCGCAGTGCTGTCAGATAGGGCCTGCCATGCCCCTGGGCCCTAAGCCAAACGATAGGTCAGGTGTACAGGTTTCTGTGCCCAGAGGACTGGCTCCTAAGCCCGTCCGAGTGGGGATGCCTGAGACTCGAACCGGCACATTGCCAGCTTCCTACATGGAAACTGTCATTTGAAGATGAGCAGAAAACAGAGAGCAGGAGAAAACTGTATGATACTGGGTCACCACCAGCATTTGCACACCCCATAGACACAAAACAGAAATGTACCGGTGGTCCGTGTCATCTGGGACATTTTCTGGGTGGATGGGACATTTTCTGGGTGGAAGGCCCCCACGCCTGACCCGGGATCCCACCTGGACGCATCCGCACCCCTCCGGAAAGCATCCCGCGAGTCGGACGCGGGCGACGCCAAAGCCTCCCGCTCCACAGCGCCCGGGACTCCCCTCCCTGGCGCGGGCCGGAAGGGCCGTGCGGACCCCGAGGCCCGGGCTCCAACCCTCGCCTGCCTCCTCAGCCTTCCGAGTCCGGGGTCCTGTGCCCCGGGGCCTCCCCCTGGGCAACCCTGAGTCCCGCGCCCCGAGGCCCCCGACCGCCCCGGCGCCGACGGTGCCCTTCGCAGCCGCGTCCACGCCTCGGGGCGAGAGAAACCTCCGTTCCCCCGCAGGGGGAAGCCGCAGCCCGGGGCGCCCCTGCCGCCCCCAACGTCGGAGCACGACGCCCGGCCCCAGGCCCTCCCTCAACTCTGCTCCGGGAGGGCTCCCCGGCGCCGGGGCCGCCGGCGGGTCCGCGTCCTCTCGGCGCGTTTTCCGGGGGGCCGCGCCGGGCCCCGAACGAGAAAGGGCCCTCGGCCCCGGGGACCAGGCCGGTCCCCGGGGCTGCCCAACGCCGGCCGATTCTCACGAGCGTTCTGCCCAAACCGATCCCGGTTTGGGCAGAACGCTCGTGAGAATCGGCCGGAAAACGCCCGGCGAACTCGCTTCGGGCGCAGCCCGTCTGCGGGGCCGCCCCCCGCGCCTGGCCCGGGACCCCGCGGGGTCGCGCCCGCTCCCCGCCGGAAAGCCCCCCGCGAGCCCGCCGCGCGCGACGCCGACGCCTCCCGCTCCTCAGCGCCCGGGGCTCCCCTCCCTGGCGCGGGCCGGTGGGGCCGGGCGGGCCCCGAGGCCCGGGCTCCAACCCTCGCCTGCCTCCTCAGCCTTCCGAGTCCGGGGTCCTGTGCCCCGGGGCCTCCCCCTGGGCAACCCTGAGTCCCGCGCCCCGAGGCCCCCGACCGCCCCGGCGCCGACGGTGCCCTTCGCAGCCGCGTCCACGCCTCGGGGCGAGAGAAACCTCCGTTCCCCCGCAGGGGCCAGCCGCAGCCCGGGGCGCCCCAGCCGCCCCCAAAGTCGGAGGACGACGCCCGGCCCCAGGCCCTCCCTCAACTCTGCTTCGGGAGTGCTCTCCGGCGCCGGGTCCGCCCAAAGACTCTCCTTCTGACTTCACCGCTCATGAAACCGCAGAGAAAATAGAGCATGTCCCACCATATATAGCCGTATGAGTGAACCTAGGAAGACAAGCATCCCTTTGATATTGCCCCAAGGCTCCTTGGAATCCTTTTCAATTTTCCCTCTGCCCTCATTGGAAATCTTTGGATGCAAAGATGAATTCATGAGGATCCATCCCCTTGGACAATGGAGAAGCTATCATCCAAGTCTCTATCTGACCACAAACAGCCACCTGCCTCTCGATGCCGGCCATTCCAACACAGCCTAGGGCCAGTGGGATAAACACTGTTGGATGAAGGAATAATTTCTGTGTTCAAAACGCACACCGAGTCAATCTCCTCTTCCCTTTAGAATCCAAGGGATTGCCTAGGAAAAAGATGTTCCAAATACCTTTGTCAGCCAGAAAGAAGCAGAGAAAATGAGATCCCTGCCAGGTGCTCCCTGCAGAGAATCTCAGGAACTCTGGCACCCACACTAGATATCTTAGAGCTGGTTCCGTGTGCCAATTGTGAGCTCCACTGGAGACAAGACGTAAGCCCAGGGGGTTTGGGGTGAAAGAGAAGTTTTACCTCCCATCCTGGCATGGATGTGCCCCATGGGCCTGCTCTTTTCTCGGACCACTGACTTCCTGGGACAAGCTGCCTGACTGACTCAGACGCTGATTTCCAAAGTTCAGGTCTCGTGGAGCCAGAGTGAAGAAGGGTCTTCAGGTGCGGAGAAGCAGGCGCCTCCCACCTAACGCCTGCACACCTGCTCCGATTCCTGGGAGAAGGAGAGACACATGCTTGTTTCTTAAGTGGTCATTGACTTCCTTCTAAAGCCGACCAATGCCCTTGTCCTTTGTGGAGAAAGAAACATGCTCTTCCAAACACTCGACTCCTCGGTTCCAAGTGCACCGTGAGTCGGGTTTGGTTCCCCCCGGCTCCAGAGCCCAACTGGGCGGACCCTCCGGAACCACTCTGACAGCAGATGGCCAGCAAACCTGGGGAAAGGGGCACAGTGCTGTGTGGGGGCTCGGCTCCAGGGTCTCTTATGCCCACTCTTGAACCTGGGGAATCAGAGACTATACAGCTCAGCACTCCGTCCTGGAGAAACAAGCTGCAGTGCCTCACGATCCAGGGTCTCTCACCCAACACCTCCCCACGGCCCCCAGAGCCAGCAGGCTGCACGGACTCCTCTTCCAGGGTGTTTCCCAGGGCAGCTCGCCACTGCCTCCAGTGGTGGCAAGCAGCATCGCCACGTCTTCCAGGGTCTCTGGCGCCACGGCTCACCGCTCCCTCCAGTGGCGTGAACTGGCACTGCGGGGCTTTCCACAGACTCCTAACCCTCCACAGGTCTGAAGCCACACGGGCACGGTCCCTCCAGATCGGGGACCTCTGGGCCACACCCCAGGAACCCACCTGCCACCCAGGAGGAAACTGTACCTTTTGAAGCTGCGCAGGGCCCTCAGAATGGAAAAAACCCACATGCATCCCTGGGGACACCCCCAAATTGGACGGTCCCCACAGTCACAAACTCACACCCTGATGTGCTTCCTGACCCCCACGTTCGACTCAGCAACTGGGGATCCAGCCTCAGCACCAGGAGGTAGGGCCTGGATTCCCCTAAGCCCTAACCCAAACTCTGGGTTGTGTTTTCAGGCTTCCGTGCCCAGAGACATGGCCAACAATCCCTCCAGATTGGGACCCCCTGAGCCTCAACCAAGGACTCCGCCTACCACCCAGGAGAAAACCATGCCGTTCGGAGCGACCCAGAACCCTCAGACCAGGAGAAACCCACATGCATTCCAGAGGACACCCTCACCTCTGATGGCCCAGATGGCAACAAAACCCAGAGACGGACATACCGCTTGACCACCGTCCTTGACTCAGCCCATGGGGGATCCCACCTCAAAGCCCCACTAAAGCCACCCCCAATATTAGTGGCCCACCCAGCCATGAAGCCGGATCTGCCAACCAGCCAGGCACATACCCTCACCTCAGCCCTGAGGGGACGACACCGCAGTGCTGTCAGATAGGGCCTGCCATGCCCCTGGGCCCTAAGCCTAACGATAGGTCAGGTGTACAGGTTTCTGTGCCCAGAGGACTGGCTCCTAAGCCCGTCCGAGTGGGGATGCCTGAGACTCGAACCGGCACATTGCCAGCTTCCTAGGTTGAAACTGTCATTTGAAGATGAGCAGAAAACAGAGAGCAGGAGAAAACTATATGATACTGGGTCACCACCAGCATTTGCACACCCCATAGACACAAAACAGAAATGGACCGGTGGTCCGTGTCATCTGGGACATTTTCTGGGTGGACGGGACATTTTCTGGGTGGAAGGCCCCCACGCCTGGCCCGGGATCCCACCTGGACGCATCCGCACCCCGCCGGAAAGCATCCCGCGAGTCGGACGCGGGCGACGCCAAAGCCTCCCGCTCCACAGCACCAGGGACTCCCCTCCCTGGCTCGGGCCGGTGGGGCCGGGCGGGCCCCGAGGACCGGGCTCCAACCCTCGCCTGCCTCCTCAGCCTTCCGAGTCGGGGTCCTGAGCCCGGGGCCTCCCCCTGGGCAACCCTGAGTCCCGCGCCCCAAGGACCCCGACCGCCCCGGCGCCGACGGTGCCCTTCGAGCCGCGTCCACGCCTCGGGGCGAGAGCAACCTCCGTTCCCCCGCAGGGGGAAGCCGCAGCCCGGGGCGCCCCAGCCGCCCCCAAAGTCGGGGCACGACGCCCGGCCCCAGGCCCTCCCTCAACTCTGCTCCGGGAGTGCTCCCCGGCGCCGGGGCCGCCGGCGGGTCCGCGTCTTCTCGGCGCGTATTCCGGGGGGCCGCTCCGGGCCCCGAGCGAGAAAGGGCCCTCGGCCCCGGGGAACAGGCCGGTCCCCGGGGCTGCCCAACGCCGGCCGATTCTCACGAGCATTCTGCCCAAACCGATCCCGGTTTGGGCAGAACGCTCGTGAGAATCGGCCGGAAAACGCCCGGAGAACTCGCTTCGGGCGCAGGCCGTCTGCGGGGCTGCACCCCGCGCCTGGCCCAGGACCCCGCGGGGTCGCGCCCGCACCCCGCCGGAAAGACCCCCGCGAGGCCGCCGTGCGCGACGCCGACGCCTCCCGGCCTCAGCGCCCGGGGCTCCCCTCCCTGGCGCGGGCCGTTGGGGCCGGGCGGGCCCCGAGGCCCGGGCTCCAACCCTCGCCTCCCTCCTCAGCCTTCCGAGTCCGGGGTCCTGTGCCCCGGGGCCTCCCCCTGGGCAACCCTGAGTCCCGCGCCCCGAGGCCCCCAACCGCCCCGGCGCCGACGGTGCCCTTCGCAGCCGCGTCCACGCCTCGGGGCGAGAGAAACCTCCGTTCCCCCGCAGGGGCCAGCCGCAGCCCGGGGCGCCCCAGCCGCCCCCAAAGTCGGAGGACGACGCCCGGCCCCAGGCCCTCCCTCAACTCTGCTTCGGGAGTGCTCCCCGGCGCCGGGTCCGCCCAAAGACTCTCCTTCTGACTTCACCGCTCATGAAACCGCAGAGAAAATAGAGCATGTCCCACCATATATAGCCGTATGAGTGAACCTAGGAAGACAAGCATCCCTTTGATATTGCCCCAAGGCTCCTTGGAATCCTTTTCAATTTTCCCTCTGCCCTCATTGGAAATCTTTGGATGCAAAGATGAATTCATGAGGATCCATCCCCTTGGACAATGGAGAAGCTATCATCCAAGTCTCTATCTGACCACAAACAGCCACCTGCCTCTCGATGCCGGCCATTCCAACACAGCCTAGGGCCAGTGGGATAAACACTGTTGGATGAAGGAATAATTTCTGTGTTCAAAACGCACACCGAGTCAATCTCCTCTTCCCTTTAGAATCCAAGGGATTGCCTAGGAAAAAGATGTTCCAAATACCTTTGTCAGCCAGAAAGAAGCAGAGAAAATGAGATCCCTGCCAGGTGCTCCCTGCAGAGAATCTCAGGAACTCTGGCACCCACACTAGATATCTTAGAGCTGGTTCCGTGTGCCAATTGTGAGCTCCACTGGAGACAAGACGTAAGCCCAGGGGGTTTGGGGTGAAAGAGAAGTTTTACCTCCCATCCTGGCATGGATGTGCCCCATGGGCCTGCTCTTTTCTCGGAACACTGACTTCCTGGGACAAGCTGCCTGACTGACTCAGACGCTGATTTCCAAAGTTCAGGTCTCGTGGAGCCAGAGTGAAGAAGGGTCTTCAGGTGCGGAGAAGCAGGCGCCTCCCACCTAACGCCTGCACACCTGCTCCGATTCCTGGGAGAAGGAGAGACACATGCTTGTTTCTTAAGTGGTCATTGACTTCCTTCGAAAGCCGACCAATGCCCTTGTCCTTTGCGGAGAAAGAAACATGCTCTTCCAAACACTCGACTCCTCGGTTCCAAGTGCACCGTGAGTCGGGTTTGGTTCCCCCCGGCTCCAGAGCCCAACTGGGCGGACCCTCCGGAACCACCCTGACAGATGGCCAGCAAACCTGGGGAAACAGGGCACAGTGCTGTGTGGGGGCTCGGCTCCAGGGTCTCTTATGCCCACTCTTGAACCTGGGGAATCAGAGACTCTACAGCTCAGCACTCCGTCCTGTAGAAACAAGCTGCAGTGCCTCACGATCCAGGGTCTCTCACCCAACACCTCCCCACGGCCCCCAGAGCCAGCAGGCTGCACGGACTCCTCTTCCAGGGTGTTTCCCAGGGCAGCTCGCCACTGCCTCCAGTGGTGACGAGCAGCATTGCCACGTCTTCCGGGGTCTCTGGCGCCACGGCTCACCGCTCCCTCCAGTGGCGTGAACTGGCACTGCGGGGCTTTCCACAGACTCCTAAGGCAGCTCCCTAACCCTCCACAGGTCTGAAGCCACACTGGCACGGTCCCTCCAGATTGGGGACCTCTGGGCCACACCCCAGGAACCCACCTGCCACCCAGGAGGAAACTGTACCTTTTGAAGCTGCGCAGAGCCCTCAGAATGGAAAAAACCCACATGCATCCCAGGGGACACCCCCAAATTGGACGGTCCCCACAGTCACAAACGCACACCCTGATGTGCTTCCTGACCCCCAGGTTCGATTCAGCAACTGGGGATCCAGCCTCAGCACCAGGAGGTAGGGCCTGGATCCCCCTAAGCCCTAACCCAAACTCTGGGTTGTGTTTTCAGGCTTCCGTGCCCAGAGACATGGCCAACAATCCCTCCAGATTGGGACCCCCTGAGCCTCAACCAAGGACTCCGCCTACCATCCAGGAGAAAACCATGCCGTTCGGAGCGACCCAGAACCCTCAGACCAGGAGAAACCCACATGCATTCCAGAGGACACCCTCACCTCTGATGGCCCACATGGCAACAAAACCCAGAGACGGACATACCGCTTGACCACCGTCCTTGACTCAGCCCATGGGGGATCCCACCTCAAAGCCCCACTAAAGCCAACCCCAATATTAGTGGCCCACCCAGCCATGAAGCCGGATCTGCCAACCAGCCAGGCACATACCCTCACCTCAGCCCTGAGGGGACGACACCGCAGTGCTGTCAGATAGGGCCTGCCATGCCCCTGGGCCCTAAGCCAAACGATAGGTCAGGTGTACAGGTTTCTGTGCCCAGAGGACTGGCTCCTAAGCCCGTCCGAGTGGGGATGCCTGAGACTCGAACCGGCACATTGCCAGCTTCCTACATGGAAACTGTCATTTGAAGATGAGCAGAAAACAGAGAGCAGGAGAAAACTGTATGATACTGGGTCACCACCAGCATTTGCACACCCCATAGACACAAAACAGAAATGTACCGGTGGTCCGTGTCATCTGGGACATTTTCTGGGTGGATGGGACATTTTCTGGGTGGAAGGCCCCCACGCCTGACCCGGGATCCCACCTGGACGCATCCGCACCCCTCCGGAAAGCATCCCGCGAGTCGGACGCGGGCGACGCCAAAGCCTCCCGCTCCACAGCGCCCGGGACTCCCCTCCCTGGCGCGGGCCGGAAGGGCCGTGCGGACCCCGAGGCCCGGGCTCCAACCCTCGCCTGCCTCCTCAGCCTTCCGAGTCCGGGGTCCTGTGCCCCGGGGCCTCCCCCTGGGCAACCCTGAGTCCCGCGCCCCGAGGCCCCCGACCGCCCCGGCGCCGACGGTGCCCTTCGCAGCCGCGTCCACGCCTCGGGGCGAGAGAAACCTCCGTTCCCCCGCAGGGGGAAGCCGCAGCCCGGGGCGCCCCTGCCGCCCCCAACGTCGGAGCACGACGCCCGGCCCCAGGCCCTCCCTCAACTCTGCTCCGGGAGGGCTCCCCGGCGCCGGGGCCGCCGGCGGGTCCGCGTCCTCTCGGCGCGTTTTCCGGGGGGCCGCGCCGGGCCCCGAACGAGAAAGGGCCCTCGGCCCCGGGGACCAGGCCGGTCCCCGGGGCTGCCCAACGCCGGCCGATTCTCACGAGCGTTCTGCCCAAACCGATCCCGGTTTGGGCAGAACGCTCGTGAGAATCGGCCGGAAAACGCCCGGCGAACTCGCTTCGGGCGCAGCCCGTCTGCGGGGCCGCCCCCCGCGCCTGGCCCGGGACCCCGCGGGGTCGCGCCCGCTCCCCGCCGGAAAGCCCCCCGCGAGCCCGCCGCGCGCGACGCCGACGCCTCCCGCTCCTCAGCGCCCGGGGCTCCCCTCCCTGGCGCGGGCCGGTGGGGCCGGGCGGGCCCCGAGGCCCGGGCTCCAACCCTCGCCTGCCTCCTCAGCCTTCCGAGTCCGGGGTCCTGTGCCCCGGGGCCTCCCCCTGGGCAACCCTGAGTCCCGCGCCCCGAGGCCCCCGACCGCCCCGGCGCCGACGGTGCCCTTCGCAGCCGCGTCCACGCCTCGGGGCGAGAGAAACCTCCGTTCCCCCGCAGGGGCCAGCCGCAGCCCGGGGCGCCCCAGCCGCCCCCAAAGTCGGAGGACGACGCCCGGCCCCAGGCCCTCCCTCAACTCTGCTTCGGGAGTGCTCTCCGGCGCCGGGTCCGCCCAAAGACTCTCCTTCTGACTTCACCGCTCATGAAACCGCAGAGAAAATAGAGCATGTCCCACCATATATAGCCGTATGAGTGAACCTAGGAAGACAAGCATCCCTTTGATATTGCCCCAAGGCTCCTTGGAATCCTTTTCAATTTTCCCTCTGCCCTCATTGGAAATCTTTGGATGCAAAGATGAATTCATGAGGATCCATCCCCTTGGACAATGGAGAAGCTATCATCCAAGTCTCTATCTGACCACAAACAGCCACCTGCCTCTCGATGCCGGCCATTCCAACACAGCCTAGGGCCAGTGGGATAAACACTGTTGGATGAAGGAATAATTTCTGTGTTCAAAACGCACACCGAGTCAATCTCCTCTTCCCTTTAGAATCCAAGGGATTGCCTAGGAAAAAGATGTTCCAAATACCTTTGTCAGCCAGAAAGAAGCAGAGAAAATGAGATCCCTGCCAGGTGCTCCCTGCAGAGAATCTCAGGAACTCTGGCACCCACACTAGATATCTTAGAGCTGGTTCCGTGTGCCAATTGTGAGCTCCACTGGAGACAAGACGTAAGCCCAGGGGGTTTGGGGTGAAAGAGAAGTTTTACCTCCCATCCTGGCATGGATGTGCCCCATGGGCCTGCTCTTTTCTCGGACCACTGACTTCCTGGGACAAGCTGCCTGACTGACTCAGACGCTGATTTCCAAAGTTCAGGTCTCGTGGAGCCAGAGTGAAGAAGGGTCTTCAGGTGCGGAGAAGCAGGCGCCTCCCACCTAACGCCTGCACACCTGCTCCGATTCCTGGGAGAAGGAGAGACACATGCTTGTTTCTTAAGTGGTCATTGACTTCCTTCTAAAGCCGACCAATGCCCTTGTCCTTTGTGGAGAAAGAAACATGCTCTTCCAAACACTCGACTCCTCGGTTCCAAGTGCACCGTGAGTCGGGTTTGGTTCCCCCCGGCTCCAGAGCCCAACTGGGCGGACCCTCCGGAACCACTCTGACAGCAGATGGCCAGCAAACCTGGGGAAAGGGGCACAGTGCTGTGTGGGGGCTCGGCTCCAGGGTCTCTTATGCCCACTCTTGAACCTGGGGAATCAGAGACTATACAGCTCAGCACTCCGTCCTGGAGAAACAAGCTGCAGTGCCTCACGATCCAGGGTCTCTCACCCAACACCTCCCCACGGCCCCCAGAGCCAGCAGGCTGCACGGACTCCTCTTCCAGGGTGTTTCCCAGGGCAGCTCGCCACTGCCTCCAGTGGTGGCAAGCAGCATCGCCACGTCTTCCAGGGTCTCTGGCGCCACGGCTCACCGCTCCCTCCAGTGGCGTGAACTGGCACTGCGGGGCTTTCCACAGACTCCTAACCCTCCACAGGTCTGAAGCCACACGGGCACGGTCCCTCCAGATCGGGGACCTCTGGGCCACACCCCAGGAACCCACCTGCCACCCAGGAGGAAACTGTACCTTTTGAAGCTGCGCAGGGCCCTCAGAATGGAAAAAACCCACATGCATCCCTGGGGACACCCCCAAATTGGACGGTCCCCACAGTCACAAACTCACACCCTGATGTGCTTCCTGACCCCCACGTTCGACTCAGCAACTGGGGATCCAGCCTCAGCACCAGGAGGTAGGGCCTGGATTCCCCTAAGCCCTAACCCAAACTCTGGGTTGTGTTTTCAGGCTTCCGTGCCCAGAGACATGGCCAACAATCCCTCCAGATTGGGACCCCCTGAGCCTCAACCAAGGACTCCGCCTACCACCCAGGAGAAAACCATGCCGTTCAGAGCGACCCAGAACCCTCAGACCAGGAGAAACCCACATGCATTCCAGAGGACACCCTCACCTCTGATGGCCCAGATGGCAACAAAACCCAGAGACGGACATACCGCTTGACCACCGTCCTTGACTCAGCCCATGGGGGATCCCACCTCAAAGCCCCACTAAAGCCACCCCCAATATTAGTGGCCCACCCAGCCATGAAGCCGGATCTGCCAACCAGCCAGGCACATACCCTCACCTCAGCCCTGAGGGGACGACACCGCAGTGCTGTCAGATAGGGCCTGCCATGCCCCTGGGCCCTAAGCCTAACGATAGGTCAGGTGTACAGGTTTCTGTGCCCAGAGGACTGGCTCCTAAGCCCGTCCGAGTGGGGATGCCTGAGACTCGAACCGGCACATTGCCAGCTTCCTAGGTTGAAACTGTCATTTGAAGATGAGCAGAAAACAGAGAGCAGGAGAAAACTATATGATACTGGGTCACCACCAGCATTTGCACACCCCATAGACACAAAACAGAAATGGACCGGTGGTCCGTGTCATCTGGGACATTTTCTGGGTGGACGGGACATTTTCTGGGTGGAAGGCCCCCACGCCTGGCCCGGGATCCCACCTGGACGCATCCGCACCCCGCCGGAAAGCATCCCGCGAGTCGGACGCGGGCGACGCCAAAGCCTCCCGCTCCACAGCACCAGGGACTCCCCTCCCTGGCTCGGGCCGGTGGGGCCGGGCGGGCCCCGAGGACCGGGCTCCAACCCTCGCCTGCCTCCTCAGCCTTCCGAGTCGGGGTCCTGAGCCCGGGGCCTCCCCCTGGGCAACCCTGAGTCCCGCGCCCCAAGGACCCCGACCGCCCCGGCGCCGACGGTGCCCTTCGAGCCGCGTCCACGCCTCGGGGCGAGAGCAACCTCCGTTCCCCCGCAGGGGGAAGCCGCAGCCCGGGGCGCCCCAGCCGCCCCCAAAGTCGGGGCACGACGCCCGGCCCCAGGCCCTCCCTCAACTCTGCTCCGGGAGTGCTCCCCGGCGCCGGGGCCGCCGGCGGGTCCGCGTCTTCTCGGCGCGTATTCCGGGGGGCCGCTCCGGGCCCCGAGCGAGAAAGGGCCCTCGGCCCCGGGGAACAAGCCGGTCCCCGGGGCTGCCCAACGCCGGCCGATTCTCACGAGCATTCTGCCCAAACCGATCCCGGTTTGGGCAGAACGTCGTGAGAATCGGCCGGAAAACGCCCGGAGAACTCGCTTCGGGCGCAGGCCGTCTGCGGGGCTGCACCCCGCGCCTGGCCCAGGACCCCGCGGGGTCGCGCCCGCACCCCGCCGGAAAGACCCCCGCGAGGCCGCCGTGCGCGACGCCGACGCCTCCCGGCCTCAGCGCCCGGGGCTCCCCTCCCTGGCGCGGGCCGTTGGGGCCGGGCGGGCCCCGAGGCCCGGGCTCCAACCCTCGCCTGCCTCCTCAGCCTTCTGAGTCCGGGGTCCTGTGCCCCGGGGCCTCCCCCTGGGCAACCCTGAGTCCCGCGCCCCGAGGCCCCCGACCGCCCCGGCGCCGACGGTGCCCTTCACAGCCGCGTCCACGCCTCGGGGCGAGAGAAACCTCCGTTCCCCCGCAGGAGGATGCCGCAGCCCGGGGCGCCCCAGCCGCACCCAAAGTCGGAGGACGACGCCCGGCCCCAGGCCCTCCCTCAACTCTGCTCCGGGAGTGCTCCCCGGCGCCGGGGCCGCCGGCGGGTCCGCGTCCTCTCGGCGCGTTTTCCGGGGGGCCGCGCCTGGCCCCGAGCAAGAAGGGGCCCTCGGCCCCGGGGAACAGGCCGGTCCCCGGGGCTGCCCAACGCCGGCCGATTCTCAGGAGCGTTCTGCCCAAACCCATCCCGGTTTGGGCAGAACGCTCGTGAGAATCGGCCGGAAAACGCCCGGCGAACTCGCTTCGGGCGCAGCCCGTCTGCGGGGCCGCCCCCCGCGCCTGGCCCGGGACCCCGCGGGGTCGCGCCCGCGCCCCGCCGGAAAGCCCCCCGCGAGTCCGCCGCGCGCGACGCCGACGCCTCCCGCTCCTCAGCGCCCGGGGCTCCCCTCCCTGGCGCGGGCCGGTGGGGCCGGGCGGGCCCCGAGGCCCGGGCTCCAACCCTCGCCTGCCTCCTCAGCCTTCCGAGTCCGGGGTCCTGTGCCCCGGGGCCTCCCCCTGGGCAACCCTGAGTCCCGCGCCCCGAGGCCCCCGACCGCCCCGGCGCCGACGGTGCCCTTCGCAGCCGCGTCCACGCCTCGGGGCGAGAGAAACCTCCGTTCCCCCGCAGGAGGATGCCGCAGCCCGGGGCGCCCCAGCCGCACCCAAAGTCGGAGACCGACGCCCGGCCCCAGGCCCTCCCTCAACTCTGCTCCGGGAGTGCTCCCCGGCGCCGGGGCCGCCGGCGGGTCCGCGTCCTCTCGGCGCGTTTTCCGGGGGGCCGCGCCTGGCCCCGAGCAAGAAGGGGCCCTCGGCCCCGGGGAACAGGCCGGTCCCCGGGGCTGCCCAACGACGGCCGATTCTCAGGAGCGTTCTGCCCAAACCCATCCCGGTTTGGGCAGAACGCTCGTGAGAATCGGCCGGAAAACGCCCGGCGAACTCGCTTCGGGCGCAGCCCGTCTGCGGGGCCGCCCCCCGCGCCTGGCCCGGGACCCCGCGGGGTCGCGCCCGCGCCCCGCCGGAAAGCCCCCCGCGAGTCCGCCGCGCGCGACGCCGACGCCTCCCGCTCCTCAGCGCCCGGGGCTCCCCTCCCTGGCGCGGGCCGGTGGGGCCGGGCGGGCCCCGAGGCCCGGGCTCCAACCCTCGCCTCCCTCCTCAGCCTTCCGAGTCCGGGGTCCTGTGCCCCGGGGCCTCCCCCTGGGCAACCCTGAGTCCCGCGCCCCGAGGCCCCCGACCGCCCCGGCGCCGACGGTGCCCTTCGCAGCCGCGTCCACGCCTCGGGGCGAGAGAAACCTCCGTTCCCCCGCAGGGGCCAGCCGCAGCCCGGGGCGCCCCAGCCGCCCCCAAAGTCGGAGGACGACGCCCGGCCCCAGGCCCTCCCTCAACTCTGCTTCGGGAGTGCTCCCCGGCGCCGGGTCCGCCCAAAGACTCTCCTTCTGACTTCACCGCTCATGAAACCGCAGAGAAAATAGAGCATGTCCCACCATATATAGCCGTATGAGTGAACCTAGGAAGACAAGCATCCCTTTGATATTGCCCCAAGGCTCCTTGGAATCCTTTTCAATTTTCCCTCTGCCCTCATTGGAAATCTTTGGATGCAAAGATGAATTCATGAGGATCCATCCCCTTGGACAATGGAGAAGCTATCATCCAAGTCTCTATCTGACCACAAACAGCCACCTGCCTCTCGATGCCGGCCATTCCAACACAGCCTAGGGCCAGTGGGATAAACACTGTTGGATGAAGGAATAATTTCTGTGTTCAAAACGCACACCGAGTCAATCTCCTCTTCCCTTTAGAATCCAAGGGATTGCCTAGGAAAAAGATGTTCCAAATACCTTTGTCAGCCAGAAAGAAGCAGAGAAAATGAGATCCCTGCCAGGTGCTCCCTGCAGAGAATCTCAGGAACTCTGGCACCCACACTAGATATCTTAGAGCTGGTTCCGTGTGCCAATTGTGAGCTCCACTGGAGACAAGACGTAAGCCCAGGGGGTTTGGGGTGAAAGAGAAGTTTTACCTCCCATCCTGGCATGGATGTGCCCCATGGGCCTGCTCTTTTCTCGGAACACTGACTTCCTGGGACAAGCTGCCTGACTGACTCAGACGCTGATTTCCAAAGTTCAGGTCTCGTGGAGCCAGAGTGAAGAAGGGTCTTCAGGTGCGGAGAAGCAGGCGCCTCCCACCTAACGCCTGCACACCTGCTCCGATTCCTGGGAGAAGGAGAGACACATGCTTGTTTCTTAAGTGGTCATTGACTTCCTTCGAAAGCCGACCAATGCCCTTGTCCTTTGCGGAGAAAGAAACATGCTCTTCCAAACACTCGACTCCTCGGTTCCAAGTGCACCGTGAGTCGGGTTTGGTTCCCCCCGGCTCCAGAGCCCAACTGGGCGGACCCTCCGGAACCACCCTGACAGATGGCCAGCAAACCTGGGGAAACAGGGCACAGTGCTGTGTGGGGGCTCGGCTCCAGGGTCTCTTAGGCCCACTCTTGAACCTGGGGAATCAGAGACTCTACAGCTCAGCACTCCGTCCTGTAGAAACAAGCTGCAGTGCCTCACGATCCAGGGTCTCTCACCCAACACCTCCCCACGGCCCCCAGAGCCAGCAGGCTGCACGGACTCCTCTTCCAGGGTGTTTCCCAGGGCAGCTCGCCACTGCCTCCAGTGGTGACGAGCAGCATTGCCACGTCTTCCGGGGTCTCTGGCGCCACGGCTCACCGCTCCCTCCAGTGGCGTGAACTGGCACTGCGGGGCTTTCCACAGACTCCTAAGGCAGCTCCCTAACCCTCCACAGGTCTGAAGCCACACTGGCACGGTCCCTCCAGATTGGGGACCTCTGGGCCACACCCCAGGAACCCACCTGCCACCCAGGAGGAAACTGTACCTTTTGAAGCTGCGCAGAGCCCTCAGAATGGAAAAAACCCACATGCATCCCAGGGGACACCCCCAAATTGGACGGTCCCCACAGTCACAAACGCACACCCTGATGTGCTTCCTGACCCCCAGGTTCGATTCAGCAACTGGGGATCCAGCCTCAGCACCAGGAGGTAGGGCCTGGATCCCCCTAAGCCCTAACCCAAACTCTGGGTTGTGTTTTCAGGCTTCCGTGCCCAGAGACATGGCCAACAATCCCTCCAGATTGGGACCCCCTGAGCCTCAACCAAGGACTCCGCCTACCATCCAGGAGAAAACCATGCCGTTCGGAGCGACCCAGAACCCTCAGACCAGGAGAAACCCACATGCATTCCAGAGGACACCCTCACCTCTGATGGCCCACATGGCAACAAAACCCAGAGACGGACATACCGCTTGACCACCGTCCTTGACTCAGCCCATGGGGGATCCCACCTCAAAGCCCCACTAAAGCCAACCCCAATATTAGTGGCCCACCCAGCCATGAAGCCGGATCTGCCAACCAGCCAGGCACATACCCTCACCTCAGCCCTGAGGGGACGACACCGCAGTGCTGTCAGATAGGGCCTGCCATGCCCCTGGGCCCTAAGCCAAACGATAGGTCAGGTGTACAGGTTTCTGTGCCCAGAGGACTGGCTCCTAAGCCCGTCCGAGTGGGGATGCCTGAGACTCGAACCGGCACATTGCCAGCTTCCTACATGGAAACTGTCATTTGAAGATGAGCAGAAAACAGAGAGCAGGAGAAAACTGTATGATACTGGGTCACCACCAGCATTTGCACACCCCATAGACACAAAACAGAAATGTACCGGTGGTCCGTGTCATCTGGGACATTTTCTGGGTGGATGGGACATTTTCTGGGTGGAAGGCCCCCACGCCTGACCCGGGATCCCACCTGGACGCATCCGCACCCCTCCGGAAAGCATCCCGCGAGTCGGACGCGGGCGACGCCAAAGCCTCCCGCTCCACAGCGCCCGGGACTCCCCTCCCTGGCGCGGGCCGGAAGGGCCGTGCGGACCCCGAGGCCCGGGCTCCAACCCTCGCCTGCCTCCTCAGCCTTCCGAGTCCGGGGTCCTGTGCCCCGGGGCCTCCCCCTGGGCAACCCTGAGTCCCGCGCCCCGAGGCCCCCGACCGCCCCGGCGCCGACGGTGCCCTTCGCAGCCGCGTCCACGCCTCGGGGCGAGAGAAACCTCCGTTCCCCCGCAGGGGGAAGCCGCAGCCCGGGGCGCCCCTGCCGCCCCCAACGTCGGAGCACGACGCCCGGCCCCAGGCCCTCCCTCAACTCTGCTCCGGGAGGGCTCCCCGGCGCCGGGGCCGCCGGCGGGTCCGCGTCCTCTCGGCGCGTTTTCCGGGGGGCCGCGCCGGGCCCCGAACGAGAAAGGGCCCTCGGCCCCGGGGACCAGGCCGGTCCCCGGGGCTGCCCAACGCCGGCCGATTCTCACGAGCGTTCTGCCCAAACCGATCCCGGTTTGGGCAGAACGCTCGTGAGAATCGGCCGGAAAACGCCCGGCGAACTCGCTTCGGGCGCAGCCCGTCTGCGGGGCCGCCCCCCGCGCCTGGCCCGGGACCCCGCGGGGCGCGCCCGCTCCCCGCCGGAAAGCCCCCCGCGAGCCCGCCGCGCGCGACGCCGACGCCTCCCGCTCCTCAGCGCCCGGGGCTCCCCTCCCTGGCGCGGGCCGGTGGGGCCGGGCGGGCCCCGAGGCCCGGGCTCCAACCCTCGCCTGCCTCCTCAGCCTTCCGAGTCCGGGGTCCTGTGCCCCGGGGCCTCCCCCTGGGCAACCCTGAGTCCCGCGCCCCGAGGCCCCCGACCGCCCCGGCGCCGACGGTGCCCTTCGCAGCCGCGTCCACGCCTCGGGGCGAGAGAAACCTCCGTTCCCCCGCAGGGGCCAGCCGCAGCCCGGGGCGCCCCAGCCGCCCCCAAAGTCGGAGGACGACGCCCGGCCCCAGGCCCTCCCTCAACTCTGCTTCGGGAGTGCTCTCCGGCGCCGGGTCCGCCCAAAGACTCTCCTTCTGACTTCACTGCTCATGAAACCGCAGAGAAAATAGAGCATGTCCCACCATATATAGCCGTATGAGTGAACCTAGGAAGACAAGCATCCCTTTGATATTGCCCCAAGGCTCCTTGGAATCCTTTTCAATTTTCCCTCTGCCCTCATTGGAAATCTTTGGATGCAAAGATGAATTCATGAGGATCCATCCCCTTGGACAATGGAGAAGCTATCATCCAAGTCTCTATCTGACCACAAACAGCCACCTGCCTCTCGATGCCGGCCATTCCAACACAGCCTAGGGCCAGTGGGATAAACACTGTTGGATG
This sequence comes from Martes martes, assembly GCF_963455335.1. NCBI lineage: Eukaryota > Metazoa > Chordata > Mammalia > Carnivora > Mustelidae > Martes > Martes martes. The sequence continues at coordinate 979,211 of NW_027666480.1, forward strand.
AAGGAATAATTTCTGTGTTCAAAACGCACACCGAGTCAATCTCCTCTTCCCTTTAGAATCCAAGGGATTGCCTAGGAAAAAGATGTTCCAAATACCTTTGTCAGCCAGAAAGAAGCAGAGAAAATGAGATCCCTGCCAGGTGCTCCCTGCAGAGAATCTCAGGAACTCTGGCACCCACACTAGATATCTTAGAGCTGGTTCCGTGTGCCAATTGTGAGCTCCACTGGAGACAAGACGTAAGCCCAGGGGGTTTGGGGTGAAAGAGAAGTTTTACCTCCCATCCTGGCATGGATGTGCCCCATGGGCCTGCTCTTTTCTCGGAACACTGACTTCCTGGGACAAGCTGCCTGACGGACTCAGACGCTGATTTCCAAAGTTCAGGTCTCGTGGAGCCAGAGTGAAGAAGGGTCTTCAGGTGCGGAGAAGCAGGCGCCTCCCACCTAACGCCTGCACACCTGCTCCGATTCCTGGGAGAAGGAGAGACACATGCTTGTTTCTTAAGTGGTCATTGACTTCCTTCTAAAGCCGACCAATGCCCTTGTCCTTTGTGGAGAAAGAAACATGCTCTTCCAAACACTCGACTCCTCGGTTCCAAGTGCACCGTGAGTCGGGTTTGGTTCCCCCCGGCTCCAGAGCCCAACTGGGCGGACCCTCCGGAACCACTCTGACAGCAGATGGCCAGCAAACCTGGGGAAAGGGGCACAGTGCTGTGTGGGGGCTCGGCTCCAGGGTCTCTTATGCCCACTCTTGAACCTGGGGAATCAGAGACTATACAGCTCAGCACTCCGTCCTGGAGAAACAAGCTGCAGTGCCTCACGATCCAGGGTCTCTCACCCAACACCTCCCCACGGCCCCCAGAGCCAGCAGGCTGCACGGACTCCTCTTCCAGGGTGTTTCCCAGGGCAGCTCGCCACTGCCTCCAGTGGTGGCAAGCAGCATCGCCACGTCTTCCAGGGTCTCTGGCGCCACGGCTCACCGCTCCCTCCAGTGGCGTGAACTGGCACTGCGGGGCTTTCCACAGACTCCTAACCCTCCACAGGTCTGAAGCCACACGGGCACGGTCCCTCCAGATCGGGGACCTCTGGGCCACACCCCAGGAACCCACCTGCCACCCAGGAGGAAACTGTACCTTTTGAAGCTGCGCAGGGCCCTCAGAATGGAAAAAACCCACATGCATCCCTGGGGACACCCCCAAATTGGACGGTCCCCACAGTCACAAACTCACACCCTGATGTGCTTCCTGACCCCCACGTTCGACTCAGCAACTGGGGATCCAGCCTCAGCACCAGGAGGTAGGGCCTGGATTCCCCTAAGCCCTAACCCAAACTCTGGGTTGTGTTTTCAGGCTTCCGTGCCCAGAGACATGGCCAACAATCCCTCCAGATTGGGACCCCCTGAGCCTCAACCAAGGACTCCGCCTACCACCCAGGAGAAAACCATGCCGTTCGGAGCGACCCAGAACCCTCAGACCAGGAGAAACCCACATGCATTCCAGAGGACACCCTCACCTCTGATGGCCCAGATGGCAACAAAACCCAGAGACGGACATACCGCTTGACCACCGTCCTTGACTCAGCCCATGGGGGATCCCACCTCAAAGCCCCACTAAAGCCACCCCCAATATTAGTGGCCCACCCAGCCATGAAGCCGGATCTGCCAACCAGCCAGGCACATACCCTCACCTCAGCCCTGAGGGGACGACACCGCAGTGCTGTCAGATAGGGCCTGCCATGCCCCTGGGCCCTAAGCCTAACGATAGGTCAGGTGTACAGGTTTCTGTGCCCAGAGGACTGGCTCCTAAGCCCGTCCGAGTGGGGATGCCTGAGACTCGAACCGGCACATTGCCAGCTTCCTAGGTTGAAACTGTCATTTGAAGATGAGCAGAAAACAGAGAGCAGGAGAAAACTATATGATACTGGGTCACCACCAGCATTTGCACACCCCATAGACACAAAACAGAAATGGACCGGTGGTCCGTGTCATCTGGGACATTTTCTGGGTGGACGGGACATTTTCTGGTTGGAAGGCCCCCACGCCTGGCCCGGGATCCCACCTGGACGCATCCGCACCCCGCCGGAAAGCATCCCGCGAGTCGGACGCGGGCGACGCCAAAGCCTCCCGCTCCACAGCACCAGGGACTCCCCTCCCTGGCTCGGGCCGGTGGGGCCGGGCGGGCCCCGAGGACCGGGCTCCAACCCTCGCCTGCCTCCTCAGCCTTCCGAGTCGGGGTCCTGAGCCCGGGGCCTCCCCCTGGGCAACCCTGAGTCCCGCGCCCCAAGGACCCCGACCGCCCCGGCGCCGACGGTGCCCTTCGAGCCGCGTCCACGCCTCGGGGCGAGAGCAACCTCCGTTCCCCCGCAGGGGGAAGCCGCAGCCCGGGGCGCCCCAGCCGCCCCCAAAGTCGGGGCACGACGCCCGGCCCCAGGCCCTCCCTCAACTCTGCTCCGGGAGTGCTCCCCGGCGCCGGGGCCGCCGGCGGGTCCGCGTCTTCTCGGCGCGTATTCCGGGGGGCCGCTCCGGGCCCCGAGCGAGAAAGGGCCCTCGGCCCCGGGGAACAGGCCGGTCCCCGGGGCTGCCCAACGCCGGCCGATTCTCACGAGCATTCTGCCCAAACCGATCCCGGTTTGGGCAGAACGCTCGTGAGAATCGGCCGGAAAACGCCCGGAGAACTCGCTTCGGGCGCAGGCCGTCTGCGGGGCTGCACCCCGCGCCTGGCCCAGGACCCCGCGGGGTCGCGCCCGCACCCCGCCGGAAAGACCCCCGCGAGGCCGCCGTGCGCGACGCCGACGCCTCCCGGCCTCAGCGCCCGGGGCTCCCCTCCCTGGCGCGGGCCGTTGGGGCCGGGCGGGCCCCGAGGCCCGGGCTCCAACCCTCGCCTGCCTCCTCAGCCTTCTGAGTCCGGGGTCCTGTGCCCCGGGGCCTCCCCCTGGGCAACCCTGAGTCCCGCGCCCCGAGGCCCCCGACCGCCCCGGCGCCGACGGTGCCCTTCACAGCCGCGTCCACGCCTCGGGGCGAGAGAAACCTCCGTTCCCCCGCAGGAGGATGCCGCAGCCCGGGGCGCCCCAGCCGCCCCCAAAGTCGGAGACCGACGCCCGGCCCCAGGCCCTCCCTCAACTCTGCTCTGGGAGTGCTCCCCGGCGCCGGGGCCGCCGGCGGGTCCGCGTCCTCTCGGCGCGTTTTCCGGGGGGCCGCGCCTGGCCCCGAGCAAGAAGGGGCCCTCGGCCCCGGGGAACAGGCCGGTCCCCGGGGCTGCCCAACGCCGGCCGATTCTCAGGAGCGTTCTGCCCAAACCCATCCCGGTTTGGGCAGAACGCTCGTGAGAATCGGCCGGAAAACGCCCGGCGAACTCGCTTCGGGCGCAGCCCGTCTGCGGGGCCGCCCCCCGCGCCTGGCCCGGGACCCCGCGGGGTCGCGCCCGCGCCCCGCCGGAAAGCCCCCCGCGAGTCCGCCGCGCGCGACGCCGACGCCTCCCGCTCCTCAGCGCCCGGGGCTCCCCTCCCTGGCGCGGGCCGGTGGGGCCGGGCGGGCCCCGAGGCCCGGGCTCCAACCCTCGCCTGCCTCCTCAGCCTTCCGAGTCAGGGGTCCTGTGCCCCGGGGCCTCCCCCTGGGCAACCCTGAGTCCCGCGCCCCGAGGCCCCCGACCGCCCCGGCGCCGACGGTGCCCTTCGCAGCCGCGTCCACGCCTCGGGGCGAGAGAAACCTCCGTTCCCCCGCAGGGGCCAGCCGCAGCCCGGGGCGCCCCAGCCGCCCCCAAAGTCGGAGGACGACGCCCGGCCCCAGGCCCTCCCTCAACTCTGCTTCGGGAGTGCTCTCCGGCGCCGGGTCCGCCCAAAGACTCTCCTTCTGACTTCACCGCTCATGAAACCGCAGAGAAAATAGAGCATGTCCCACCATATATAGCCGTATGAGTGAACCTAGGAAGACAAGCATCCCTTTGATATTGCCCCAAGGCTCCTTGGAATCCTTTTCAATTTTCCCTCTGCCCTCATTGGAAATCTTTGGATGCAAAGATGAATTCATGAGGATCCATCCCCTTGGACAATGGAGAAGCTATCATCCAAGTCTCTATCTGACCACAAACAGCCACCTGCCTCTCGATGCCGGCCATTCCAACACAGCCTAGGGCCAGTGGGATAAACACTGTTGGATGAAGGAATAATTTCTGTGTTCAAAACGCACACCGAGTCAATCTCCTCTTCCCTTTAGAATCCAAGGGATTGCCTAGGAAAAAGATGTTCCAAATACCTTTGTCAGCCAGAAAGAAGCAGAGAAAATGAGATCCCTGCCAGGTGCTCCCTGCAGAGAATCTCAGGAACTCTGGCACCCACACTAGATATCTTAGAGCTGGTTCCGTGTGCCAATTGTGAGCTCCACTGGAGACAAGACGTAAGCCCAGGGGGTTTGGGGTGAAAGAGAAGTTTTACCTCCCATCCTGGCATGGATGTGCCCCATGGGCCTGCTCTTTTCTCGGACCACTGACTTCCTGGGACAAGCTGCCTGACTGACTCAGACGCTGATTTCCAAAGTTCAGGTCTCGTGGAGCCAGAGTGAAGAAGGGTCTTCAGGTGCGGAGAAGCAGGCGCCTCCCACCTAACGCCTGCACACCTGCTCCGATTCCTGGGAGAAGGAGAGACACATGCTTGTTTCTTAAGTGGTCATTGACTTCCTTCTAAAGCCGACCAATGCCCTTGTCCTTTGTGGAGAAAGAAACATGCTCTTCCAAACACTCGACTCCTCGGTTCCAAGTGCACCGTGAGTCGGGTTTGGTTCCCCCCGGCTCCAGAGCCCAACTGGGCGGACCCTCCGGAACCACTCTGACAGCAGATGGCCAGCAAACCTGGGGAAAGGGGCACAGTGCTGTGTGGGGGCTCGGCTCCAGGGTCTCTTATGCCCACTCTTGAACCTGGGGAATCAGAGACTATACAGCTCAGCACTCCGTCCTGGAGAAACAAGCTGCAGTGCCTCACGATCCAGGGTCTCTCACCCAACACCTCCCCACGGCCCCCAGAGCCAGCAGGCTGCACGGACTCCTCTTCCAGGGTGTTTCCCAGGGCAGCTCGCCACTGCCTCCAGTGGTGGCAAGCAGCATCGCCACGTCTTCCAGGGTCTCTGGCGCCACGGCTCACCGCTCCCTCCAGTGGCGTGAACTGGCACTGCGGGGCTTTCCACAGACTCCTAACCCTCCACAGGTCTGAAGCCACACGGGCACGGTCCCTCCAGATCGGGGACCTCTGGGCCACACCCCAGGAACCCACCTGCCACCCAGGAGGAAACTGTACCTTTTGAAGCTGCGCAGGGCCCTCAGAATGGAAAAAACCCACATGCATCCCTGGGGACACCCCCAAATTGGACGGTCCCCACAGTCACAAACTCACACCCTGATGTGCTTCCTGACCCCCACGTTCGACTCAGCAACTGGGGATCCAGCCTCAGCACCAGGAGGTAGGGCCTGGATTCCCCTAAGCCCTAACCCAAACTCTGGGTTGTGTTTTCAGGCTTCCGTGCCCAGAGACATGGCCAACAATCCCTCCAGATTGGGACCCCCTGAGCCTCAACCAAGGACTCCGCCTACCACCCAGGAGAAAACCATGCCGTTCGGAGCGACCCAGAACCCTCAGACCAGGAGAAACCCACATGCATTCCAGAGGACACCCTCACCTCTGATGGCCCAGATGGCAACAAAACCCAGAGACGGACATACCGCTTGACCACCGTCCTTGACTCAGCCCATGGGGGATCCCACCTCAAAGCCCCACTAAAGCCACCCCCAATATTAGTGGCCCACCCAGCCATGAAGCCGGATCTGCCAACCAGCCAGGCACATACCCTCACCTCAGCCCTGAGGGGACGACACCGCAGTGCTGTCAGATAGGGCCTGCCATGCCCCTGGGCCCTAAGCCTAACGATAGGTCAGGTGTACAGGTTTCTGTGCCCAGAGGACTGGCTCCTAAGCCCGTCCGAGTGGGGATGCCTGAGACTCGAACCGGCACATTGCCAGCTTCCTAGGTTGAAACTGTCATTTGAAGATGAGCAGAAAACAGAGAGCAGGAGAAAACTATATGATACTGGGTCACCACCAGCATTTGCACACCCCATAGACACAAAACAGAAATGGACCGGTGGTCCGTGTCATCTGGGACATTTTCTGGGTGGACGGGACATTTTCTGGGTGGAAGGCCCCCACGCCTGGCCCGGGATCCCACCTGGACGCATCCGCACCCCGCCGGAAAGCATCCCGCGAGTCGGACGCGGGCGACGCCAAAGCCTCCCGCTCCACAGCACCAGGGACTCCCCTCCCTGGCTCGGGCCGGTGGGGCCGGGCGGGCCCCGAGGCCCGGGCTCCAACCCTCGCCTGCCTCCTCAGCCTTCCGAGTCGGGGTCCTGTGCCCGGGGCCTCACCCTGGGCAACACTGAGTCCCGCGCCCCAAGGACCCCGACCGCCCCGGCGCCGACGGTGCCCTTCGAGCCGCGTCCACGCCTCGGGGCGAGAGCAACCTCCGTTCCCCCGCAGGGGGAAGCCGCAGCCCGGGGCGCCCCAGCCGCCCCCAAAGTCGGGGCACGACGCCCGGCCCCAGGCCCTCCCTCAACTCTGCTCCGGGAGTGCTCCCCGGCGCCGGGGCCGCCGGCGGGTCCGCGTCTTCTCGGCGCGTATTCCGGGGGGCCGCTCCGGGCCCCGAGCGAGAAAGGGCCCTCGGCCCCGGGGAACAGGCCGGTCCCCGGGGCTGCCCAACGCCGGCCGATTCTCACGAGCATTCTGCCCAAACCGATCCCGGTTTGGGCAGAACGCTCGTGAGAATCGGCCGGAAAACGCCCGGAGAACTCGCTTCGGGCGCAGGCCGTCTGCGGGGCTGCACCCCGCGCCTGGCCCAGGACCCCGCGGGGTCGCGCCCGCACCCCGCCGGAAAGACCCCCACGAGGCCGCCGTGCGCGACGCCGACGCCTCCCGGCCTCAGCGCCCGGGGCTCCCCTCCCTGGCGCGGGCCGTTGGGGCCGGGCGGGCCCCGAGGCCCGGGCTCCAACCCTCGCCTGCCTCCTCAGCCTTCTGAGTCCGGGGTCCTGTGCCCCGGGGCCTCCCCCTGGGCAACCCTGAGTCCCGCGCCCCGAGGCCCCCGACCGCCCCGGCGCCGACGGTGCCCTTCACAGCCGCGTCCACGCCTCGGGGCGAGAGAAACCTCCGTTCCCCCGCAGGAGGATGCCGCAGCCCGGGGCGCCCCAGCCGCCCCCAAAGTCGGAGACCGACGCCCGGCCCCAGGCCCTCCCTCAACTCTGCTCCGGGAGTGCTCCCCGGCGCCGGGGCCGCCGGCGGGTCCGCGTCCTCTCGGCGCGTTTTCCGGGGGGCCGCGCCTGGCCCCGAGCAAGAAGGGGCCCTCGGCCCCGGGGAACAGGCCGGTCCCCGGGGCTGCCCAACGCCGGCCGATTCTCAGGAGCGTTCTGCCCAAACCCATCCCGGTTTGGGCAGAACGCTCGTGAGAATCGGCCGGAAAACGCCCGGCGAACTCGCTTCGGGCGCAGCCCGTCTGCGGGGCCGCCCCCCGCGCCTGGCCCGGGACCCCGCGGGGTCGCGCCCGCGCCCCGCCGGAAAGCCCCCCGCGAGTCCGCCGCGCGCGACGCCGACGCCTCCCGCTCCTCAGCGCCCGGGGCTCCCCTCCCTGGCGCGGGCCGGTGGGGCCGGGCGGGCCCCGAGGCCCGGGCTCCAACCCTCGCCTGCCTCCTCAGCCTTCCGAGTCAGGGGTCCTGTGCCCCGGGGCCTCCCCCTGGGCAACCCTGAGTCCCGCGCCCCGAGGCCCCCGACCGCCCCGGCGCCGACGGTGCCCTTCGCAGCCGCGTCCACGCCTCGGGGCGAGAGAAACCTCCGTTCCCCCGCAGGGGCCAGCCGCAGCCCGGGGCGCCCCAGCCGCCCCCAAAGTCGGAGGACGACGCCCGGCCCCAGGCCCTCCCTCAACTCTGCTTCGGGAGTGCTCTCCGGCGCCGGGTCCGCCCAAAGACTCTCCTTCTGACTTCACCGCTCATGAAACCGCAGAGAAAATAGAGCATGTCCCACCATATATAGCCGTATGAGTGAACCTAGGAAGACAAGCATCCCTTTGATATTGCCCCAAGGCTCCTTGGAATCCTTTTCAATTTTCCCTCTGCCCTCATTGGAAATCTTTGGATGCAAAGATGAATTCATGAGGATCCATCCCCTTGGACAATGGAGAAGCTATCATCCAAGTCTCTATCTGACCACAAACAGCCACCTGCCTCTCGATGCCGGCCATTCCAACACAGCCTAGGGCCAGTGGGATAAACACTGTTGGATGAAGGAATAATTTCTGTGTTCAAAACGCACACCGAGTCAATCTCCTCTTCCCTTTAGAATCCAAGGGATTGCCTAGGAAAAAGATGTTCCAAATACCTTTGTCAGCCAGAAAGAAGCAGAGAAAATGAGATCCCTGCCAGGTGCTCCCTGCAGAGAATCTCAGGAACTCTGGCACCCACACTAGATATCTTAGAGCTGGTTCCGTGTGCCAATTGTGAGCTCCACTGGAGACAAGACGTAAGCCCAGGGGGTTTGGGGTGAAAGAGAAGTTTTACCTCCCATCCTGGCATGGATGTGCCCCATGGGCCTGCTCTTTTCTCGGACCACTGACTTCCTGGGACAAGCTGCCTGACTGACTCAGACGCTGATTTCCAAAGTTCAGGTCTCGTGGAGCCAGAGTGAAGAAGGGTCTTCAGGTGCGGAGAAGCAGGCGCCTCCCACCTAACGCCTGCACACCTGCTCCGATTCCTGGGAGAAGGAGAGACACATGCTTGTTTCTTAAGTGGTCATTGACTTCCTTCTAAAGCCGACCAATGCCCTTGTCCTTTGTGGAGAAAGAAACATGCTCTTCCAAACACTCGACTCCTCGGTTCCAAGTGCACCGTGAGTCGGGTTTGGTTCCCCCCGGCTCCAGAGCCCAACTGGGCGGACCCTCCGGAACCACTCTGACAGCAGATGGCCAGCAAACCTGGGGAAAGGGGCACAGTGCTGTGTGGGGGCTCGGCTCCAGGGTCTCTTATGCCCACTCTTGAACCTGGGGAATCAGAGACTATACAGCTCAGCACTCCGTCCTGGAGAAACAAGCTGCAGTGCCTCACGATCCAGGGTCTCTCACCCAACACCTCCCCACGGCCCCCAGAGCCAGCAGGCTGCACGGACTCCTCTTCCAGGGTGTTTCCCAGGGCAGCTCGCCACTGCCTCCAGTGGTGGCAAGCAGCATCGCCACGTCTTCCAGGGTCTCTGGCGCCACGGCTCACCGCTCCCTCCAGTGGCGTGAACTGGCACTGCGGGGCTTTCCACAGACTCCTAACCCTCCACAGGTCTGAAGCCACACGGGCACGGTCCCTCCAGATCGGGGACCTCTGGGCCACACCCCAGGAACCCACCTGCCACCCAGGAGGAAACTGTACCTTTTGAAGCTGCGCAGGGCCCTCAGAATGGAAAAAACCCACATGCATCCCTGGGGACACCCCCAAATTGGACGGTCCCCACAGTCACAAACTCACACCCTGATGTGCTTCCTGACCCCCACGTTCGACTCAGCAACTGGGGATCCAGCCTCAGCACCAGGAGGTAGGGCCTGGATTCCCCTAAGCCCTAACCCAAACTCTGGGTTGTGTTTTCAGGCTTCCGTGCCCAGAGACATGGCCAACAATCCCTCCAGATTGGGACCCCCTGAGCCTCAACCAAGGACTCCGCCTACCACCCAGGAGAAAACCATGCCGTTCAGAGCGACCCAGAACCCTCAGACCAGGAGAAACCCACATGCATTCCAGAGGACACCCTCACCTCTGATGGCCCACATGGCAACAAAACCCAGAGACGGACATACCGCTTGACCACCGTCCTTGACTCAGCCCATGGGGGATCCCACCTCAAAGCCCCACTAAAGCCACCCCCAATATTAGTGGCCCACCCAGCCATGAAGCCGGATCTGCCAACCAGCCAGGCACATACCCTCACCTCAGCCCTGAGGGGACGACACCGCAGTGCTGTCAGATAGGGCCTGCCATGCCCCTGGGCCCTAAGCCTAACGATAGGTCAGGTGTACAGGTTTCTGTGCCCAGAGGACTGGCTCCTAAGCCCGTCCGAGTGGGGATGCCTGAGACTCGAACCGGCACATTGCCAGCTTCCTAGGTTGAAACTGTCATTTGAAGATGAGCAGAAAACAGAGAGCAGGAGAAAACTATATGATACTGGGTCACCACCAGCATTTGCACACCCCATAGACACAAAACAGAAATGGACCGGTGGTCCGTGTCATCTGGGACATTTTCTGGGTGGACGGGACATTTTCTGGGTGGAAGGCCCCCACGCCTGGCCCGGGATCCCACCTGGACGCATCCGCACCCCGCCGGAAAGCATCCCGCGAGTCGGACGCGGGCGACGCCAAAGCCTCCCGCTCCACAGCACCAGGGACTCCCCTCCCTGGCTCGGGCCGGTGGGGCCGGGCGGGCCCCGAGGCCCGGGCTCCAACCCTCGCCTGCCTCCTCAGCCTTCCGAGTCGGGGTCCTGTGCCCGGGGCCTCACCCTGGGCAACACTGAGTCCCGCGCCCCAAGGACCCCGACCGCCCCGGCGCCGACGGTGCCCTTCGAGCCGCGTCCACGCCTCGGGGCGAGAGCAACCTCCGTTCCCCCGCAGGGGGAAGCCGCAGCCCGGGGCGCCCCAGCCGCCCCCAAAGTCGGGGCACGACGCCCGGCCCCAGGCCCTCCCTCAACTCTGCTCCGGGAGTGCTCCCCGGCGCCGGGGCCGCCGGCGGGTCCGCGTCTTCTCGGCGCGTATTCCGGGGGGCCGCTCCGGGCCCCGAGCGAGAAAGGGCCCTCGGCCCCGGGGAACAGGCCGGTCCCCGGGGCTGCCCAACGCCGGCCGATTCTCACGAGCATTCTGCCCAAACCGATCCCGGTTTGGGCAGAACGCTCGTGAGAATCGGCCGGAAAACGCCCGGAGAACTCGCTTCGGGCGCAGGCCGTCTGCGGGGCTGCACCCCGCGCCTGGCCCAGGACCCCGCGGGGTCGCGCCCGCACCCCGCCGGAAAGACCCCCGCGAGGCCGCCGTGCGCGACGCCGACGCCTCCCGGCCTCAGCGCCCGGGGCTCCCCTCCCTGGCGCGGGCCGTTGGGGCCGGGCGGGCCCCGAGGCCCGGGCTCCAACCCTCGCCTGCCTCCTCAGCCTTCTGAGTCCGGGGTCCTGTGCCCCGGGGCCTCCCCCTGGGCAACCCTGAGTCCCGCGCCCCGAGGCCCCCGACCGCCCCGGCGCCGACGGTGCCCTTCACAGCCGCGTCCACGCCTCGGGGCGAGAGAAACCTCCGTTCCCCCGCAGGAGGATGCCGCAGCCCGGGGCGCCCCAGCCGCCCCCAAAGTCGGAGACCGACGCCCGGCCCCAGGCCCTCCCTCAACTCTGCTCTGGGAGTGCTCCCCGGCGCCGGGGCCGCCGGCGGGTCCGCGTCCTCTCGGCGCGTTTTCCGGGGGGTCGCGCCTGGCCCCGAGCAAGAAGGGGCCCTCGGCCCCGGGGAACAGGCCGGTCCCCGGGGCTGCCCAACGCCGGCCGATTCTCAGGAGCGTTCTGCCCAAACCCATCCCGGTTTGGGCAGAACGCTCGTGAGAATCGGCCGGAAAACGCCCGGCGAACTCGCTTCGGGCGCAGCCCGTCTGCGGGGCCGCCCCCCGCGCCTGGCCCGGGACCCCGCGGGGTCGCGCCCGCGCCCCGCCGGAAAGCCCCCCGCGAGTCCGCCGCGCGCGACGCCGACGCCTCCCGCTCCTCAGCGCCCGGGGCTCCCCTCCCTGGCGCGGGCCGGTGGGGCCGGGCGGGCCCCGAGGCCCGGGCTCCAACCCTCGCCTGCCTCCTCAGCCTTCCGAGTCAGGGGTCCTGTGCCCCGGGGCCTCCCCCTGGGCAACCCTGAGTCCCGCGCCCCGAGGCCCCCGACCGCCCCGGCGCCGACGGTGCCCTTCGCAGCCGCGTCCACGCCTCGGGGCGAGAGAAACCTCCGTTCCCCCGCAGGGGCCAGCCGCAGCCCGGGGCGCCCCAGCCGCCCCCAAAGTCGGAGGACGACGCCCGGCCCCAGGCCCTCCCTCAACTCTGCTTCGGGAGTGCTCTCCGGCGCCGGGTCCGCCCAAAGACTCTCCTTCTGACTTCACCGCTCATGAAACCGCAGAGAAAATAGAGCATGTCCCACCATATATAGCCGTATGAGTGAACCTAGGAAGACAAGCATCCCTTTGATATTGCCCCAAGGCTCCTTGGAATCCTTTTCAATTTTCCCTCTGCCCTCATTGGAAATCTTTGGATGCAAAGATGAATTCATGAGGATCCATCCCCTTGGACAATGGAGAAGCTATCATCCAAGTCTCTATCTGACCACAAACAGCCACCTGCCTCTCGATGCCGGCCATTCCAACACAGCCTAGGGCCAGTGGGATAAACACTGTTGGATGAAGGAATAATTTCTGTGTTCAAAACGCACACCGAGTCAATCTCATCTTCCCTTTAGAATCCAAGGGATTGCCTAGGAAAAAGATGTTCCAAATACCTTTGTCAGCCAGAAAGAAGCAGAGAAAATGAGATCCCTGCCAGGTGCTCCCTGCAGAGAATCTCAGGAACTCTGGCACCCACACTAGATATCTTAGAGCTGGTTCCGTGTGCCAATTGTGAGCTCCACTGGAGACAAGACGTAAGCCCAGGGGGTTTGGGGTGAAAGAGAAGTTTTACCTCCCATCCTGGCATGGATGTGCCCCATGGGCCTGCTCTTTTCTCGGACCACTGACTTCCTGGGACAAGCTGCCTGACTGACTCAGACGCTGATTTCCAAAGTTCAGGTCTCGTGGAGCCAGAGTGAAGAAGGGTCTTCAGGTGCGGAGAAGCAGGCGCCTCCCACCTAACGCCTGCACACCTGCTCCGATTCCTGGGAGAAGGAGAGACACATGCTTGTTTCTTAAGTGGTCATTGACTTCCTTCTAAAGCCGACCAATGCCCTTGTCCTTTGTGGAGAAAGAAACATGCTCTTCCAAACACTCGACTCCTCGGTTCCAAGTGCACCGTGAGTCGGGTTTGGTTCCCCCCGGCTCCAGAGCCCAACTGGGCGGACCCTCCGGAACCACTCTGACAGCAGATGGCCAGCAAACCTGGGGAAAGGGGCACAGTGCTGTGTGGGGGCTCGGCTCCAGGGTCTCTTATGCCCACTCTTGAACCTGGGGAATCAGAGACTATACAGCTCAGCACTCCGTCCTGGAGAAACAAGCTGCAGTGCCTCACGATCCAGGGTCTCTCACCCAACACCTCCCCACGGCCCCCAGAGCCAGCAGGCTGCACGGACTCCTCTTCCAGGGTGTTTCCCAGGGCAGCTCGCCACTGCCTCCAGTGGTGGCAAGCAGCATCGCCACGTCTTCCAGGGTCTCTGGCGCCACGGCTCACCGCTCCCTCCAGTGGCGTGAACTGGCACTGCGGGGCTTTCCACAGACTCCTAACCCTCCACAGGTCTGAAGCCACACGGGCACGGTCCCTCCAGATCGGGGACCTCTGGGCCACACCCCAGGAACCCACCTGCCACCCAGGAGGAAACTGTACCTTTTGAAGCTGCGCAGGGCCCTCAGAATGGAAAAAACCCACATGCATCCCTGGGGACACCCCCAAATTGGACGGTCCCCACAGTCACAAACTCACACCCTGATGTGCTTCCTGACCCCCACGTTCGACTCAGCAACTGGGGATCCAGCCTCAGCACCAGGAGGTAGGGCCTGGATTCCCCTAAGCCCTAACCCAAACTCTGGGTTGTGTTTTCAGGCTTCCGTGCCCAGAGACATGGCCAACAATCCCTCCAGATTGGGACCCCCTGAGCCTCAACCAAGGACTCCGCCTACCACCCAGGAGAAAACCATGCCGTTCAGAGCGACCCAGAACCCTCAGACCAGGAGAAACCCACATGCATTCCAGAGGACACCCTCACCTCTGATGGCCCAGATGGCAACAAAACCCAGAGACGGACATACCGCTTGACCACCGTCCTTGACTCAGCCCATGGGGGATCCCACCTCAAAGCCCCACTAAAGCCACCCCCAATATTAGTGGCCCACCCAGCCATGAAGCCGGATCTGCCAACCAGCCAGGCACATACCCTCACCTCAGCCCTGAGGGGACGACACCGCAGTGCTGTCAGATAGGGCCTGCCATGCCCCTGGGCCCTAAGCCTAACGATAGGTCAGGTGTACAGGTTTCTGTGCCCAGAGGACTGGCTCCTAAGCCCGTCCGAGTGGGGATGCCTGAGACTCGAACCGGCACATTGCCAGCTTCCTAGGTTGAAACTGTCATTTGAAGATGAGCAGAAAACAGAGAGCAGGAGAAAACTATATGATACTGGGTCACCACCAGCATTTGCACACCCCATAGACACAAAACAGAAATGGACCGGTGGTCCGTGTCATCTGGGACATTTTCTGGGTGGACGGGACATTTTCTGGGTGGAAGGCCCCCACGCCTGGCCCGGGATCCCACCTGGACGCATCCGCACCCCGCCGGAAAGCATCCCGCGAGTCGGACGCGGGCGACGCCAAAGCCTCCCGCTCCACAGCACCAGGGACTCCCCTCCCTGGCTCGGGCCGGTGGGGCCGGGCGGGCCCCGAGGACCGGGCTCCAACCCTCGCCTGCCTCCTCAGCCTTCCGAGTCGGGGTCCTGAGCCCGGGGCCTCCCCCTGGGCAACCCTGAGTCCCGCGCCCCAAGGACCCCGACCGCCCCGGCGCCGACGGTGCCCTTCGAGCCGCGTCCACGCCTCGGGGCGAGAGCAACCTCCGTTCCCCCGCAGGGGGAAGCCGCAGCCCGGGGCGCCCCAGCCGCCCCCAAAGTCGGGGCACGACGCCCGGCCCCAGGCCCTCCCTCAACTCTGCTCCGGGAGTGCTCCCCGGCGCCGGGGCCGCCGGCGGGTCCGCGTCTTCTCGGCGCGTATTCCGGGGGGCCGCTCCGGGCCCCGAGCGAGAAAGGGCCCTCGGCCCCGGGGAACAGGCCGGTCCCCGGGGCTGCCCAACGCCGGCCGATTCTCACGAGCATTCTGCCCAAACCGATCCCGGTTTGGGCAGAACGTCGTGAGAATCGGCCGGAAAACGCCCGGAGAACTCGCTTCGGGCGCAGGCCGTCTGCGGGGCTGCACCCCGCGCCTGGCCCAGGACCCCGCGGGGTCGCGCCCGCACCCCGCCGGAAAGACCCCCGCGAGGCCGCCGTGCGCGACGCCGACGCCTCCCGGCCTCAGCGCCCGGGGCTCCCCTCCCTGGCGCGGGCCGTTGGGGCCGGGCGGGCCCCGAGGCCCGGGCTCCAACCCTCGCCTGCCTCCTCAGCCTTCTGAGTCCGGGGTCCTGTGCCCCGGGGCCTCCCCCTGGGCAACCCTGAGTCCCGCGCCCCGAGGCCCCCGACCGCCCCGGCGCCGACGGTGCCCTTCACAGCCGCGTCCACGCCTCGGGGCGAGAGAAACCTCCGTTCCCCCGCAGGAGGATGCCGCAGCCCGGGGCGCCCCAGCCGCACCCAAAGTCGGAGACCGACGCCCGGCCCCAGGCCCTCCCTCAACTCTGCTCCGGGAGTGCTCCCCGGCGCCGGGGCCGCCGGCGGGTCCGCGTCCTCTCGGCGCGTTTTCCGGGGGGCCGCGCCTGGCCCCGAGCAAGAAGGGGCCCTCGGCCCCGGGGAACAGGCCGGTCCCCGGGGCTGCCCAACGCCGGCCGATTCTCAGGAGCGTTCTGCCCAAACCCATCCCGGTTTGGGCAGAACGCTCGTGAGAATCGGCCGGAAAACGCCCGGCGAACTCGCTTCGGGCGCAGCCCGTCTGCGGGGCCGCCCCCCGCGCCTGGCCCGGGACCCCGCGGGGTCGCGCCCGCGCCCCGCCGGAAAGCCCCCCGCGAGTCCGCCGCGCGCGACGCCGACGCCTCCCGCTCCTCAGCGCCCGGGGCTCCCCTCCCTGGCGCGGGCCGGTGGGGCCGGGCGGGCCCCGAGGCCCGGGCTCCAACCCTCGCCTGCCTCCTCAGCCTTCCGAGTCCGGGGTCCTGTGCCCCGGGGCCTCCCCCTGGGCAACCCTGAGTCCCGCGCCCCGAGGCCCCCGACCGCCCCGGCGCCGACGGTGCCCTTCGCAGCCGCGTCCACGCCTCGGGGCGAGAGAAACCTCCGTTCCCCCGCAGGAGGATGCCGCAGCCCGGGGCGCCCCAGCCGCACCCAAAGTCGGAGACCGACGCCCGGCCCCAGGCCCTCCCTCAACTCTGCTCCGGGAGTGCTCCCCGGCGCCGGGGCCGCCGGCGGGTCCGCGTCCTCTCGGCGCGTTTTCCGGGGGGCCGCGCCTGGCCCCGAGCAAGAAGGGGCCCTCGGCCCCGGGGAACAGGCCGGTCCCCGGGGCTGCCCAACGACGGCCGATTCTCAGGAGCGTTCTGCCCAAACCCATCCCGGTTTGGGCAGAACGCTCGTGAGAATCGGCCGGAAAACGCCCGGCGAACTCGCTTCGGGCGCAGCCCGTCTGCGGGGCCGCCCCCCGCGCCTGGCCCGGGACCCCGCGGGGTCGCGCCCGCGCCCCGCCGGAAAGCCCCCCGCGAGTCCGCCGCGCGCGACGCCGACGCCTCCCGCTCCTCAGCGCCCGGGGCTCCCCTCCCTGGCGCGGGCCGGTGGGGCCGGGCGGGCCCCGAGGCCCGGGCTCCAACCCTCGCCTCCCTCCTCAGCCTTCCGAGTCCGGGGTCCTGTGCCCCGGGGCCTCCCCCTGGGCAACCCTGAGTCCCGCGCCCCGAGGCCCCCGACCGCCCCGGCGCCGACGGTGCCCTTCGCAGCCGCGTCCACGCCTCGGGGCGAGAGAAACCTCCATTCCCCCGCAGGGGCCAGCCGCAGCCCGGGGCGCCCCAGCCGCCCCCAAAGTCGGAGGACGACGCCCGGCCCCAGGCCCTCCCTCAACTCTGCTTCGGGAGTGCTCCCCGGCGCCGGGTCCGCCCAAAGACTCTCCTTCTGACTTCACCGCTCATGAAACCGCAGAGAAAATAGAGCATGTCCCACCATATATAGCCGTATGAGTGAACCTAGGAAGACAAGCATCCCTTTGATATTGCCCCAAGGCTCCTTGGAATCCTTTTCAATTTTCCCTCTGCCCTCATTGGAAATCTTTGGATGCAAAGATGAATTCATGAGGATCCATCCCCTTGGACAATGGAGAAGCTATCATCCAAGTCTCTATCTGACCACAAACAGCCACCTGCCTCTCGATGCCGGCCATTCCAACACAGCCTAGGGCCAGTGGGATAAACACTGTTGGATGAAGGAATAATTTCTGTGTTCAAAACGCACACCGAGTCAATCTCCTCTTCCCTTTAGAATCCAAGGGATTGCCTAGGAAAAAGATGTTCCAAATACCTTTGTCAGCCAGAAAGAAGCAGAGAAAATGAGATCCCTGCCAGGTGCTCCCTGCAGAGAATCTCAGGAACTCTGGCACCCACACTAGATATCTTAGAGCTGGTTCCGTGTGCCAATTGTGAGCTCCACTGGAGACAAGACGTAAGCCCAGGGGGTTTGGGGTGAAAGAGAAGTTTTACCTCCCATCCTGGCATGGATGTGCCCCATGGGCCTGCTCTTTTCTCGGAACACTGACTTCCTGGGACAAGCTGCCTGACTGACTCAGACGCTGATTTCCAAAGTTCAGGTCTCGTGGAGCCAGAGTGAAGAAGGGTCTTCAGGTGCGGAGAAGCAGGCGCCTCCCACCTAACGCCTGCACACCTGCTCCGATTCCTGGGAGAAGGAGAGACACATGCTTGTTTCTTAAGTGGTCATTGACTTCCTTCGAAAGCCGACCAATGCCCTTGTCCTTTGCGGAGAAAGAAACATGCTCTTCCAAACACTCGACTCCTCGGTTCCAAGTGCACCGTGAGTCGGGTTTGGTTCCCCCCGGCTCCAGAGCCCAACTGGGCGGACCCTCCGGAACCACCCTGACAGATGGCCAGCAAACCTGGGGAAACAGGGCACAGTGCTGTGTGGGGGCTCGGCTCCAGGGTCTCTTATGCCCACTCTTGAACCTGGGGAATCAGAGACTCTACAGCTCAGCACTCCGTCCTGTAGAAACAAGCTGCAGTGCCTCACGATCCAGGGTCTCTCACCCAACACCTCCCCACGGCCCCCAGAGCCAGCAGGCTGCACGGACTCCTCTTCCAGGGTGTTTCCCAGGGCAGCTCGCCACTGCCTCCAGTGGTGACGAGCAGCATTGCCACGTCTTCCGGGGTCTCTGGCGCCACGGCTCACCGCTCCCTCCAGTGGCGTGAACTGGCACTGCGGGGCTTTCCACAGACTCCTAAGGCAGCTCCCTAACCCTCCACAGGTCTGAAGCCACACTGGCACGGTCCCTCCAGATTGGGGACCTCTGGGCCACACCCCAGGAACCCACCTGCCACCCAGGAGGAAACTGTACCTTTTGAAGCTGCGCAGAGCCCTCAGAATGGAAAAAACCCACATGCATCCCAGGGGACACCCCCAAATTGGACGGTCCCCACAGTCACAAACGCACACCCTGATGTGCTTCCTGACCCCCAGGTTCGATTCAGCAACTGGGGATCCAGCCTCAGCACCAGGAGGTAGGGCCTGGATCCCCCTAAGCCCTAACCCAAACTCTGGGTTGTGTTTTCAGGCTTCCGTGCCCAGAGACATGGCCAACAATCCCTCCAGATTGGGACCCCCTGAGCCTCAACCAAGGACTCCGCCTACCATCCAGGAGAAAACCATGCCGTTCGGAGCGACCCAGAACCCTCAGACCAGGAGAAACCCACATGCATTCCAGAGGACACCCTCACCTCTGATGGCCCACATGGCAACAAAACCCAGAGACGGACATACCGCTTGACCACCGTCCTTGACTCAGCCCATGGGGGATCCCACCTCAAAGCCCCACTAAAGCCAACCCCAATATTAGTGGCCCACCCAGCCATGAAGCCGGATCTGCCAACCAGCCAGGCACATACCCTCACCTCAGCCCTGAGGGGACGACACCGCAGTGCTGTCAGATAGGGCCTGCCATGCCCCTGGGCCCTAAGCCAAACGATAGGTCAGGTGTACAGGTTTCTGTGCCCAGAGGACTGGCTCCTAAGCCCGTCCGAGTGGGGATGCCTGAGACTCGAACCGGCACATTGCCAGCTTCCTACATTGAAACTGTCATTTGAAGATGAGCAGAAAACAGAGAGCAGGAGAAAACTGTATGATACTGGGTCACCACCAGCATTTGCACACCCCATAGACACAAAACAGAAATGTACCGGTGGTCCGTGTCATCTGGGACATTTTCTGGGTGGATGGGACATTTTCTGGGTGGAAGGCCCCCACGCCTGACCCGGGATCCCACCTGGACGCATCCGCACCCCTCCGGAAAGCATCCCGCGAGTCGGACGCGGGCGATGCCAAAGCCTCCCGCTCCACAGCGCCCGGGACTCCCCTCCCTGGCGCGGGCCGGAAGGGCCGTGCGGACCCCGAGGCCCGGGCTCCAACCCTCGCCTGCCTCCTCAGCCTTCCGAGTCCGGGGTCCTGTGCCCCGGGGCCTCCCCCTGGGCAACCCTGAGTCCCGCGCCCCGAGGCCCCCGACCGCCCCGGCGCCGACGGTGCCCTTCGCAGCCGCGTCCACGCCTCGGGGCGAGAGAAACCTCCGTTCCCCCGCAGGGGGAAGCCGCAGCCCGGGGCGCCCCTGCCGCCCCCAACGTCGGAGCACGACGCCCGGCCCCAGGCCCTCCCTCAACTCTGCTCCGGGAGGGCTCCCCGGCGCCGGGGCCGCCGGCGGGTCCGCGTCCTCTCGGCGCGTTTTCCGGGGGGCCGCGCCGGGCCCCGAACGAGAAAGGGCCCTCGGCCCCGGGGACCAGGCCGGTCCCCGGGGCTGCCCAACGCCGGCCGATTCTCACGAGCGTTCTGCCCAAACCGATCCCGGTTTGGGCAGAACGCTCGTGAGAATCGGCCGGAAAACGCCCGGCGAACTCGCTTCGGGCGCAGCCCGTCTGCGGGGCCGCCCCCCGCGCCTGGCCCGGGACCCCGCGGGGTCGCGCCCGCTCCCCGCCGGAAAGCCCCCCGCGAGCCCGCCGCGCGCGACGCCGACGCCTCCCGCTCCTCAGCGCCCGGGGCTCCCCTCCCTGGCGCGGGCCGGTGGGGCCGGGCGGGCCCCGAGGCCCGGGCTCCAACCCTCGCCTGCCTCCTCAGCCTTCCGAGTCCGGGGTCCTGTGCCCCGGGGCCTCCCCCTGGGCAACCCTGAGTCCCGCGCCCCGAGGCCCCCGACCGCCCCGGCGCCGACGGTGCCCTTCGCAGCCGCGTCCACGCCTCGGGGCGAGAGAAACCTCCGTTCCCCCGCAGGGGCCAGCCGCAGCCCGGGGCGCCCCAGCCGCCCCCAAAGTCGGAGGACGACGCCCGGCCCCAGGCCCTCCCTCAACTCTGCTTCGGGAGTGCTCTCCGGCGCCGGGTCCGCCCAAAGACTCTCCTTCTGACTTCACCGCTCATGAAACCGCAGAGAAAATAGAGCATGTCCCACCATATATAGCCGTATGAGTGAACCTAGGAAGACAAGCATCCCTTTGATATTGCCCCAAGGCTCCTTGGAATCCTTTTCAATTTTCCCTCTGCCCTCATTGGAAATCTTTGGATGCAAAGATGAATTCATGAGGATCCATCCCCTTGGACAATGGAGAAGCTATCATCCAAGTCTCTATCTGACCACAAACAGCCACCTGCCTCTCGATGCCGGCCATTCCAACACAGCCTAGGGCCAGTGGGATAAACACTGTTGGATGAAGGAATAATTTCTGTGTTCAAAACGCACACCGAGTCAATCTCCTCTTCCCTTTAGAATCCAAGGGATTGCCTAGGAAAAAGATGTTCCAAATACCTTTGTCAGCCAGAAAGAAGCAGAGAAAATGAGATCCCTGCCAGGTGCTCCCTGCAGAGAATCTCAGGAACTCTGGCACCCACACTAGATATCTTAGAGCTGGTTCCGTGTGCCAATTGTGAGCTCCACTGGAGACAAGACGTAAGCCCAGGGGGTTTGGGGTGAAAGAGAAGTTTTACCTCCCATCCTGGCATGGATGTGCCCCATGGGCCTGCTCTTTTCTCGGAACACTGACTTCCTGGGACAAGCTGCCTGACTGACTCAGACGCTGATTTCCAAAGTTCAGGTCTCGTGGAGCCAGAGTGAAGAAGGGTCTTCAGGTGCGGAGAAGCAGGCGCCTCCCACCTAACGCCTGCACACCTGCTCCGATTCCTGGGAGAAGGAGAGACACATGCTTGTTTCTTAAGTGGTCATTGACTTCCTTCTAAAGCCGACCAATGCCCTTGTCCTTTGTGGAGAAAGAAACATGCTCTTCCAAACACTCGACTCCTCGGTTCCAAGTGCACCGTGAGTCGGGTTTGGTTCCCCCCGGCTCCAGAGCCCAACTGGGCGGACCCTCCGGAACCACTCTGACAGCAGATGGCCAGCAAACCTGGGGAAAGGGGCACAGTGCTGTGTGGGGGCTCGGCTCCAGGGTCTCTTATGCCCACTCTTGAACCTGGGGAATCAGAGACTATACAGCTCAGCACTCCGTCCTGGAGAAACAAGCTGCAGTGCCTCACGATCCAGGGTCTCTCACCCAACACCTCCCCACGGCCCCCAGAGCCAGCAGGCTGCACGGACTCCTCTTCCAGGGTGTTTCCCAGGGCAGCTCGCCACTGCCTCCAGTGGTGGCAAGCAGCATCGCCACGTCTTCCAGGGTCTCTGGCGCCACGGCTCACCGCTCCCTCCAGTGGCGTGAACTGGCACTGCGGGGCTTTCCACAGACTCCTAACCCTCCACAGGTCTGAAGCCACACGGGCACGGTCCCTCCAGATCGGGGACCTCTGGGCCACACCCCAGGAACCCACCTGCCACCCAGGAGGAAACTGTACCTTTTGAAGCTGCGCAGGGCCCTCAGAATGGAAAAAACCCACATGCATCCCTGGGGACACCCCCAAATTGGACGGTCCCCACAGTCACAAACTCACACCCTGATGTGCTTCCTGACCCCCACGTTCGACTCAGCAACTGGGGATCCAGCCTCAGCACCAGGAGGTAGGGCCTGGATTCCCCTAAGCCCTAACCCAAACTCTGGGTTGTGTTTTCAGGCTTCCGTGCCCAGAGACATGGCCAACAATCCCTCCAGATTGGGACCCCCTGAGCCTCAACCAAGGACTCCGCCTACCACCCAGGAGAAAACCATGCCGTTCGGAGCGACCCAGAACCCTCAGACCAGGAGAAACCCACATGCATTCCAGAGGACACCCTCACCTCTGATGGCCCAGATGGCAACAAAACCCAGAGACGGACATACCGCTTGACCACCGTCCTTGACTCAGCCCATGGGGGATCCCACCTCAAAGCCCCACTAAAGCCACCCCCAATATTAGTGGCCCACCCAGCCATGAAGCCGGATCTGCCAACCAGCCAGGCACATACCCTCACCTCAGCCCTGAGGGGACGACACCGCAGTGCTGTCAGATAGGGCCTGCCATGCCCCTGGGCCCTAAGCCTAACGATAGGTCAGGTGTACAGGTTTCTGTGCCCAGAGGACTGGCTCCTAAGCCCGTCCGAGTGGGGATGCCTGAGACTCGAACCGGCACATTGCCAGCTTCCTAGGTTGAAACTGTCATTTGAAGATGAGCAGAAAACAGAGAGCAGGAGAAAACTATATGATACTGGGTCACCACCAGCATTTGCACACCCCATAGACACAAAACAGAAATGGACCGGTGGTCCGTGTCATCTGGGACATTTTCTGGGTGGACGGGACATTTTCTGGTTGGAAGGCCCCCACGCCTGGCCCGGGATCCCACCTGGACGCATCCGCACCCCGCCGGAAAGCATCCCGCGAGTCGGACGCGGGCGACGCCAAAGCCTCCCGCTCCACAGCACCAGGGACTCCCCTCCCTGGCTCGGGCCGGTGGGGCCGGGCGGGCCCCGAGGACCGGGCTCCAACCCTCGCCTGCCTCCTCAGCCTTCCGAGTCGGGGTCCTGAGCCCGGGGCCTCCCCCTGGGCAACCCTGAGTCCCGCGCCCCAAGGACCCCGACCGCCCCGGCGCCGACGGTGCCCTTCGAGCCGCGTCCACGCCTCGGGGCGAGAGCAACCTCCGTTCCCCCGCAGGGGGAAGCCGCAGCCCGGGGCGCCCCAGCCGCCCCCAAAGTCGGGGCACGACGCCCGGCCCCAGGCCCTCCCTCAACTCTGCTCCGGGAGTGCTCCCCGGCGCCGGGGCCGCCGGCGGGTCCGCGTCTTCTCGGCGCGTATTCCGGGGGGCCGCTCCGGGCCCCGAGCGAGAAAGGGCCCTCGGCCCCGGGGAACAGGCCGGTCCCCGGGGCTGCCCAACGCCGGCCGATTCTCACGAGCATTCTGCCCAAACCGATCCCGGTTTGGGCAGAACGCTCGTGAGAATCGGCCGGAAAACGCCCGGAGAACTCGCTTCGGGCGCAGGCCGTCTGCGGGGCTGCACCCCGCGCCTGGCCCAGGACCCCGCGGGGTCGCGCCCGCACCCCGCCGGAAAGACCCCCGCGAGGCCGCCGTGCGCGACGCCGACGCCTCCCGGCCTCAGCGCCCGGGGCTCCCCTCCCTGGCGCGGGCCGTTGGGGCCGGGCGGGCCCCGAGGCCCGGGCTCCAACCCTCGCCTGCCTCCTCAGCCTTCTGAGTCCGGGGTCCTGTGCCCCGGGGCCTCCCCCTGGGCAACACTGAGTCCCGCGCCCCGAGGCCCCCGACCGCCCCGGCGCCGACGGTGCCCTTCACAGCCGCGTCCACGCCTCGGGGCGAGAGAAACCTCCGTTCCCCCGCAGGAGGATGCCGCAGCCCGGGGCGCCCCAGCCGCACCCAAAGTCGGAGACCGACGCCCGGCCCCAGGCCCTCCCTCAACTCTGCTCCGGGAGTGCTCCCCGGCGCCGGGGCCGCCGGCGGGTCCGCGTCCTCTCGGCGCGTTTTCCGGGGGGCCGCGCCTGGCCCCGAGCAAGAAGGGGCCCTCGGCCCCGGGGAACAGGCCGGTCCCCGGGGCTGCCCAACGCCGGCCGATTCTCAGGAGCGTTCTGCCCAAACCCATCCCGGTTTGGGCAGAACGCTCGTGAGAATCGGCCGGAAAACGCCCGGCGAACTCGCTTCGGGCGCAGCCCGTCTGCGGGGCCGCCCCCCGCGCCTGGCCCGGGACCCCGCGGGGTCGCGCCCGCGCCCCGCCGGAAAGCCCCCGGCGAGTCCGCCGCGCGCGACGCCGACGCCTCCCGCTCCTCAGCGCCCGGGGCTCCCCTCCCTGGCGCGGGCCGGTGGGGCCGGGCGGGCCCCGAGGCCCGGGCTCCAACCCTCGCCTGCCTCCTCAGCCTTCCGAGTCCGGGGTCCTGTGCCCCGGGGCCTCCCCCTGGGCAACCCTGAGTCCCGCGCCCCGAGGCCCCCGACCGCCCCGGCGCCGACGGTGCCCTTCGCAGCCGCGTCCACGCCTCGGGGCGAGAGAAACCTCCGTTCCCCCGCAGGGGCCAGCCGCAGCCCGGGGCGCCCCAGCCGCCCCCAAAGTCGGAGGACGACGCCCGGCCCCAGGCCCTCCCTCAACTCTGCTTCGGGAGTGCTCTCCGGCGCCGGGTCCGCCCAAAGACTCTCCTTCTGACTTCACCGCTCATGAAACCGCAGAGAAAATAGAGCATGTCCCACCATATATAGCCGTATGAGTGAACCTAGGAAGACAAGCATCCCTTTGATATTGCCCCAAGGCTCCTTGGAATCCTTTTCAATTTTCCCTCTGCCCTCATTGGAAATCTTTGGATGCAAAGATGAATTCATGAGGATCCATCCCCTTGGACAATGGAGAAGCTATCATCCAAGTCTCTATCTGACCACAAACAGCCACCTGCCTCTCGATGCCGGCCATTCCAACACAGCCTAGGGCCAGTGGGATAAACACTGTTGGATGAAGGAATAATTTCTGTGTTCAAAACGCACACCGAGTCAATCTCCTCTTCCCTTTAGAATCCAAGGGATTGCCTAGGAAAAAGATGTTCCAAATACCTTTGTCAGCCAGAAAGAAGCAGAGAAAATGAGATCCCTGCCAGGTGCTCCCTGCAGAGAATCTCAGGAACTCTGGCACCCACACTAGATATCTTAGAGCTGGTTCCGTGTGCCAATTGTGAGCTCCACTGGAGACAAGACGTAAGCCCAGGGGGTTTGGGGTGAAAGAGAAGTTTTACCTCCCATCCTGGCATGGATGTGCCCCATGGGCCTGCTCTTTTCTCGGAACACTGACTTCCTGGGACAAGCTGCCTGACGGACTCAGACGCTGATTTCCAAAGTTCAGGTCTCGTGGAGCCAGAGTGAAGAAGGGTCTTCAGGTGCGGAGAAGCAGGCGCCTCCCACCTAACGCCTGCACACCTGCTCCGATTCCTGGGAGAAGGAGAGACACATGCTTGTTTCTTAAGTGGTCATTGACTTCCTTCGAAAGCCGACCAATGCCCTTGTCCTTTGCGGAGAAAGAAACATGCTCTTCCAAACACTCGACTCCTCGGTTCCAAGTGCACCGTGAGTCGGGTTTGGTTCCCCCCGGCTCCAGAGCCCAACTGGGCGGACCCTCCGGAACCACCCTGACAGATGGCCAGCAAACCTGGGGAAACAGGGCACAGTGCTGTGTGGGGGCTCGGCTCCAGGGTCTCTTATGCCCACTCTTGAACCTGGGGAATCAGAGACTCTACAGCTCAGCACTCCGTCCTGTAGAAACAAGCTGCAGTGCCTCACGATCCAGGGTCTCTCACCCAACACCTCCCCACGGCCCCCAGAGCCAGCAGGCTGCACGGACTCCTCTTCCAGGGTGTTTCCCAGGGCAGCTCGCCACTGCCTCCAGTGGTGACGAGCAGCATTGCCACGTCTTCCGGGGTCTCTGGCGCCACGGCTCACCGCTCCCTCCAGTGGCGTGAACTGGCACTGCGGGGCTTTCCACAGACTCCTAAGGCAGCTCCCTAACCCTCCACAGGTCTGAAGCCACACTGGCACGGTCCCTCCAGATTGGGGACCTCTGGGCCACACCCCAGGAACCCACCTGCCACCCAGGAGGAAACTGTACCTTTTGAAGCTGCGCAGAGCCCTCAGAATGGAAAAAACCCACATGCATCCCAGGGGACACCCCCAAATTGGACGGTCCCCACAGTCACAAACGCACACCCTGATGTGCTTCCTGACCCCCAGGTTCGATTCAGCAACTGGGGATCCAGCCTCAGCACCAGGAGGTAGGGCCTGGATCCCCCTAAGCCCTAACCCAAACTCTGGGTTGTGTTTTCAGGCTTCCGTGCCCAGAGACATGGCCAACAATCCCTCCAGATTGGGACCCCCTGAGCCTCAACCAAGGACTCCGCCTACCATCCAGGAGAAAACCATGCCGTTCGGAGCGACCCAGAACCCTCAGACCAGGAGAAACCCACATGCATTCCAGAGGACACCCTCACCTCTGATGGCCCAGATGGCAACAAAACCCAGAGACGGACATACCGCTTGACCACCGTCCTTGACTCAGCCCATGGGGGATCCCACCTCAAAGCCCCACTAAAGCCAACCCCAATATTAGTGGCCCACCCAGCCATGAAGCCGGATCTGCCAACCAGCCAGGCACATACCCTCACCTCAGCCCTGAGGGGACGACACCGCAGTGCTGTCAGATAGGGCCTGCCATGCCCCTGGGCCCTAAGCCAAACGATAGGTCAGGTGTACAGGTTTCTGTGCCCAGAGGACTGGCTCCTAAGCCCGTCCGAGTGGGGATGCCTGAGACTCGAACCGGCACATTGCCAGCTTCCTACATTGAAACTGTCATTTGAAGATGAGCAGAAAACAGAGAGCAGGAGAAAACTGTATGATACTGGGTCACCACCAGCATTTGCACACCCCATAGACACAAAACAGAAATGTACCGGTGGTCCGTGTCATCTGGGACATTTTCTGGGTGGATGGGACATTTTCTGGGTGGAAGGCCCCCACGCCTGACCCGGGATCCCACCTGGACGCATCCGCACCCCTCCGGAAAGCATCCCGCGAGTCGGACGCGGGCGACGCCAAAGCCTCCCGCTCCACAGCGCCCGGGACTCCCCTCCCTGGCGCGGGCCGGAAGGGCCGTGCGGACCCCGAGACCCGGGCTCCAACCCTCGCCTGCCTCCTCAGCCTTCCGAGTCCGGGGTCCTGTGCCCCGGGGCCTCCCCCTGGGCAACCCTGAGTCCCGCGCCCCGAGGCCCCCGACCGCCCCGGCGCCGACGGTGCCCTTCGCAGCCGCGTCCACGCCTCGGGGCGAGAGAAACCTCCGTTCCCCCGCAGGGGGAAGCCGCAGCCCGGGGCGCCCCTGCCGCCCCCAACGTCGGAGCACGACGCCCGGCCCCAGGCCCTCCCTCAACTCTGCTCCGGGAGGGCTCCCCGGCGCCGGGGCCGCCGGCGGGTCCGCGTCCTCTCGGCGCGTTTTCCGGGGGGCCGCGCCGGGCCCCGAGCGAGAAAGGGCCCTCGGCCCCGGGGACCAGGCCGGTCCCCGGGGCTGCCCAACGCCGGCCGATTCTCACGAGCGTTCTGCCCAAACCGATCCCGGTTTGGGCAGAACGCTCGTGAGAATCGGCCGGAAAACGCCCGGCGAACTCGCTTCGGGCGCAGCCCGTCTGCGGGGCCGCCCCCCGCGCCTGGCCCGGGACCCCGCGGGGTCGCGCCCGCGCCCCGCCGGAAAGCCACCCGCGAGTCCGCCGCGTGCGACGCCGACGCCTCCCGCTCCTCAGCGCCCGGGGCTCCCCTCCCTGGCGCGGGCCGGTGGGGCCGGGCGGGCCCCGAGGCCCGGGCTCCAACCCTCGCCTGCCTCCTCAGCCTTCCGAGTCAGGGGTCCTGTGCCCCGGGGCCTCCCCCTGGGCAACCCTGAGTCCCGCGCCCCGAGGCCCCCGACCGCCCCGGCGCCGACGGTGCCCTTCGCAGCCGCGTCCACGCCTCGGGGCGAGAGAAACCTCCGTTCCCCCGCAGGGGCCAGCCGCAGCCCGGGGCGCCCCAGCCGCCCCCAAAGTCGGAGGACGACGCCCGGCCCCAGGCCCTCCCTCAACTCTGCTTCGGGAGTGCTCTCCGGCGCCGGGTCCGCCCAAAGACTCTCCTTCTGACTTCACTGCTCATGAAACCGCAGAGAAAATAGAGCATGTCCCACCATATATAGCCGTATGAGTGAACCTAGGAAGACAAGCATCCCTTTGATATTGCCCCAAGGCTCCTTGGAATCCTTTTCAATTTTCCCTCTGCCCTCATTGGAAATCTTTGGATGCAAAGATGAATTCATGAGGATCCATCCCCTTGGACAATGGAGAAGCTATCATCCAAGTCTCTATCTGACCACAAACAGCCACCTGCCTCTCGATGCCGGCCATTCCAACACAGCCTAGGGCCAGTGGGATAAACACTGTTGGATGAAGGAATAATTTCTGTGTTCAAAACGCACACCGAGTCAATCTCCTCTTCCCTTTAGAATCCAAGGGATTGCCTAGGAAAAAGATGTTCCAAATACCTTTGTCAGCCAGAAAGAAGCAGAGAAAATGAGATCCCTGCCAGGTGCTCCCTGCAGAGAATCTCAGGAACTCTGGCACCCACACTAGATATCTTAGAGCTGGTTCCGTGTGCCAATTGTGAGCTCCACTGGAGACAAGACGTAAGCCCAGGGGGTTTGGGGTGAAAGAGAAGTTTTACCTCCCATCCTGGCATGGATGTGCCCCATGGGCCTGCTCTTTTCTCGGAACACTGACTTCCTGGGACAAGCTGCCTGACGGACTCAGACGCTGATTTCCAAAGTTCAGGTCTCGTGGAGCCAGAGTGAAGAAGGGTCTTCAGGTGCGGAGAAGCAGGCGCCTCCCACCTAACGCCTGCACACCTGCTCCGATTCCTGGGAGAAGGAGAGACACATGCTTGTTTCTTAAGTGGTCATTGACTTCCTTCTAAAGCCGACCAATGCCCTTGTCCTTTGTGGAGAAAGAAACATGCTCTTCCAAACACTCGACTCCTCGGTTCCAAGTGCACCGTGAGTCGGGTTTGGTTCCCCCCGGCTCCAGAGCCCAACTGGGCGGACCCTCCGGAACCACTCTGACAGCAGATGGCCAGCAAACCTGGGGAAAGGGGCACAGTGCTGTGTGGGGGCTCGGCTCCAGGGTCTCTTATGCCCACTCTTGAACCTGGGGAATCAGAGACTATACAGCTCAGCACTCCGTCCTGGAGAAACAAGCTGCAGTGCCTCACGATCCAGGGTCTCTCACCCAACACCTCCCCACGGCCCCCAGAGCCAGCAGGCTGCACGGACTCCTCTTCCAGGGTGTTTCCCAGGGCAGCTCGCCACTGCCTCCAGTGGTGGCAAGCAGCATCGCCACGTCTTCCAGGGTCTCTGGCGCCACGGCTCACCGCTCCCTCCAGTGGCGTGAACTGGCACTGCGGGGCTTTCCACAGACTCCTAACCCTCCACAGGTCTGAAGCCACACGGGCACGGTCCCTCCAGATCGGGGACCTCTGGGCCACACCCCAGGAACCCACCTGCCACCCAGGAGGAAACTGTACCTTTTGAAGCTGCGCAGGGCCCTCAGAATGGAAAAAACCCACATGCATCCCTGGGGACACCCCCAAATTGGACGGTCCCCACAGTCACAAACTCACACCCTGATGTGCTTCCTGACCCCCACGTTCGACTCAGCAACTGGGGATCCAGCCTCAGCACCAGGAGGTAGGGCCTGGATTCCCCTAAGCCCTAACCCAAACTCTGGGTTGTGTTTTCAGGCTTCCGTGCCCAGAGACATGGCCAACAATCCCTCCAGATTGGGACCCCCTGAGCCTCAACCAAGGACTCCGCCTACCACCCAGGAGAAAACCATGCCGTTCAGAGCGACCCAGAACCCTCAGACCAGGAGAAACCCACATGCATTCCAGAGGACACCCTCACCTCTGATGGCCCAGATGGCAACAAAACCCAGAGACGGACATACCGCTTGACCACCGTCCTTGACTCAGCCCATGGGGGATCCCACCTCAAAGCCCCACTAAAGCCACCCCCAATATTAGTGGCCCACCCAGCCATGAAGCCGGATCTGCCAACCAGCCAGGCACATACCCTCACCTCAGCCCTGAGGGGACGACACCGCAGTGCTGTCAGATAGGGCCTGCCATGCCCCTGGGCCCTAAGCCTAACGATAGGTCAGGTGTACAGGTTTCTGTGCCCAGAGGACTGGCTCCTAAGCCCGTCCGAGTGGGGATGCCTGAGACTCGAACCGGCACATTGCCAGCTTCCTAGGTTGAAACTGTCATTTGAAGATGAGCAGAAAACAGAGAGCAGGAGAAAACTATATGATACTGGGTCACCACCAGCATTTGCACACCCCATAGACACAAAACAGAAATGGACCGGTGGTCCGTGTCATCTGGGACATTTTCTGGGTGGACGGGACATTTTCTGGTTGGAAGGCCCCCACGCCTGGCCCGGGATCCCACCTGGACGCATCCGCACCCCGCCGGAAAGCATCCCGCGAGTCGGACGCGGGCGACGCCAAAGCCTCCCGCTCCACAGCACCAGGGACTCCCCTCCCTGGCTCGGGCCGGTGGGGCCGGGCGGGCCCCGAGGACCGGGCTCCAACCCTCGCCTGCCTCCTCAGCCTTCCGAGTCGGGGTCCTGAGCCCGGGGCCTCCCCCTGGGCAACCCTGAGTCCCGCGCCCCAAGGACCCCGACCGCCCCGGCGCCGACGGTGCCCTTCGAGCCGCGTCCACGCCTCGGGGCGAGAGCAACCTCCGTTCCCCCGCAGGGGGAAGCCGCAGCCCGGGGCGCCCCAGCCGCCCCCAAAGTCGGGGCACGACGCCCGGCCCCAGGCCCTCCCTCAACTCTGCTCCGGGAGTGCTCCCCGGCGCCGGGGCCGCCGGCGGGTCCGCGTCTTCTCGGCGCGTATTCCGGGGGGCCGCTCCGGGCCCCGAGCGAGAAAGGGCCCTCGGCCCCGGGGAACAGGCCGGTCCCCGGGGCTGCCCAACGCCGGCCGATTCTCACGAGCATTCTGCCCAAACCGATCCCGGTTTGGGCAGAACGCTCGTGAGAATCGGCCGGAAAACGCCCGGAGAACTCGCTTCGGGCGCAGGCCGTCTGCGGGGCTGCACCCCGCGCCTGGCCCAGGACCCCGCGGGGTCGCGCCCGCACCCCGCCGGAAAGACCCCCGCGAGGCCGCCGTGCGCGACGCCGACGCCTCCCGGCCTCAGCGCCCGGGGCTCCCCTCCCTGGCGCGGGCCGTTGGGGCCGGGCGGGCCCCGAG
This sequence comes from Martes martes, assembly GCF_963455335.1. Classification (NCBI taxonomy): domain Eukaryota; kingdom Metazoa; phylum Chordata; class Mammalia; order Carnivora; family Mustelidae; genus Martes; species Martes martes. The sequence continues at coordinate 1,010,468 of NW_027666480.1, forward strand.
GCCCGGGCTCCAACCCTCGCCTGCCTCCTCAGCCTTCTGAGTCCGGGGTCCTGTGCCCCGGGGCCTCCCCCTGGGCAACACTGAGTCCCGCGCCCCGAGGCCCCCGACCGCCCCGGCGCCGACGGTGCCCTTCACAGCCGCGTCCACGCCTCGGGGCGAGAGAAACCTCCGTTCCCCCGCAGGGGCCAGCCGCAGCCCGGGGCGCCCCAGCCGCCCCCAAAGTCGGAGGACGACGCCCGGCCCCAGGCCCTCCCTCAACTCTGCTTCGGGAGTGCTCTCCGGCGCCGGGTCCGCCCAAAGACTCTCCTTCTGACTTCACCGCTCATGAAACCGCAGAGAAAATAGAGCATGTCCCACCATATATAGCCGTATGAGTGAACCTAGGAAGACAAGCATCCCTTTGATATTGCCCCAAGGCTCCTTGGAATCCTTTTCAATTTTCCCTCTGCCCTCATTGGAAATCTTTGGATGCAAAGATGAATTCATGAGGATCCATCCCCTTGGACAATGGAGAAGCTATCATCCAAGTCTCTATCTGACCACAAACAGCCACCTGCCTCTCGATGCCGGCCATTCCAACACAGCCTAGGGCCAGTGGGATAAACACTGTTGGATGAAGGAATAATTTCTGTGTTCAAAACGCACACCGAGTCAATCTCCTCTTCCCTTTAGAATCCAAGGGATTGCCTAGGAAAAAGATGTTCCAAATACCTTTGTCAGCCAGAAAGAAGCAGAGAAAATGAGATCCCTGCCAGGTGCTCCCTGCAGAGAATCTCAGGAACTCTGGCACCCACACTAGATATCTTAGAGCTGGTTCCGTGTGCCAATTGTGAGCTCCACTGGAGACAAGACGTAAGCCCAGGGGGTTTGGGGTGAAAGAGAAGTTTTACCTCCCATCCTGGCATGGATGTGCCCCATGGGCCTGCTCTTTTCTCGGACCACTGACTTCCTGGGACAAGCTGCCTGACTGACTCAGACGCTGATTTCCAAAGTTCAGGTCTCGTGGAGCCAGAGTGAAGAAGGGTCTTCAGGTGCGGAGAAGCAGGCGCCTCCCACCTAACGCCTGCACACCTGCTCCGATTCCTGGGAGAAGGAGAGACACATGCTTGTTTCTTAAGTGGTCATTGACTTCCTTCTAAAGCCGACCAATGCCCTTGTCCTTTGTGGAGAAAGAAACATGCTCTTCCAAACACTCGACTCCTCGGTTCCAAGTGCACCGTGAGTCGGGTTTGGTTCCCCCCGGCTCCAGAGCCCAACTGGGCGGACCCTCCGGAACCACTCTGACAGCAGATGGCCAGCAAACCTGGGGAAAGGGGCACAGTGCTGTGTGGGGGCTCGGCTCCAGGGTCTCTTATGCCCACTCTTGAACCTGGGGAATCAGAGACTATACAGCTCAGCACTCCGTCCTGGAGAAACAAGCTGCAGTGCCTCACGATCCAGGGTCTCTCACCCAACACCTCCCCACGGCCCCCAGAGCCAGCAGGCTGCACGGACTCCTCTTCCAGGGTGTTTCCCAGGGCAGCTCGCCACTGCCTCCAGTGGTGGCAAGCAGCATCGCCACGTCTTCCAGGGTCTCTGGCGCCACGGCTCACCGCTCCCTCCAGTGGCGTGAACTGGCACTGCGGGGCTTTCCACAGACTCCTAACCCTCCACAGGTCTGAAGCCACACGGGCACGGTCCCTCCAGATCGGGGACCTCTGGGCCACACCCCAGGAACCCACCTGCCACCCAGGAGGAAACTGTACCTTTTGAAGCTGCGCAGGGCCCTCAGAATGGAAAAAACCCACATGCATCCCTGGGGACACCCCCAAATTGGACGGTCCCCACAGTCACAAACTCACACCCTGATGTGCTTCCTGACCCCCACGTTCGACTCAGCAACTGGGGATCCAGCCTCAGCACCAGGAGGTAGGGCCTGGATTCCCCTAAGCCCTAACCCAAACTCTGGGTTGTGTTTTCAGGCTTCCGTGCCCAGAGACATGGCCAACAATCCCTCCAGATTGGGACCCCCTGAGCCTCAACCAAGGACTCCGCCTACCACCCAGGAGAAAACCATGCCGTTCGGAGCGACCCAGAACCCTCAGACCAGGAGAAACCCACATGCATTCCAGAGGACACCCTCACCTCTGATGGCCCAGATGGCAACAAAACCCAGAGACGGACATACCGCTTGACCACCGTCCTTGACTCAGCCCATGGGGGATCCCACCTCAAAGCCCCACTAAAGCCACCCCCAATATTAGTGGCCCACCCAGCCATGAAGCCGGATCTGCCAACCAGCCAGGCACATACCCTCACCTCAGCCCTGAGGGGACGACACCGCAGTGCTGTCAGATAGGGCCTGCCATGCCCCTGGGCCCTAAGCCTAACGATAGGTCAGGTGTACAGGTTTCTGTGCCCAGAGGACTGGCTCCTAAGCCCGTCCGAGTGGGGATGCCTGAGACTCGAACCGGCACATTGCCAGCTTCCTAGGTTGAAACTGTCATTTGAAGATGAGCAGAAAACAGAGAGCAGGAGAAAACTATATGATACTGGGTCACCACCAGCATTTGCACACCCCATAGACACAAAACAGAAATGGACCGGTGGTCCGTGTCATCTGGGACATTTTCTGGGTGGACGGGACATTTTCTGGGTGGAAGGCCCCCACGCCTGGCCCGGGATCCCACCTGGACGCATCCGCACCCCGCCGGAAAGCATCCCGCGAGTCGGACGCGGGCGACGCCAAAGCCTCCCGCTCCACAGCACCAGGGACTCCCCTCCCTGGCTCGGGCCGGTGGGGCCGGGCGGGCCCCGAGGCCCGGGCTCCAACCCTCGCCTGCCTCCTCAGCCTTCCGAGTCGGGGTCCTGTGCCCGGGGCCTCACCCTGGGCAACACTGAGTCCCGCGCCCCAAGGACCCCGACCGCCCCGGCGCCGACGGTGCCCTTCGAGCCGCGTCCACGCCTCGGGGCGAGAGCAACCTCCGTTCCCCCGCAGGGGGAAGCCGCAGCCCGGGGCGCCCCAGCCGCCCCCAAAGTCGGGGCACGACGCCCGGCCCCAGGCCCTCCCTCAACTCTGCTCCGGGAGTGCTCCCCGGCGCCGGGGCCGCCGGCGGGTCCGCGTCTTCTCGGCGCGTATTCCGGGGGGCCGCTCCGGGCCCCGAGCGAGAAAGGGCCCTCGGCCCCGGGGAACAGGCCGGTCCCCGGGGCTGCCCAACGCCGGCCGATTCTCACGAGCATTCTGCCCAAACCGATCCCGGTTTGGGCAGAACGCTCGTGAGAATCGGCCGGAAAACGCCCGGAGAACTCGCTTCGGGCGCAGGCCGTCTGCGGGGCTGCACCCCGCGCCTGGCCCAGGACCCCGCGGGGTCGCGCCCGCACCCCGCCGGAAAGACCCCCACGAGGCCGCCGTGCGCGACGCCGACGCCTCCCGGCCTCAGCGCCCGGGGCTCCCCTCCCTGGCGCGGGCCGTTGGGGCCGGGCGGGCCCCGAGGCCCGGGCTCCAACCCTCGCCTGCCTCCTCAGCCTTCTGAGTCCGGGGTCCTGTGCCCCGGGGCCTCCCCCTGGGCAACCCTGAGTCCCGCGCCCCGAGGCCCCCGACCGCCCCGGCGCCGACGGTGCCCTTCACAGCCGCGTCCACGCCTCGGGGCGAGAGAAACCTCCGTTCCCCCGCAGGAGGATGCCGCAGCCCGGGGCGCCCCAGCCGCCCCCAAAGTCGGAGACCGACGCCCGGCCCCAGGCCCTCCCTCAACTCTGCTCTGGGAGTGCTCCCCGGCGCCGGGGCCGCCGGCGGGTCCGCGTCCTCTCGGCGCGTTTTCCGGGGGGTCGCGCCTGGCCCCGAGCAAGAAGGGGCCCTCGGCCCCGGGGAACAGGCCGGTCCCCGGGGCTGCCCAACGCCGGCCGATTCTCAGGAGCGTTCTGCCCAAACCCATCCCGGTTTGGGCAGAACGCTCGTGAGAATCGGCCGGAAAACGCCCGGCGAACTCGCTTCGGGCGCAGCCCGTCTGCGGGGCCGCCCCCCGCGCCTGGCCCGGGACCCCGCGGGGTCGCGCCCGCGCCCCGCCGGAAAGCCCCCCGCGAGTCCGCCGCGCGCGACGCCGACGCCTCCCGCTCCTCAGCGCCCGGGGCTCCCCTCCCTGGCGCGGGCCGGTGGGGCCGGGCGGGCCCCGAGGCCCGGGCTCCAACCCTCGCCTGCCTCCTCAGCCTTCCGAGTCAGGGGTCCTGTGCCCCGGGGCCTCCCCCTGGGCAACCCTGAGTCCCGCGCCCCGAGGCCCCCGACCGCCCCGGCGCCGACGGTGCCCTTCGCAGCCGCGTCCACGCCTCGGGGCGAGAGAAACCTCCGTTCCCCCGCAGGGGCCAGCCGCAGCCCGGGGCGCCCCAGCCGCCCCCAAAGTCGGAGGACGACGCCCGGCCCCAGGCCCTCCCTCAACTCTGCTTCGGGAGTGCTCTCCGGCGCCGGGTCCGCCCAAAGACTCTCCTTCTGACTTCACCGCTCATGAAACCGCAGAGAAAATAGAGCATGTCCCACCATATATAGCCGTATGAGTGAACCTAGGAAGACAAGCATCCCTTTGATATTGCCCCAAGGCTCCTTGGAATCCTTTTCAATTTTCCCTCTGCCCTCATTGGAAATCTTTGGATGCAAAGATGAATTCATGAGGATCCATCCCCTTGGACAATGGAGAAGCTATCATCCAAGTCTCTATCTGACCACAAACAGCCACCTGCCTCTCGATGCCGGCCATTCCAACACAGCCTAGGGCCAGTGGGATAAACACTGTTGGATGAAGGAATAATTTCTGTGTTCAAAACGCACACCGAGTCAATCTCATCTTCCCTTTAGAATCCAAGGGATTGCCTAGGAAAAAGATGTTCCAAATACCTTTGTCAGCCAGAAAGAAGCAGAGAAAAGGAGATCCCTGCCAGGTGCTCCCTGCAGAGAATCTCAGGAACTCTGGCACCCACACTAGATATCTTAGAGCTGGTTCCGTGTGCCAATTGTGAGCTCCACTGGAGACAAGACGTAAGCCCAGGGGGTTTGGGGTGAAAGAGAAGTTTTACCTCCCATCCTGGCATGGATGTGCCCCATGGGCCTGCTCTTTTCTCGGAACACTGACTTCCTGGGACAAGCTGCCTGACGGACTCAGACGCTGATTTCCAAAGTTCAGGTCTCGTGGAGCCAGAGTGAAGAAGGGTCTTCAGGTGCGGAGAAGCAGGCGCCTCCCACCTAACGCCTGCACACCTGCTCCGATTCCTGGGAGAAGGAGAGACACATGCTTGTTTCTTAAGTGGTCATTGACTTCCTTCGAAAGCCGACCAATGCCCTTGTCCTTTGCAGAGAAAGAAACATGCTCTTCCAAACACTCGACTCCTCGGTTCCAAGTGCACCGTGAGTCGGGTTTGGTTCCCCCCGGCTCCAGAGCCCAACTGGGCGGACCCTCCGGAACCACTCTGACAGCAGATGGCCAGCAAACCTGGGGAAAGGGGCACAGTGCTGTGTGGGGGCTCGGCTCCAGGGTCTCTTATGCCCACTCTTGAACCTGGGGAATCAGAGACTATACAGCTCAGCACTCCGTCCTGGAGAAACAAGCTGCAGTGCCTCACGATCCAGGGTCTCTCACCCAACACCTCCCCACGGCCCCCAGAGCCAGCAGGCTGCACGGACTCCTCTTCCAGGGTGTTTCCCAGGGCAGCTCGCCACTGCCTCCAGTGGTGGCAAGCAGCATCGCCACGTCTTCCAGGGTCTCTGGCGCCACGGCTCACCGCTCCCTCCAGTGGCGTGAACTGGCACTGCGGGGCTTTCCACAGACTCCTAACCCTCCACAGGTCTGAAGCCACACGGGCACGGTCCCTCCAGATCGGGGACCTCTGGGCCACACCCCAGGAACCCACCTGCCACCCAGGAGGAAACTGTACCTTTTGAAGCTGCGCAGGGCCCTCAGAATGGAAAAAACCCACATGCATCCCTGGGGACACCCCCAAATTGGACGGTCCCCACAGTCACAAACTCACACCCTGATGTGCTTCCTGACCCCCACGTTCGACTCAGCAACTGGGGATCCAGCCTCAGCACCAGGAGGTAGGGCCTGGATTCCCCTAAGCCCTAACCCAAACTCTGGGTTGTGTTTTCAGGCTTCCGTGCCCAGAGACATGGCCAACAATCCCTCCAGATTGGGACCCCCTGAGCCTCAACCAAGGACTCCGCCTACCACCCAGGAGAAAACCATGCCGTTCAGAGCGACCCAGAACCCTCAGACCAGGAGAAACCCACATGCATTCCAGAGGACACCCTCACCTCTGATGGCCCAGATGGCAACAAAACCCAGAGACGGACATACCGCTTGACCACCGTCCTTGACTCAGCCCATGGGGGATCCCACCTCAAAGCCCCACTAAAGCCACCCCCAATATTAGTGGCCCACCCAGCCATGAAGCCGGATCTGCCAACCAGCCAGGCACATACCCTCACCTCAGCCCTGAGGGGACGACACCGCAGTGCTGTCAGATAGGGCCTGCCATGCCCCTGGGCCCTAAGCCTAACGATAGGTCAGGTGTACAGGTTTCTGTGCCCAGAGGACTGGCTCCTAAGCCCGTCCGAGTGGGGATGCCTGAGACTCGAACCGGCACATTGCCAGCTTCCTAGGTTGAAACTGTCATTTGAAGATGAGCAGAAAACAGAGAGCAGGAGAAAACTATATGATACTGGGTCACCACCAGCATTTGCACACCCCATAGACACAAAACAGAAATGGACCGGTGGTCCGTGTCATCTGGGACATTTTCTGGGTGGACGGGACATTTTCTGGGTGGAAGGCCCCCACGCCTGGCCCGGGATCCCACCTGGACGCATCCGCACCCCGCCGGAAAGCATCCCGCGAGTCGGACGCGGGCGACGCCAAAGCCTCCCGCTCCACAGCACCAGGGACTCCCCTCCCTGGCTCGGGCCGGTGGGGCCGGGCGGGCCCCGAGGACCGGGCTCCAACCCTCGCCTGCCTCCTCAGCCTTCCGAGTCGGGGTCCTGAGCCCGGGGCCTCCCCCTGGGCAACCCTGAGTCCCGCGCCCCAAGGACCCCGACCGCCCCGGCGCCGACGGTGCCCTTCGAGCCGCGTCCACGCCTCGGGGCGAGAGCAACCTCCGTTCCCCCGCAGGGGGAAGCCGCAGCCCGGGGCGCCCCAGCCGCCCCCAAAGTCGGGGCACGACGCCCGGCCCCAGGCCCTCCCTCAACTCTGCTCCGGGAGTGCTCCCCGGCGCCGGGGCCGCCGGCGGGTCCGCGTCTTCTCGGCGCGTATTCCGGGGGGCCGCTCCGGGCCCCGAGCGAGAAAGGGCCCTCGGCCCCGGGGAACAGGCCGGTCCCCGGGGCTGCCCAACGCCGGCCGATTCTCACGAGCATTCTGCCCAAACCGATCCCGGTTTGGGCAGAACGTCGTGAGAATCGGCCGGAAAACGCCCGGAGAACTCGCTTCGGGCGCAGGCCGTCTGCGGGGCTGCACCCCGCGCCTGGCCCAGGACCCCGCGGGGTCGCGCCCGCACCCCGCCGGAAAGACCCCCGCGAGGCCGCCGTGCGCGACGCCGACGCCTCCCGGCCTCAGCGCCCGGGGCTCCCCTCCCTGGCGCGGGCCGTTGGGGCCGGGCGGGCCCCGAGGCCCGGGCTCCAACCCTCGCCTGCCTCCTCAGCCTTCTGAGTCCGGGGTCCTGTGCCCCGGGGCCTCCCCCTGGGCAACCCTGAGTCCCGCGCCCCGAGGCCCCCGACCGCCCCGGCGCCGACGGTGCCCTTCACAGCCGCGTCCACGCCTCGGGGCGAGAGAAACCTCCGTTCCCCCGCAGGAGGATGCCGCAGCCCGGGGCGCCCCAGCCGCACCCAAAGTCGGAGACCGACGCCCGGCCCCAGGCCCTCCCTCAACTCTGCTCCGGGAGTGCTCCCCGGCGCCGGGGCCGCCGGCGGGTCCGCGTCCTCTCGGCGCGTTTTCCGGGGGGCCGCGCCTGGCCCCGAGCAAGAAGGGGCCCTCGGCCCCGGGGAACAGGCCGGTCCCCGGGGCTGCCCAACGCCGGCCGATTCTCAGGAGCGTTCTGCCCAAACCCATCCCGGTTTGGGCAGAACGCTCGTGAGAATCGGCCGGAAAACGCCCGGCGAACTCGCTTCGGGCGCAGCCCGTCTGCGGGGCCGCCCCCCGCGCCTGGCCCGGGACCCCGCGGGGTCGCGCCCGCGCCCCGCCGGAAAGCCCCCCGCGAGTCCGCCGCGCGCGACGCCGACGCCTCCCGCTCCTCAGCGCCCGGGGCTCCCCTCCCTGGCGCGGGCCGGTGGGGCCGGGCGGGCCCCGAGGCCCGGGCTCCAACCCTCGCCTGCCTCCTCAGCCTTCCGAGTCCGGGGTCCTGTGCCCCGGGGCCTCCCCCTGGGCAACCCTGAGTCCCGCGCCCCGAGGCCCCCGACCGCCCCGGCGCCGACGGTGCCCTTCGCAGCCGCGTCCACGCCTCGGGGCGAGAGAAACCTCCGTTCCCCCGCAGGAGGATGCCGCAGCCCGGGGCGCCCCAGCCGCACCCAAAGTCGGAGACCGACGCCCGGCCCCAGGCCCTCCCTCAACTCTGCTCCGGGAGTGCTCCCCGGCGCCGGGGCCGCCGGCGGGTCCGCGTCCTCTCGGCGCGTTTTCCGGGGGGCCGCGCCTGGCCCCGAGCAAGAAGGGGCCCTCGGCCCCGGGGAACAGGCCGGTCCCCGGGGCTGCCCAACGACGGCCGATTCTCAGGAGCGTTCTGCCCAAACCCATCCCGGTTTGGGCAGAACGCTCGTGAGAATCGGCCGGAAAACGCCCGGCGAACTCGCTTCGGGCGCAGCCCGTCTGCGGGGCCGCCCCCCGCGCCTGGCCCGGGACCCCGCGGGGTCGCGCCCGCGCCCCGCCGGAAAGCCCCCCGCGAGTCCGCCGCGCGCGACGCCGACGCCTCCCGCTCCTCAGCGCCCGGGGCTCCCCTCCCTGGCGCGGGCCGGTGGGGCCGGGCGGGCCCCGAGGCCCGGGCTCCAACCCTCGCCTCCCTCCTCAGCCTTCCGAGTCCGGGGTCCTGTGCCCCGGGGCCTCCCCCTGGGCAACCCTGAGTCCCGCGCCCCGAGGCCCCCGACCGCCCCGGCGCCGACGGTGCCCTTCGCAGCCGCGTCCACGCCTCGGGGCGAGAGAAACCTCCGTTCCCCCGCAGGGGCCAGCCGCAGCCCGGGGCGCCCCAGCCGCCCCCAAAGTCGGAGGACGACGCCCGGCCCCAGGCCCTCCCTCAACTCTGCTTCGGGAGTGCTCCCCGGCGCCGGGTCCGCCCAAAGACTCTCCTTCTGACTTCACCGCTCATGAAACCGCAGAGAAAATAGAGCATGTCCCACCATATATAGCCGTATGAGTGAACCTAGGAAGACAAGCATCCCTTTGATATTGCCCCAAGGCTCCTTGGAATCCTTTTCAATTTTCCCTCTGCCCTCATTGGAAATCTTTGGATGCAAAGATGAATTCATGAGGATCCATCCCCTTGGACAATGGAGAAGCTATCATCCAAGTCTCTATCTGACCACAAACAGCCACCTGCCTCTCGATGCCGGCCATTCCAACACAGCCTAGGGCCAGTGGGATAAACACTGTTGGATGAAGGAATAATTTCTGTGTTCAAAACGCACACCGAGTCAATCTCCTCTTCCCTTTAGAATCCAAGGGATTGCCTAGGAAAAAGATGTTCCAAATACCTTTGTCAGCCAGAAAGAAGCAGAGAAAATGAGATCCCTGCCAGGTGCTCCCTGCAGAGAATCTCAGGAACTCTGGCACCCACACTAGATATCTTAGAGCTGGTTCCGTGTGCCAATTGTGAGCTCCACTGGAGACAAGACGTAAGCCCAGGGGGTTTGGGGTGAAAGAGAAGTTTTACCTCCCATCCTGGCATGGATGTGCCCCATGGGCCTGCTCTTTTCTCGGAACACTGACTTCCTGGGACAAGCTGCCTGACTGACTCAGACGCTGATTTCCAAAGTTCAGGTCTCGTGGAGCCAGAGTGAAGAAGGGTCTTCAGGTGCGGAGAAGCAGGCGCCTCCCACCTAACGCCTGCACACCTGCTCCGATTCCTGGGAGAAGGAGAGACACATGCTTGTTTCTTAAGTGGTCATTGACTTCCTTCGAAAGCCGACCAATGCCCTTGTCCTTTGCGGAGAAAGAAACATGCTCTTCCAAACACTCGACTCCTCGGTTCCAAGTGCACCGTGAGTCGGGTTTGGTTCCCCCCGGCTCCAGAGCCCAACTGGGCGGACCCTCCGGAACCACCCTGACAGATGGCCAGCAAACCTGGGGAAACAGGGCACAGTGCTGTGTGGGGGCTCGGCTCCAGGGTCTCTTATGCCCACTCTTGAACCTGGGGAATCAGAGACTCTACAGCTCAGCACTCCGTCCTGTAGAAACAAGCTGCAGTGCCTCACGATCCAGGGTCTCTCACCCAACACCTCCCCACGGCCCCCAGAGCCAGCAGGCTGCACGGACTCCTCTTCCAGGGTGTTTCCCAGGGCAGCTCGCCACTGCCTCCAGTGGTGACGAGCAGCATTGCCACGTCTTCCGGGGTCTCTGGCGCCACGGCTCACCGCTCCCTCCAGTGGCGTGAACTGGCACTGCGGGGCTTTCCACAGACTCCTAAGGCAGCTCCCTAACCCTCCACAGGTCTGAAGCCACACTGGCACGGTCCCTCCAGATTGGGGACCTCTGGGCCACACCCCAGGAACCCACCTGCCACCCAGGAGGAAACTGTACCTTTTGAAGCTGCGCAGAGCCCTCAGAATGGAAAAAACCCACATGCATCCCAGGGGACACCCCCAAATTGGACGGTCCCCACAGTCACAAACGCACACCCTGATGTGCTTCCTGACCCCCAGGTTCGATTCAGCAACTGGGGATCCAGCCTCAGCACCAGGAGGTAGGGCCTGGATCCCCCTAAGCCCTAACCCAAACTCTGGGTTGTGTTTTCAGGCTTCCGTGCCCAGAGACATGGCCAACAATCCCTCCAGATTGGGACCCCCTGAGCCTCAACCAAGGACTCCGCCTACCATCCAGGAGAAAACCATGCCGTTCGGAGCGACCCAGAACCCTCAGACCAGGAGAAACCCACATGCATTCCAGAGGACACCCTCACCTCTGATGGCCCACATGGCAACAAAACCCAGAGACGGACATACCGCTTGACCACCGTCCTTGACTCAGCCCATGGGGGATCCCACCTCAAAGCCCCACTAAAGCCAACCCCAATATTAGTGGCCCACCCAGCCATGAAGCCGGATCTGCCAACCAGCCAGGCACATACCCTCACCTCAGCCCTGAGGGGACGACACCGCAGTGCTGTCAGATAGGGCCTGCCATGCCCCTGGGCCCTAAGCCAAACGATAGGTCAGGTGTACAGGTTTCTGTGCCCAGAGGACTGGCTCCTAAGCCCGTCCGAGTGGGGATGCCTGAGACTCGAACCGGCACATTGCCAGCTTCCTACATTGAAACTGTCATTTGAAGATGAGCAGAAAACAGAGAGCAGGAGAAAACTGTATGATACTGGGTCACCACCAGCATTTGCACACCCCATAGACACAAAACAGAAATGTACCGGTGGTCCGTGTCATCTGGGACATTTTCTGGGTGGATGGGACATTTTCTGGGTGGAAGGCCCCCACGCCTGACCCGGGATCCCACCTGGACGCATCCGCACCCCTCCGGAAAGCATCCCGCGAGTCGGACGCGGGCGATGCCAAAGCCTCCCGCTCCACAGCGCCCGGGACTCCCCTCCCTGGCGCGGGCCGGAAGGGCCGTGCGGACCCCGAGGCCCGGGCTCCAACCCTCGCCTGCCTCCTCAGCCTTCCGAGTCCGGGGTCCTGTGCCCCGGGGCCTCCCCCTGGGCAACCCTGAGTCCCGCGCCCCGAGGCCCCCGACCGCCCCGGCGCCGACGGTGCCCTTCGCAGCCGCGTCCACGCCTCGGGGCGAGAGAAACCTCCGTTCCCCCGCAGGGGGAAGCCGCAGCCCGGGGCGCCCCTGCCGCCCCCAACGTCGGAGCACGACGCCCGGCCCCAGGCCCTCCCTCAACTCTGCTCCGGGAGGGCTCCCCGGCGCCGGGGCCGCCGGCGGGTCCGCGTCCTCTCGGCGCGTTTTCCGGGGGGCCGCGCCGGGCCCCGAACGAGAAAGGGCCCTCGGCCCCGGGGACCAGGCCGGTCCCCGGGGCTGCCCAACGCCGGCCGATTCTCACGAGCGTTCTGCCCAAACCGATCCCGGTTTGGGCAGAACGCTCGTGAGAATCGGCCGGAAAACGCCCGGCGAACTCGCTTCGGGCGCAGCCCGTCTGCGGGGCCGCCCCCCGCGCCTGGCCCGGGACCCCGCGGGGTCGCGCCCGCTCCCCGCCGGAAAGCCCCCCGCGAGCCCGCCGCGCGCGACGCCGACGCCTCCCGCTCCTCAGCGCCCGGGGCTCCCCTCCCTGGCGCGGGCCGGTGGGGCCGGGCGGGCCCCGAGGCCCGGGCTCCAACCCTCGCCTGCCTCCTCAGCCTTCCGAGTCCGGGGTCCTGTGCCCCGGGGCCTCCCCCTGGGCAACCCTGAGTCCCGCGCCCCGAGGCCCCCGACCGCCCCGGCGCCGACGGTGCCCTTCGCAGCCGCGTCCACGCCTCGGGGCGAGAGAAACCTCCGTTCCCCCGCAGGGGCCAGCCGCAGCCCGGGGCGCCCCAGCCGCCCCCAAAGTCGGAGGACGACGCCCGGCCCCAGGCCCTCCCTCAACTCTGCTTCGGGAGTGCTCTCCGGCGCCGGGTCCGCCCAAAGACTCTCCTTCTGACTTCACCGCTCATGAAACCGCAGAGAAAATAGAGCATGTCCCACCATATATAGCCGTATGAGTGAACCTAGGAAGACAAGCATCCCTTTGATATTGCCCCAAGGCTCCTTGGAATCCTTTTCAATTTTCCCTCTGCCCTCATTGGAAATCTTTGGATGCAAAGATGAATTCATGAGGATCCATCCCCTTGGACAATGGAGAAGCTATCATCCAAGTCTCTATCTGACCACAAACAGCCACCTGCCTCTCGATGCCGGCCATTCCAACACAGCCTAGGGCCAGTGGGATAAACACTGTTGGATGAAGGAATAATTTCTGTGTTCAAAACGCACACCGAGTCAATCTCCTCTTCCCTTTAGAATCCAAGGGATTGCCTAGGAAAAAGATGTTCCAAATACCTTTGTCAGCCAGAAAGAAGCAGAGAAAATGAGATCCCTGCCAGGTGCTCCCTGCAGAGAATCTCAGGAACTCTGGCACCCACACTAGATATCTTAGAGCTGGTTCCGTGTGCCAATTGTGAGCTCCACTGGAGACAAGACGTAAGCCCAGGGGGTTTGGGGTGAAAGAGAAGTTTTACCTCCCATCCTGGCATGGATGTGCCCCATGGGCCTGCTCTTTTCTCGGAACACTGACTTCCTGGGACAAGCTGCCTGACGGACTCAGACGCTGATTTCCAAAGTTCAGGTCTCGTGGAGCCAGAGTGAAGAAGGGTCTTCAGGTGCGGAGAAGCAGGCGCCTCCCACCTAACGCCTGCACACCTGCTCCGATTCCTGGGAGAAGGAGAGACACATGCTTGTTTCTTAAGTGGTCATTGACTTCCTTCGAAAGCCGACCAATGCCCTTGTCCTTTGCGGAGAAAGAAACATGCTCTTCCAAACACTCGACTCCTCGGTTCCAAGTGCACCGTGAGTCGGGTTTGGTTCCCCCCGGCTCCAGAGCCCAACTGGGCGGACCCTCCGGAACCACCCTGACAGATGGCCAGCAAACCTGGGGAAACAGGGCACAGTGCTGTGTGGGGGCTCGGCTCCAGGGTCTCTTATGCCCACTCTTGAACCTGGGGAATCAGAGACTCTACAGCTCAGCACTCCGTCCTGTAGAAACAAGCTGCAGTGCCTCACGATCCAGGGTCTCTCACCCAACACCTCCCCACGGCCCCCAGAGCCAGCAGGCTGCACGGACTCCTCTTCCAGGGTGTTTCCCAGGGCAGCTCGCCACTGCCTCCAGTGGTGACGAGCAGCATTGCCACGTCTTCCGGGGTCTCTGGCGCCACGGCTCACCGCTCCCTCCAGTGGCGTGAACTGGCACTGCGGGGCTTTCCACAGACTCCTAAGGCAGCTCCCTAACCCTCCACAGGTCTGAAGCCACACTGGCACGGTCCCTCCAGATTGGGGACCTCTGGGCCACACCCCAGGAACCCACCTGCCACCCAGGAGGAAACTGTACCTTTTGAAGCTGCGCAGAGCCCTCAGAATGGAAAAAACCCACATGCATCCCAGGGGACACCCCCAAATTGGACGGTCCCCACAGTCACAAACGCACACCCTGATGTGCTTCCTGACCCCCAGGTTCGATTCAGCAACTGGGGATCCAGCCTCAGCACCAGGAGGTAGGGCCTGGATCCCCCTAAGCCCTAACCCAAACTCTGGGTTGTGTTTTCAGGCTTCCGTGCCCAGAGACATGGCCAACAATCCCTCCAGATTGGGACCCCCTGAGCCTCAACCAAGGACTCCGCCTACCATCCAGGAGAAAACCATGCCGTTCGGAGCGACCCAGAACCCTCAGACCAGGAGAAACCCACATGCATTCCAGAGGACACCCTCACCTCTGATGGCCCAGATGGCAACAAAACCCAGAGACGGACATACCGCTTGACCACCGTCCTTGACTCAGCCCATGGGGGATCCCACCTCAAAGCCCCACTAAAGCCAACCCCAATATTAGTGGCCCACCCAGCCATGAAGCCGGATCTGCCAACCAGCCAGGCACATACCCTCACCTCAGCCCTGAGGGGACGACACCGCAGTGCTGTCAGATAGGGCCTGCCATGCCCCTGGGCCCTAAGCCAAACGATAGGTCAGGTGTACAGGTTTCTGTGCCCAGAGGACTGGCTCCTAAGCCCGTCCGAGTGGGGATGCCTGAGACTCGAACCGGCACATTGCCAGCTTCCTACATTGAAACTGTCATTTGAAGATGAGCAGAAAACAGAGAGCAGGAGAAAACTGTATGATACTGGGTCACCACCAGCATTTGCACACCCCATAGACACAAAACAGAAATGTACCGGTGGTCCGTGTCATCTGGGACATTTTCTGGGTGGATGGGACATTTTCTGGGTGGAAGGCCCCCACGCCTGACCCGGGATCCCACCTGGACGCATCCGCACCCCTCCGGAAAGCATCCCGCGAGTCGGACGCGGGCGACGCCAAAGCCTCCCGCTCCACAGCGCCCGGGACTCCCCTCCCTGGCGCGGGCCGGAAGGGCCGTGCGGACCCCGAGACCCGGGCTCCAACCCTCGCCTGCCTCCTCAGCCTTCCGAGTCCGGGGTCCTGTGCCCCGGGGCCTCCCCCTGGGCAACCCTGAGTCCCGCGCCCCGAGGCCCCCGACCGCCCCGGCGCCGACGGTGCCCTTCGCAGCCGCGTCCACGCCTCGGGGCGAGAGAAACCTCCGTTCCCCCGCAGGGGGAAGCCGCAGCCCGGGGCGCCCCTGCCGCCCCCAACGTCGGAGCACGACGCCCGGCCCCAGGCCCTCCCTCAACTCTGCTCCGGGAGGGCTCCCCGGCGCCGGGGCCGCCGGCGGGTCCGCGTCCTCTCGGCGCGTTTTCCGGGGGGCCGCGCCGGGCCCCGAGCGAGAAAGGGCCCTCGGCCCCGGGGACCAGGCCGGTCCCCGGGGCTGCCCAACGCCGGCCGATTCTCACGAGCGTTCTGCCCAAACCGATCCCGGTTTGGGCAGAACGCTCGTGAGAATCGGCCGGAAAACGCCCGGCGAACTCGCTTCGGGCGCAGCCCGTCTGCGGGGCCGCCCCCCGCGCCTGGCCCGGGACCCCGCGGGGTCGCGCCCGCGCCCCGCCGGAAAGCCACCCGCGAGTCCGCCGCGTGCGACGCCGACGCCTCCCGCTCCTCAGCGCCCGGGGCTCCCCTCCCTGGCGCGGGCCGGTGGGGCCGGGCGGGCCCCGAGGCCCGGGCTCCAACCCTCGCCTGCCTCCTCAGCCTTCCGAGTCAGGGGTCCTGTGCCCCGGGGCCTCCCCCTGGGCAACACTGAGTCCCGCGCCCCGAGGCCCCCGACCACCCCGGCGCCGACGGTGCCCTTCGCAGCCGCATACACGCCTCGGGGCGAGAGAAACCTCCGTTCCCCCGCAGGGGGAAGCCGCAGCCCGGGGCGCCCCAGCCGCCCCCAAAGTCGGAGCACGACGCCCGGCCCCAGGCCCTCCCTCAACTCTGCTCCGGGAGGGCTCCCCGGCGCCGGGGCCGCCGGCGGGTCCGCGTACTCTCGGCGCGTTTTCCGGGGGGCCGCGCCGGGCCCCGAGCGAGAAAGGGCCCTCGGCCCCGGGGACCAGGCCGGTCCCCGGGGCTGCCCAACGCCGGCCGATTCTCACGAGCGTTCTGCCCAAACCGATCCCGGTTTGGGCAGAACGCTCGTGAGAATCGGCCGGAAAACGCCCGGCGAACTCGCTTCGGGCGCAGCCCGTCTGCGGGGCCGCCCCCCGCGCCTGGCCCGGGACCCCGCGGGGTCGCGCCCGCTCCCCGCCGGAAAGCCCCCCGCGAGTCCGCCGCACGCGACGCCGACGCCTCCCGCTCCTCAGCGCCCGGGGCTCCCCTCCCTGGCGCGGGCCGGTGGGGCCGGGCGGGCCCCGAGGCCCGGGCTCCAAACCTCGCCTGCCTCCTCAGCCTTCCGAGTCCGGGGTCCTGTGCCCCGGGGCCTCCCCCTGGGCAACCCTGAGTCCCGCGCCCCGAGGCCCCCGACCGCCCCGGCGCCGACGGTGCCCTTCGCAGCCGCGTCCACGCCTCGGGGCGAGAGAAACCTCCGTTCCCCCGCAGGGGCCAGCCGCAGCCCGGGGCGCCCCAGCCGCCCCCAAAGTCGGAGGACGACGCCCGGCCCCAGGCCCTCCCTCAACTCTGCTTCGGGAGTGCTCTCCGGCGCCGGGTCCGCCCAAAGACTCTCCTTCTGACTTCACCGCTCATGAAACCGCAGAGAAAATAGAGCATGTCCCACCATATATAGCCGTATGAGTGAACCTAGGAAGACAAGCATCCCTTTGATATTGCCCCAAGGCTCCTTGGAATCCTTTTCAATTTTCCCTCTGCCCTCATTGGAAATCTTTGGATGCAAAGATGAATTCATGAGGATCCATCCCCTTGGACAATGGAGAAGCTATCATCCAAGTCTCTATCTGACCACAAACAGCCACCTGCCTCTCGATGCCGGCCATTCCAACACAGCCTAGGGCCAGTGGGATAAACACTGTTGGATGAAGGAATAATTTCTGTGTTCAAAACGCACACCGAGTCAATCTCCTCTTCCCTTTAGAATCCAAGGGATTGCCTAGGAAAAAGATGTTCCAAATACCTTTGTCAGCCAGAAAGAAGCAGAGAAAATGAGATCCCTGCCAGGTGCTCCCTGCAGAGAATCTCAGGAACTCTGGCACCCACACTAGATATCTTAGAGCTGGTTCCGTGTGCCAATTGTGAGCTCCACTGGAGACAAGACGTAAGCCCAGGGGGTTTGGGGTGAAAGAGAAGTTTTACCTCCCATCCTGGCATGGATGTGCCCCATGGGCCTGCTCTTTTCTCGGAACACTGACTTCCTGGGACAAGCTGCCTGACTGACTCAGACGCTGATTTCCAAAGTTCAGGTCTCGTGGAGCCAGAGTGAAGAAGGGTCTTCAGGTGCGGAGAAGCAGGCGCCTCCCACCTAACGCCTGCACACCTGCTCCGATTCCTGGGAGAAGGAGAGACACATGCTTGTTTCTTAAGTGGTCATTGACTTCCTTCGAAAGCCGACCAATGCCCTTGTCCTTTGCGGAGAAAGAAACATGCTCTTCCAAACACTCGACTCCTCGGTTCCAAGTGCACCGTGAGTCGGGTTTGGTTCCCCCCGGCTCCAGAGCCCAACTGGGCGGACCCTCCGGAACCACCCTGACAGATGGCCAGCAAACCTGGGAAAACAGGGCACAGTGCTGTGTGGGGGCTCGGCTCCAGGGTCTCTTATGCCCACTCTTGAACCTGGGGAATCAGAGACTATACAGCTCAGCACTCCGTCCTGTAGAAACAAGCTGCAGTGCCTCACGATCCAGGGTCTCTCACCCAACACCTCCCCACGGCCCCCAGAGCCAGCAGGCTGCACGGACTCCTCTTCCAGGGTGTTTCCCAGGGCAGCTCGCCACTGCCTCCAGTGGTGACGAGCAGCATTGCCACGTCTTCCGGGGTCTCTGGCGCCACGGCTCACCGCTCCCTCCAGTGGCGTGAACTGGCACTGCGGGGCTTTCCACAGACTCCTAAGGCAGCTCCCTAACCCTCCACAGGTCTGAAGCCACACTGGCACGGTCCCTCCAGATTGGGGACCTCTGGGCCACACCCCAGGAACCCACCTGCCACCCAGGAGGAAACTGTACCTTTTGAAGCTGCGCAGAGCCCTCAGAATGGAAAAAACCCACATGCATCCCAGGGGACACCCCCAAATTGGACGGTCCCCACAGTCACAAACGCACACCCTGATGTGCTTCCTGACCCCCAGGTTCGATTCAGCAACTGGGGATCCAGCCTCAGCACCAGGAGGTAGGGCCTGGATCCCCCTAAGCCCTAACCCAAACTCTGGGTTGTGTTTTCAGGCTTCCGTGCCCAGAGACATGGCCAACAATCCCTCCAGATTGGGACCCCCTGAGCCTCAACCAAGGACTCCGCCTACCATCCAGGAGAAAACCATGCCGTTCGGAGCGACCCAGAACCCTCAGACCAGGAGAAACCCACATGCATTCCAGAGGACACCCTCACCTCTGATGGCCCAGATGGCAACAAAACCCAGAGACGGACATACCGCTTGACCACCGTCCTTGACTCAGCCCATGGGGGATCCCACCTCAAAGCCCCACTAAAGCCAACCCCAATATTAGTGGCCCACCCAGCCATGAAGCCGGATCTGCCAACCAGCCAGGCACATACCCTCACCTCAGCCCTGAGGGGACGACACCGCAGTGCTGTCAGATAGGGCCTGCCATGCCCCTGGGCCCTAAGCCAAACGATAGGTCAGGTGTACAGGTTTCTGTGCCCAGAGGACTGGCTCCTAAGCCCGTCCGAGTGGGGATGCCTGAGACTCGAACCGGCACATTGCCAGCTTCCTACATTGAAACTGTCATTTGAAGATGAGCAGAAAACAGAGAGCAGGAGAAAACTGTATGATACTGGGTCACCACCAGCATTTGCACACCCCATAGACACAAAACAGAAATGTACCGGTGGTCCGTGTCATCTGGGACATTTTCTGGGTGGATGGGACATTTTCTGGGTGGAAGGCCCCCACGCCTGACCCGGGATCCCACCTGGACGCATCCGCACCCCTCCGGAAAGCATCCCGCGAGTCGGACGCGGGCGACGCCAAAGCCTCCCGCTCCACAGCGCCCGGGACTCCCCTCCCTGGCGCGGGCCGGAAGGGCCGTGCGGACCCCGAGGCCCGGGCTCCAACCCTCGCCTGCCTCCTCAGCCTTCCGAGTCCAGGGTCCTGTGCCCCGGGGCCTCCCCCTGGGCAACCCTGAGTCCCGCGCCCCGAGGCCCCCGACCGCCCCGGCGCCGACGGTGCCCTTCGCAGCCGCGTCCACGCCTCGGGGCGAGAGAAACCTCCGTTCCCCCGCAGGGGCCAGCCGCAGCCCGGGGCGCCCCAGCCGCCCCCAAAGTCGGAGGACGACGCCCGGCCCCAGGCCCTCCCTCAACTCTGCTTCGGGAGTGCTCTCCGGCGCCGGGTCCGCCCAAAGACTCTCCTTCTGACTTCACCGCTCATGAAACCGCAGAGAAAATAGAGCATGTCCCACCATATATAGCCGTATGAGTGAACCTAGGAAGACAAGCATCCCTTTGATATTGCCCCAAGGCTCCTTGGAATCCTTTTCAATTTTCCCTCTGCCCTCATTGGAAATCTTTGGATGCAAAGATGAATTCATGAGGATCCATCCCCTTGGACAATGGAGAAGCTATCATCCAAGTCTCTATCTGACCACAAACAGCCACCTGCCTCTCGATGCCGGCCATTCCAACACAGCCTAGGGCCAGTGGGATAAACACTGTTGGATGAAGGAATAATTTCTGTGTTCAAAACGCACACCGAGTCAATCTCCTCTTCCCTTTAGAATCCAAGGGATTGCCTAGGAAAAAGATGTTCCAAATACCTTTGTCAGCCAGAAAGAAGCAGAGAAAATGAGATCCCTGCCAGGTGCTCCCTGCAGAGAATCTCAGGAACTCTGGCACCCACACTAGATATCTTAGAGCTGGTTCCGTGTGCCAATTGTGAGCTCCACTGGAGACAAGACGTAAGCCCAGGGGGTTTGGGGTGAAAGAGAAGTTTTACCTCCCATCCTGGCATGGATGTGCCCCATGGGCCTGCTCTTTTCTCGGAACACTGACTTCCTGGGACAAGCTGCCTGACTGACTCAGACGCTGATTTCCAAAGTTCAGGTCTCGTGGAGCCAGAGTGAAGAAGGGTCTTCAGGTGCGGAGAAGCAGGCGCCTCCCACCTAACGCCTGCACACCTGCTCCGATTCCTGGGAGAAGGAGAGACACATGCTTGTTTCTTAAGTGGTCATTGACTTCCTTCGAAAGCCGACCAATGCCCTTGTCCTTTGCGGAGAAAGAAACATGCTCTTCCAAACACTCGACTCCTCGGTTCCAAGTGCACCGTGAGTCGGGTTTGGTTCCCCCCGGCTCCAGAGCCCAACTGGGCGGACCCTCCGGAACCACCCTGACAGATGGCCAGCAAACCTGGGAAAACAGGGCACAGTGCTGTGTGGGGGCTCGGCTCCAGGGTCTCTTATGCCCACTCTTGAACCTGGGGAATCAGAGACTATACAGCTCAGCACTCCGTCCTGTAGAAACAAGCTGCAGTGCCTCACGATCCAGGGTCTCTCACCCAACACCTCCCCACGGCCCCCAGAGCCAGCAGGCTGCACGGACTCCTCTTCCAGGGTGTTTCCCAGGGCAGCTCGCCACTGCCTCCAGTGGTGACGAGCAGCATTGCCACGTCTTCCGGGGTCTCTGGCGCCACGGCTCACCGCTCCCTCCAGTGGCGTGAACTGGCACTGCGGGGCTTTCCACAGACTCCTAAGGCAGCTCCCTAACCCTCCACAGGTCTGAAGCCACACTGGCACGGTCCCTCCAGATTGGGGACCTCTGGGCCACACCCCAGGAACCCACCTGCCACCCAGGAGGAAACTGTACCTTTTGAAGCTGCGCAGAGCCCTCAGAATGGAAAAAACCCACATGCATCCCAGGGGACACCCCCAAATTGGACGGTCCCCACAGTCACAAACGCACACCCTGATGTGCTTCCTGACCCCCAGGTTCGATTCAGCAACTGGGGATCCAGCCTCAGCACCAGGAGGTAGGGCCTGGATCCCCCTAAGCCCTAACCCAAACTCTGGGTTGTGTTTTCAGGCTTCCGTGCCCAGAGACATGGCCAACAATCCCTCCAGATTGGGACCCCCTGAGCCTCAACCAAGGACTCCGCCTACCATCCAGGAGAAAACCATGCCGTTCGGAGCGACCCAGAACCCTCAGACCAGGAGAAACCCACATGCATTCCAGAGGACACCCTCACCTCTGATGGCCCAGATGGCAACAAAACCCAGAGACGGACATACCGCTTGACCACCGTCCTTGACTCAGCCCATGGGGGATCCCACCTCAAAGCCCCACTAAAGCCAACCCCAATATTAGTGGCCCACCCAGCCATGAAGCCGGATCTGCCAACCAGCCAGGCACATACCCTCACCTCAGCCCTGAGGGGACGACACCGCAGTGCTGTCAGATAGGGCCTGCCATGCCCCTGGGCCCTAAGCCAAACGATAGGTCAGGTGTACAGGTTTCTGTGCCCAGAGGACTGGCTCCTAAGCCCGTCCGAGTGGGGATGCCTGAGACTCGAACCGGCACATTGCCAGCTTCCTACATTGAAACTGTCATTTGAAGATGAGCAGAAAACAGAGAGCAGGAGAAAACTGTATGATACTGGGTCACCACCAGCATTTGCACACCCCATAGACACAAAACAGAAATGTACCGGTGGTCCGTGTCATCTGGGACATTTTCTGGGTGGATGGGACATTTTCTGGGTGGAAGGCCCCCACGCCTGACCCGGGATCCCACCTGGACGCATCCGCACCCCTCCGGAAAGCATCCCGCGAGTCGGACGCGGGCGACGCCAAAGCCTCCCGCTCCACAGCGCCCGGGACTCCCCTCCCTGGCGCGGGCCGGAAGGGCCGTGCGGACCCCGAGGCCCGGGCTCCAACCCTCGCCTGCCTCCTCAGCCTTCCGAGTCCAGGGTCCTGTGCCCCGGGGCCTCCCCCTGGGCAACCCTGAGTCCCGCGCCCCGAGGCCCCCGACCGCCCCGGCGCCGACGGTGCCCTTCGCAGCCGCGTCCACGCCTCGGGGCGAGAGAAACCTCCGTTCCCCCGCAGGGGCCAGCCGCAGCCCGGGGCGCCCCAGCCGCCCCCAAAGTCGGAGGACGACGCCCGGCCCCAGGCCCTCCCTCAACTCTGCTTCGGGAGTGCTCTCCGGCGCCGGGTCCGCCCAAAGACTCTCCTTCTGACTTCACCGCTCATGAAACCGCAGAGAAAATAGAGCATGTCCCACCATATATAGCCGTATGAGTGAACCTAGGAAGACAAGCATCCCTTTGATATTGCCCCAAGGCTCCTTGGAATCCTTTTCAATTTTCCCTCTGCCCTCATTGGAAATCTTTGGATGCAAAGATGAATTCATGAGGATCCATCCCCTTGGACAATGGAGAAGCTATCATCCAAGTCTCTATCTGACCACAAACAGCCACCTGCCTCTCGATGCCGGCCATTCCAACACAGCCTAGGGCCAGTGGGATAAACACTGTTGGATGAAGGAATAATTTCTGTGTTCAAAACGCACACCGAGTCAATCTCCTCTTCCCTTTAGAATCCAAGGGATTGCCTAGGAAAAAGATGTTCCAAATACCTTTGTCAGCCAGAAAGAAGCAGAGAAAATGAGATCCCTGCCAGGTGCTCCCTGCAGAGAATCTCAGGAACTCTGGCACCCACACTAGATATCTTAGAGCTGGTTCCGTGTGCCAATTGTGAGCTCCACTGGAGACAAGACGTAAGCCCAGGGGGTTTGGGGTGAAAGAGAAGTTTTACCTCCCATCCTGGCATGGATGTGCCCCATGGGCCTGCTCTTTTCTCGGAACACTGACTTCCTGGGACAAGCTGCCTGACTGACTCAGACGCTGATTTCCAAAGTTCAGGTCTCGTGGAGCCAGAGTGAAGAAGGGTCTTCAGGTGCGGAGAAGCAGGCGCCTCCCACCTAACGCCTGCACACCTGCTCCGATTCCTGGGAGAAGGAGAGACACATGCTTGTTTCTTAAGTGGTCATTGACTTCCTTCGAAAGCCGACCAATGCCCTTGTCCTTTGCGGAGAAAGAAACATGCTCTTCCAAACACTCGACTCCTCGGTTCCAAGTGCACCGTGAGTCGGGTTTGGTTCCCCCCGGCTCCAGAGCCCAACTGGGCGGACCCTCCGGAACCACCCTGACAGATGGCCAGCAAACCTGGGAAAACAGGGCACAGTGCTGTGTGGGGGCTCGGCTCCAGGGTCTCTTATGCCCACTCTTGAACCTGGGGAATCAGAGACTATACAGCTCAGCACTCCGTCCTGTAGAAACAAGCTGCAGTGCCTCACGATCCAGGGTCTCTCACCCAACACCTCCCCACGGCCCCCAGAGCCAGCAGGCTGCACGGACTCCTCTTCCAGGGTGTTTCCCAGGGCAGCTCGCCACTGCCTCCAGTGGTGACGAGCAGCATTGCCACGTCTTCCGGGGTCTCTGGCGCCACGGCTCACCGCTCCCTCCAGTGGCGTGAACTGGCACTGCGGGGCTTTCCACAGACTCCTAAGGCAGCTCCCTAACCCTCCACAGGTCTGAAGCCACACTGGCACGGTCCCTCCAGATTGGGGACCTCTGGGCCACACCCCAGGAACCCACCTGCCACCCAGGAGGAAACTGTACCTTTTGAAGCTGCGCAGAGCCCTCAGAATGGAAAAAACCCACATGCATCCCAGGGGACACCCCCAAATTGGACGGTCCCCACAGTCACAAACGCACACCCTGATGTGCTTCCTGACCCCCAGGTTCGATTCAGCAACTGGGGATCCAGCCTCAGCACCAGGAGGTAGGGCCTGGATCCCCCTAAGCCCTAACCCAAACTCTGGGTTGTGTTTTCAGGCTTCCGTGCCCAGAGACATGGCCAACAATCCCTCCAGATTGGGACCCCCTGAGCCTCAACCAAGGACTCCGCCTACCATCCAGGAGAAAACCATGCCGTTCGGAGCGACCCAGAACCCTCAGACCAGGAGAAACCCACATGCATTCCAGAGGACACCCTCACCTCTGATGGCCCAGATGGCAACAAAACCCAGAGACGGACATACCGCTTGACCACCGTCCTTGACTCAGCCCATGGGGGATCCCACCTCAAAGCCCCACTAAAGCCAACCCCAATATTAGTGGCCCACCCAGCCATGAAGCCGGATCTGCCAACCAGCCAGGCACATACCCTCACCTCAGCCCTGAGGGGACGACACCGCAGTGCTGTCAGATAGGGCCTGCCATGCCCCTGGGCCCTAAGCCAAACGATAGGTCAGGTGTACAGGTTTCTGTGCCCAGAGGACTGGCTCCTAAGCCCGTCCGAGTGGGGATGCCTGAGACTCGAACCGGCACATTGCCAGCTTCCTACATGGAAACTGTCATTTGAAGATGAGCAGAAAACAGAGAGCAGGAGAAAACTGTATGATACTGGGTCACCACCAGCATTTGCACACCCCATAGACACAAAACAGAAATGTACCGGTGGTCCGTGTCATCTGGGACATTTTCTGGGTGGATGGGACATTTTCTGGGTGGAAGGCCCCCACGCCTGACCCGGGATCCCACCTGGACGCATCCGCACCCCTCCGGAAAGCATCCCGCGAGTCGGACGCGGGCGACGCCAAAGCCTCCCGCTCCACAGCGCCCGGGACTCCCCTCCCTGGCGCGGGCCGGAAGGGCCGTGCGGACCCCGAGGCCCGGGCTCCAACCCTCGCCTGCCTCCTCAGCCTTCCGAGTCCAGGGTCCTGTGCCCCGGGGCCTCCCCCTGGGCAACCCTGAGTCCCGCGCCCCGAGGCCCCCGACCGCCCCGGCGCCGACGGTGCCCTTCGCAGCCGCGTCCACGCCTCGGGGCGAGAGAAACCTCCGTTCCCCCGCAGGGGGAAGCCGCAGCCCGGGGCGCCCCTGCCGCCCCCAACGTCGGAGCACGACGCCCGGCCCCAGGCCCTCCCTCAACTCTGCTCCGGGAGGGCTCCCCGGCGCCGGGGCCGCCGGCGGGTCCGCGTCCTCTCGGCGCGTTTTCCGGGGGGCCGCGCCGGGCCCCGAACGAGAAAGGGCCCTCGGCCCCGGGGACCAGGCCGGTCCCCGGGGCTGCCCAACGCCGGCCGATTCTCACGAGCGTTCTGCCCAAACCGATCCCGGTTTGGGCAGAACGCTCGTGAGAATCGGCCGGAAAACGCCCGGCGAACTCGCTTCGGGCGCAGCCCGTCTGCGGGGCCGCCCCCCGCGCCTGGCCCGGGACCCCGCGGGGTCGCGCCCGCGCCCCGCCGGAAAGCCACCCGCGAGTCCGCCGCGTGCGACGCCGACGCCTCCCGCTCCTCAGCGCCCGGGGCTCCCCTCCCTGGCGCGGGCCGGTGGGGCCGGGCGGGCCCCGAGGCCCGGGCTCCAACCCTCGCCTGCCTCCTCAGCCTTCCGAGTCAGGGGTTCTGTGCCCCGGGGCCTCCCCCTGGGCAACACTGAGTCCCGCGCCCCGAGGCCCCCGACCGCCCCGGCGCCGACGGTGCCCTTCGCAGCCGCGTCCACGCCTCGGGGCGAGAGAAACCTCCGTTCCCCCGCAGGGGGAAGCCGCAGCCCGGGGCGCCCCTGCCGCCCCCAACGTCGGAGCACGACGCCCGGCCCCAGGCCCTCCCTCAACTCTGCTCCGGGAGGGCTCCCCGGCGCCGGGGCCGCCGGCGGGTCCGCGTCCTCTCGGCGCGTTTTCCGGGGGGCCGCGCCGGGCCCCGAGCGAGAAAGGGCCCTCGGCCCCGGGGACCAGGCCGGTCCCCGGGGCTGCCCAACGCCGGACGATTCTCACGAGCGTTCTGCCCAAACCGATCCCGGTTTGGGCAGAACGCTCGTGAGAATCGGCCGGAAAACGCCCGGCGAACTCGCTTCGGGCGCAGCCCGTCTGCGGGGCCGCCCCCCGCGCCTGGCCCGGGACCCCGCGGGGTCGCGCCCGCGCCCCGCCGGAAAGCCACCCGCGAGTCCGCCGCGTGCGACGCCGACGCCTCCCGCTCCTCAGCGCCCGGGGCTCCCCTCCCTGGCGCGGGCCGGTGGGGCCGGGCGGGCCCCGAGGCCCGGGCTCCAACCCTCGCCTGCCTCCTCAGCCTTCCGAGTCAGGGGTCCTGTGCCCCGGGGCCTCCCCCTGGGCAACACTGAGTCCCGCGCCCCGAGGCCCCCGATCGCCCCGGCGCCGACGGTGCCCTTCGCAGCCGCATACACGCCTCGGGGCGAGAGAAACCTCCGTTCCCCCGCAGGGGGAAGCCGCAGCCCGGGGCGCCCCAGCCGCCCCCAAAGTAGGAGCACGACGCCCGGCCCCAGGCCCTCCCTCAACTCTGCTCCGGGAGGGCTCCCCGGCGCCGGGGCCGCCGGCGGGTCCGCGTACTCTCGGCGCGTTTTCCGGGGGGCCGCGCCGGGCCCCGAGTGAGAAAGGGCCCTCGGCCCCGGGGACCAGGCCGGTCCCCGGGGCTGCCCAACGCCGGCCGATTCTCACGAGCGTTCTGCCCAAACCGATCCCGGTTTGGGCAGAACGCTCGTGAGAATCGGCCGGAAAACGCCCGGCGAACTCGCTTCGGGCGCAGCCCGTCTGCGGGGCCGCCCCCCGCGCCTGGCCCGGGACCCCGCGGGGTCGCGCCGCTCCCCGCCGGAAAGCCCCCCGCGAGTCCGCCGCACGCGACGCCGACGCCTCCCGCTCCTCAGCGCCCGGGGCTCCCCTCCCTGGCGCGGGCCGGTGGGGCCGGGCGGGCCCCGAGGCCCGGGCTCCAAACCTCGCCTGCCTCCTCAGCCTTCCGAGTCCGGGGTCCTGTGCCCCGGGGCCTCCCCCTGGGCAACCCTGAGTCCCGCGCCCCGAGGCCCCCGACCGCCCCGGCGCCGACGGTGCCCTTCGCAGCCGCGTCCACGCCTCGGGGCGAGAGAAACCTCCGTTCCCCCGCAGGGGCCAGCCGCAGCCCGGGGCGCCCCAGCCGCCCCCAAAGTCGGAGGACGACGCCCGGCCCCAGGCCCTCCCTCAACTCTGCTTCGGGAGTGCTCTCCGGCGCCGGGTCCGCCCAAAGACTCTCCTTCTGACTTCACCGCTCATGAAACCGCAGAGAAAATAGAGCATGTCCCACCATATATAGCCGTATGAGTGAACCTAGGAAGACAAGCATCCCTTTGATATTGCCCCAAGGCTCCTTGGAATCCTTTTCAATTTTCCCTCTGCCCTCATTGGAAATCTTTGGATGCAAAGATGAATTCATGAGGATCCATCCCCTTGGACAATGGAGAAGCTATCATCCAAGTCTCTATCTGACCACAAACAGCCACCTGCCTCTCGATGCCGGCCATTCCAACACAGCCTAGGGCCAGTGGGATAAACACTGTTGGATGAAGGAATAATTTCTGTGTTCAAAACGCACACCGAGTCAATCTCCTCTTCCCTTTAGAATCCAAGGGATTGCCTAGGAAAAAGATGTTCCAAATACCTTTGTCAGCCAGAAAGAAGCAGAGAAAATGAGATCCCTGCCAGGTGCTCCCTGCAGAGAATCTCAGGAACTCTGGCACCCACACTAGATATCTTAGAGCTGGTTCCGTGTGCCAATTGTGAGCTCCACTGGAGACAAGACGTAAGCCCAGGGGGTTTGGGGTGAAAGAGAAGTTTTACCTCCCATCCTGGCATGGATGTGCCCCATGGGCCTGCTCTTTTCTCGGAACACTGACTTCCTGGGACAAGCTGCCTGACTGACTCAGACGCTGATTTCCAAAGTTCAGGTCTCGTGGAGCCAGAGTGAAGAAGGGTCTTCAGGTGCGGAGAAGCAGGCGCCTCCCACCTAACGCCTGCACACCTGCTCCGATTCCTGGGAGAAGGAGAGACACATGCTTGTTTCTTAAGTGGTCATTGACTTCCTTCGAAAGCCGACCAATGCCCTTGTCCTTTGCGGAGAAAGAAACATGCTCTTCCAAACACTCGACTCCTCGGTTCCAAGTGCACCGTGAGTCGGGTTTGGTTCCCCCCGGCTCCAGAGCCCAACTGGGCGGACCCTCCGGAACCACCCTGACAGATGGCCAGCAAACCTGGGAAAACAGGGCACAGTGCTGTGTGGGGGCTCGGCTCCAGGGTCTCTTATGCCCACTCTTGAACCTGGGGAATCAGAGACTATACAGCTCAGCACTCCGTCCTGTAGAAACAAGCTGCAGTGCCTCACGATCCAGGGTCTCTCACCCAACACCTCCCCACGGCCCCCAGAGCCAGCAGGCTGCACGGACTCCTCTTCCAGGGTGTTTCCCAGGGCAGCTCGCCACTGCCTCCAGTGGTGACGAGCAGCATTGCCACGTCTTCCGGGGTCTCTGGCGCCACGGCTCACCGCTCCCTCCAGTGGCGTGAACTGGCACTGCGGGGCTTTCCACAGACTCCTAAGGCAGCTCCCTAACCCTCCACAGGTCTGAAGCCACACTGGCACGGTCCCTCCAGATTGGGGACCTCTGGGCCACACCCCAGGAACCCACCTGCCACCCAGGAGGAAACTGTACCTTTTGAAGCTGCGCAGAGCCCTCAGAATGGAAAAAACCCACATGCATCCCAGGGGACACCCCCAAATTGGACGGTCCCCACAGTCACAAACGCACACCCTGATGTGCTTCCTGACCCCCAGGTTCGATTCAGCAACTGGGGATCCAGCCTCAGCACCAGGAGGTAGGGCCTGGATCCCCCTAAGCCCTAACCCAAACTCTGGGTTGTGTTTTCAGGCTTCCGTGCCCAGAGACATGGCCAACAATCCCTCCAGATTGGGACCCCCTGAGCCTCAACCAAGGACTCCGCCTACCATCCAGGAGAAAACCATGCCGTTCGGAGCGACCCAGAACCCTCAGACCAGGAGAAACCCACATGCATTCCAGAGGACACCCTCACCTCTGATGGCCCAGATGGCAACAAAACCCAGAGACGGACATACCGCTTGACCACCGTCCTTGACTCAGCCCATGGGGGATCCCACCTCAAAGCCCCACTAAAGCCAACCCCAATATTAGTGGCCCACCCAGCCATGAAGCCGGATCTGCCAACCAGCCAGGCACATACCCTCACCTCAGCCCTGAGGGGACGACACCGCAGTGCTGTCAGATAGGGCCTGCCATGCCCCTGGGCCCTAAGCCAAACGATAGGTCAGGTGTACAGGTTTCTGTGCCCAGAGGACTGGCTCCTAAGCCCGTCCGAGTGGGGATGCCTGAGACTCGAACCGGCACATTGCCAGCTTCCTACATTGAAACTGTCATTTGAAGATGAGCAGAAAACAGAGAGCAGGAGAAAACTGTATGATACTGGGTCACCACCAGCATTTGCACACCCCATAGACACAAAACAGAAATGTACCGGTGGTCCGTGTCATCTGGGACATTTTCTGGGTGGATGGGACATTTTCTGGGTGGAAGGCCCCCACGCCTGACCCGGGATCCCACCTGGACGCATCCGCACCCCTCCGGAAAGCATCCCGCGAGTCGGACGCGGGCGACGCCAAAGCCTCCCGCTCCACAGCGCCCGGGACTCCCCTCCCTGGCGCGGGCCGGAAGGGCCGTGCGGACCCCGAGGCCCGGGCTCCAACCCTCGCCTGCCTCCTCAGCCTTCCGAGTCCAGGGTCCTGTGCCCCGGGGCCTCCCCCTGGGCAACCCTGAGTCCCGCGCCCCGAGGCCCCCGACCGCCCCGGCGCCGACGGTGCCCTTCGCAGCCGCGTCCACGCCTCGGGGCGAGAGAAACCTCCGTTCCCCCGCAGGGGCCAGCCGCAGCCCGGGGCGCCCCAGCCGCCCCCAAAGTCGGAGGACGACGCCCGGCCCCAGGCCCTCCCTCAACTCTGCTTCGGGAGTGCTCTCCGGCGCCGGGTCCGCCCAAAGACTCTCCTTCTGACTTCACCGCTCATGAAACCGCAGAGAAAATAGAGCATGTCCCACCATATATAGCCGTATGAGTGAACCTAGGAAGACAAGCATCCCTTTGATATTGCCCCAAGGCTCCTTGGAATCCTTTTCAATTTTCCCTCTGCCCTCATTGGAAATCTTTGGATGCAAAGATGAATTCATGAGGATCCATCCCCTTGGACAATGGAGAAGCTATCATCCAAGTCTCTATCTGACCACAAACAGCCACCTGCCTCTCGATGCCGGCCATTCCAACACAGCCTAGGGCCAGTGGGATAAACACTGTTGGATGAAGGAATAATTTCTGTGTTCAAAACGCACACCGAGTCAATCTCCTCTTCCCTTTAGAATCCAAGGGATTGCCTAGGAAAAAGATGTTCCAAATACCTTTGTCAGCCAGAAAGAAGCAGAGAAAATGAGATCCCTGCCAGGTGCTCCCTGCAGAGAATCTCAGGAACTCTGGCACCCACACTAGATATCTTAGAGCTGGTTCCGTGTGCCAATTGTGAGCTCCACTGGAGACAAGACGTAAGCCCAGGGGGTTTGGGGTGAAAGAGAAGTTTTACCTCCCATCCTGGCATGGATGTGCCCCATGAGCCTGCTCTTTTCTCGGAACACTGACTTCCTGGGACAAGCTGCCTGACTGACTCAGACGCTGATTTCCAAAGTTCAGGTCTCGTGGAGCCAGAGTGAAGAAGGGTCTTCAGGTGCGGAGAAGCAGGCGCCTCCCACCTAACGCCTGCACACCTGCTCCGATTCCTGGGAGAAGGAGAGACACATGCTTGTTTCTTAAGTGGTCATTGACTTCCTTCGAAAGCCGACCAATGCCCTTGTCCTTTGCGGAGAAAGAAACATGCTCTTCCAAACACTCGACTCCTCGGTTCCAAGTGCACCGTGAGTCGGGTTTGGTTCCCCCCGGCTCCAGAGCCCAACTGGGCGGACCCTCCGGAACCACCCTGACAGATGGCCAGCAAACCTGGGAAAACAGGGCACAGTGCTGTGTGGGGGCTCGGCTCCAGGGTCTCTTATGCCCACTCTTGAACCTGGGGAATCAGAGACTATACAGCTCAGCACTCCGTCCTGTAGAAACAAGCTGCAGTGCCTCACGATCCAGGGTCTCTCACCCAACACCTCCCCACGGCCCCCAGAGCCAGCAGGCTGCACGGACTCCTCTTCCAGGGTGTTTCCCAGGGCAGCTCGCCACTGCCTCCAGTGGTGACGAGCAGCATTGCCACGTCTTCCGGGGTCTCTGGCGCCACGGCTCACCGCTCCCTCCAGTGGCGTGAACTGGCACTGCGGGGCTTTCCACAGACTCCTAAGGCAGCTCCCTAACCCTCCACAGGTCTGAAGCCACACTGGCACGGTCCCTCCAGATTGGGGACCTCTGGGCCACACCCCAGGAACCCACCTGCCACCCAGGAGGAAACTGTACCTTTTGAAGCTGCGCAGAGCCCTCAGAATGGAAAAAACCCACATGCATCCCAGGGGACACCCCCAAATTGGACGGTCCCCACAGTCACAAACGCACACCCTGATGTGCTTCCTGACCCCCAGGTTCGATTCAGCAACTGGGGATCCAGCCTCAGCACCAGGAGGTAGGGCCTGGATCCCCCTAAGCCCTAACCCAAACTCTGGGTTGTGTTTTCAGGCTTCCGTGCCCAGAGACATGGCCAACAATCCCTCCAGATTGGGACCCCCTGAGCCTCAACCAAGGACTCCGCCTACCATCCAGGAGAAAACCATGCCGTTCGGAGCGACCCAGAACCCTCAGACCAGGAGAAACCCACATGCATTCCAGAGGACACCCTCACCTCTGATGGCCCAGATGGCAACAAAACCCAGAGACGGACATACCGCTTGACCACCGTCCTTGACTCAGCCCATGGGGGATCCCACCTCAAAGCCCCACTAAAGCCAACCCCAATATTAGTGGCCCACCCAGCCATGAAGCCGGATCTGCCAACCAGCCAGGCACATACCCTCACCTCAGCCCTGAGGGGACGACACCGCAGTGCTGTCAGATAGGGCCTGCCATGCCCCTGGGCCCTAAGCCAAACGATAGGTCAGGTGTACAGGTTTCTGTGCCCAGAGGACTGGCTCCTAAGCCCGTCCGAGTGGGGATGCCTGAGACTCGAACCGGCACATTGCCAGCTTCCTACATTGAAACTGTCATTTGAAGATGAGCAGAAAACAGAGAGCAGGAGAAAACTGTATGATACTGGGTCACCACCAGCATTTGCACACCCCATAGACACAAAACAGAAATGTACCGGTGGTCCGTGTCATCTGGGACATTTTCTGGGTGGATGGGACATTTTCTGGGTGGAAGGCCCCCACGCCTGACCCGGGATCCCACCTGGACGCATCCGCACCCCTCCGGAAAGCATCCCGCGAGTCGGACGCGGGCGACGCCAAAGCCTCCCGCTCCACAGCGCCCGGGACTCCCCTCCCTGGCGCGGGCCGGAAGGGCCGTGCGGACCCCGAGGCCCGGGCTCCAACCCTCGCCTGCCTCCTCAGCCTTCCGAGTCCAGGGTCCTGTGCCCCGGGGCCTCCCCCTGGGCAACCCTGAGTCCCGCGCCCCGAGGCCCCCGACCGCCCCGGCGCCGACGGTGCCCTTCGCAGCCGCGTCCACGCCTCGGGGCGAGAGAAACCTCCGTTCCCCCGCAGGGGCCAGCCGCAGCCCGGGGCGCCCCAGCCGCCCCCAAAGTCGGAGGACGACGCCCGGCCCCAGGCCCTCCCTCAACTCTGCTTCGGGAGTGCTCTCCGGCGCCGGGTCCGCCCAAAGACTCTCCTTCTGACTTCACCGCTCATGAAACCGCAGAGAAAATAGAGCATGTCCCACCATATATAGCCGTATGAGTGAACCTAGGAAGACAAGCATCCCTTTGATATTGCCCCAAGGCTCCTTGGAATCCTTTTCAATTTTCCCTCTGCCCTCATTGGAAATCTTTGGATGCAAAGATGAATTCATGAGGATCCATCCCCTTGGACAATGGAGAAGCTATCATCCAAGTCTCTATCTGACCACAAACAGCCACCTGCCTCTCGATGCCGGCCATTCCAACACAGCCTAGGGCCAGTGGGATAAACACTGTTGGATGAAGGAATAATTTCTGTGTTCAAAACGCACACCGAGTCAATCTCCTCTTCCCTTTAGAATCCAAGGGATTGCCTAGGAAAAAGATGTTCCAAATACCTTTGTCAGCCAGAAAGAAGCAGAGAAAATGAGATCCCTGCCAGGTGCTCCCTGCAGAGAATCTCAGGAACTCTGGCACCCACACTAGATATCTTAGAGCTGGTTCCGTGTGCCAATTGTGAGCTCCACTGGAGACAAGACGTAAGCCCAGGGGGTTTGGGGTGAAAGAGAAGTTTTACCTCCCATCCTGGCATGGATGTGCCCCATGGGCCTGCTCTTTTCTCGGAACACTGACTTCCTGGGACAAGCTGCCTGACTGACTCAGACGCTGATTTCCAAACTTCAGGTCTCGTGGAGCCAGAGTGAAGAAGGGTCTTCAGGTGCGGAGAAGCAGGCGCCTCCCACCTAACGCCTGCACACCTGCTCCGATTCCTGGGAGAAGGAGAGACACATGCTTGTTTCTTAAGTGGTCATTGACTTCCTTCGAAAGCCGACCAATGCCCTTGTCCTTTGCGGAGAAAGAAACATGCTCTTCCAAACACTCGACTCCTCGGTTCCAAGTGCACCGTGAGTCGGGTTTGGTTCCCCCCGGCTCCAGAGCCCAACTGGGCGGACCCTCCGGAACCACCCTGACAGATGGCCAGCAAACCTGGGGAAACAGGGCACAGTGCTGTGTGGGGGCTCGGCTCCAGGGTCTCTTATGCCCACTCTTGAACCTGGGGAATCAGAGACTCTACAGCTCAGCACTCCGTCCTGTAGAAACAAGCTGCAGTGCCTCACGATCCAGGGTCTCTCACCCAACACCTCCCCACGGCCCCCAGAGCCAGCAGGCTGCACGGACTCCTCTTCCAGGGTGTTTCCCAGGGCAGCTCGCCACTGCCTCCAGTGGTGACGAGCAGCATTGCCACGTCTTCCGGGGTCTCTGGCGCCACGGCTCACCGCTCCCTCCAGTGGCGTGAACTGGCACTGCGGGGCTTTCCACAGACTCCTAAGGCAGCTCCCTAACCCTCCACAGGTCTGAAGCCACACTGGCACGGTCCCTCCAGATTGGGGACCTCTGGGCCACACCCCAGGAACCCACCTGCCACCCAGGAGGAAACTGTACCTTTTGAAGCTGCGCAGAGCCCTCAGAATGGAAAAAACCCACATGCATCCCAGGGGACACCCCCAAATTGGACGGTCCCCACAGTCACAAACGCACACCCTGATGTGCTTCCTGACCCCCAGGTTCGATTCAGCAACTGGGGATCCAGCCTCAGCACCAGGAGGTAGGGCCTGGATCCCCCTAAGCCCTAACCCAAACTCTGGGTTGTGTTTTCAGGCTTCCGTGCCCAGAGACATGGCCAACAATCCCTCCAGATTGGGACCCCCTGAGCCTCAACCAAGGACTCCGCCTACCATCCAGGAGAAAACCATGCCGTTCGGAGCGACCCAGAACCCTCAGACCAGGAGAAACCCACATGCATTCCAGAGGACACCCTCACCTCTGATGGCCCACATGGCAACAAAACCCAGAGACGGACATACCGCTTGACCACCGTCCTTGACTCAGCCCATGGGGGATCCCACCTCAAAGCCCCACTAAAGCCAACCCCAATATTAGTGGCCCACCCAGCCATGAAGCCGGATCTGCCAACCAGCCAGGCACATACCCTCACCTCAGCCCTGAGGGGACGACACCGCAGTGCTGTCAGATAGGGCCTGCCATGCCCCTGGGCCCTAAGCCAAACGATAGGTCAGGTGTACAGGTTTCTGTGCCCAGAGGACTGGCTCCTAAGCCCGTCCGAGTGGGGATGCCTGAGACTCGAACCGGCACATTGCCAGCTTCCTACATTGAAACTGTCATTTGAAGATGAGCAGAAAACAGAGAGCAGGAGAAAACTGTATGATGCTGGGTCACCACCAGCATTTGCACACCCCATAGACACAAAACAGAAATGTACCGGTGGTCCGTGTCATCTGGGACATTTTCTGGGTGGACGGGACATTTTCTGGGTGGAAGGCCCCCACGCCTGACCCGGGATCCCACCTGGACGCATCCGCACCCCTCCGGAAAGCATCCCGCGAGTCGGACGCGGGCGACGCCAAAGCCTCCCGCTCCACAGCGCCCGGGACTCCCCTCCCTGGCGCGGGCCGGAAGGGCCGTGCGGACCCCGAGGCCCGGGCTCCAACCCTCGCCTGCCTCCTCAGCCTTCCGAGTCCGGGGTCCTGTGCCCCGGGGCCTCCCCCTGGGCAACCCTGAGTCCCGCGCCCCGAGGCCCCCGACCGCCCCGGCGCCGACGGTGCCCTTCGCAGCCGCGTTCACGCCTGGGGGCGAGAGAAACCTCCGTTCCCCCGCAGGGGGAAGCCGCAGCCCGGGGCGCCCCTGCCGCCCCCAACGTCGGAGCACGACGCCCGGCCCCAGGCCCTCCCTCAACTCTGCTCCGGGAGGGCTCCCCGGCGCCGGGGCCGCCGGCGGGTCCGCGTCCTCTCGGCGCGTTTTCCGGGGGGCCGCGCCGGGCCCCGAGCGAGAAAGGGCCCTCGGCCCCGGGGACCAGGCCGGTCCCCGGGGCTGCCCAACGCCGGCCGATTCTCACGAGCGTTCTGCCCAAACCGATCCCGGTTTGGGCAGAACGCTCGTGAGAATCGGCCGGAAAACGCCCGGCGAACTCGCTTCGGGCGCAGCCCGTCTGCGGGGCCGCCCCCCGCGCCTGGCCCGGGACCCCGCGGGGTCGCGCCCGCGCCCCGCCGGAAAGCCACCCGCGAGTCCGCCGCGTGCGACGCCGACGCCTCCCGCTCCTCAGCGCCCGGGGCTCCCCTCCCTGGCGCGGGCCGGTGGGGCCGGGCGGGCCCCGAGGCCCGGGCTCCAACCCTCGCCTGCCTCCTCAGCCTTCCGAGTCAGGGGTCCTGTGCCCCGGGGCCTCCCCCTGGGCAACACTGAGTCCCGCGCCCCGAGGCCCCCGACCGCCCCGGCGCCGACGGTGCCCTTCGCAGCCGCGTCCACGCCTCGGGGCGAGAGAAACCTCCGTTCCCCCGCAGGGGGAAGCCGCAGCCCGGGGCGCCCCAGCCGCCCCCAAAGTCGGAGCACGACGCCCGGCCCCAGGCCCTCCCTCAACTCTGCTCCGGGAGGGCTCCCCGGCGCCGGGGCCGCCGGCGGGTCCGCGTACTCTCGGCGCGTTTTCCGGGGGGCCGCGCCGGGCCCCGAGCGAGAAAGGGCCCTCGGCCCCGGGGACCAGGCCGGTCCCCGGGGCTGCCCAACGCCGGCCGATTCTCACGAGCGTTCTGCCCAAACCGATCCCGGGTTGGGCAGAACGCTCGTGAGAATCGGCCGGAAAACGCCCGGTGAACTCGCTTCGGGCGCAGCCCGTCTGCGGGGCCGCCCCCCGCGCCTGGCCCGGGACCCCGCGGGGTCGCGCCCGCTCCCCGCCGGAAAGCCCCCCGCGAGTCCGCCGCGCGCGACGCCGACGCCTCCCGCTCCTCAGCGCCCGGGGCTCCCCTCCCTGGCGCGGGCCGGTGGGGCCGGGCGGGCCCCGAGGCCCGGGCTCCAACCCTCGCCTGCCTCCTCAGCCTTCCGAGTCCGGGGTCCTGTGCCCCGGGGCCTCCCCCTGGGCAACCCTGAGTCCCGCGCCCCGAGGCCCCCGACCGCCCCGGCGCCGACGGTGCCCTTCGCAGCCGCGTCCACGCCTCGGGGCGAGAGAAACCTCCATTCCCCCGCAGGGGCCAGCCGCAGCCCGGGGCGCCCCAGCCGCCCCCAAAGTCGGAGGACGACGCCCGGCCCCAGGCCCTCCCTCAACTCTGCTTCGGGAGTGCTCTCCGGCGCCGGGTCCGCCCAAAGACTCTCCTTCTGACTTCACCGCTCATGAAACCGCAGAGAAAATAGAGCATGTCCCACCATATATAGCCGTATGAGTGAACCTAGGAAGACAAGCATCCCTTTGATATTGCCCCAAGGCTCCTTGGAATCCTTTTCAATTTTCCCTCTGCCCTCATTGGAAATCTTTGGATGCAAAGATGAATTCATGAGGATCCATCCCCTTGGACAATGGAGAAGCTATCATCCAAGTCTCTATCTGACCACAAACAGCCACCTGCCTCTCGATGCCGGCCATTCCAACACAGCCTAGGGCCAGTGGGATAAACACTGTTGGATGAAGGAATAATTTCTGTGTTCAAAACGCACACCGAGTCAATCTCCTCTTCCCTTTAGAATCCAAGGGATTGCCTAGGAAAAAGATGTTCCAAATACCTTTGTCAGCCAGAAAGAAGCAGAGAAAATGAGATCCCTGCCAGGTGCTCCCTGCAGAGAATCTCAGGAACTCTGGCACCCACACTAGATATCTTAGAGCTGGTTCCGTGTGCCAATTGTGAGCTCCACTGGAGACAAGACGTAAGCCCAGGGGGTTTGGGGTGAAAGAGAAGTTTTACCTCCCATCCTGGCATGGATGTGCCCCATGGGCCTGCTCTTTTCTCGGAACACTGACTTCCTGGGACAAGCTGCCTGACGGACTCAGACGCTGATTTCCAAAGTTCAGGTCTCGTGGAGCCAGAGTGAAGAAGGGTCTTCAGGTGCGGAGAAGCAGGCGCCTCCCACCTAACGCCTGCACACCTGCTCCGATTCCTGGGAGAAGGAGAGACACATGCTTGTTTCTTAAGTGGTCATTGACTTCCTTCGAAAGCCGACCAATGCCCTTGTCCTTTGCGGAGAAAGAAACATGCTCTTCCAAACACTCGACTCCTCGGTTCCAAGTGCACCGTGAGTCGGGTTTGGTTCCCCCCGGCTCCAGAGCCCAACTGGGCGGACCCTCCGGAACCACCCTGACAGATGGCCAGCAAACCTGGGGAAACAGGGCACAGTGCTGTGTGGGGGCTCGGCTCCAGGGTCTCTTAGGCCCACTCTTGAACCTGGGGAATCAGAGACTCTACAGCTCAGCACTCCGTCCTGGAGAAACAAGCTGCAGTGCCTCACGATCCAGGGTCTCTCACCCAACACCTCCCCACGGCCCCCAGAGCCAGCAGGCTGCACGGACTCCTCTTCCAGGGTGTTTCCCAGGGCAGCTCGCCACTGCCTCCAGTGGTGACGAGCAGCATTGCCACGTCTTCCGGGGTCTCTGGCGCCACGGCTCACCGCTCCCTCCAGTGGCGTGAACTGGCACTGCGGGGCTTTCCACAGACTCCTAAGGCAGCTCCCTAACCCTCCACAGGTCTGAAGCCACACTGGCACGGTCCCTCCAGATTGGGGACCTCTGGGCCACACCCCAGGAACCCACCTGCCACCCAGGAGGAAACTGTACCTTTTGAAGCTGCGCAGAGCCCTCAGAATGGAAAAAACCCACATGCATCCCAGGGGACACCCCCAAATTGGACGGTCCCCACAGTCACAAACGCACACCCTGATGTGCTTCCTGACCCCCAGGTTCGATTCAGCAACTGGGGATCCAGCCTCAGCACCAGGAGGTAGGGCCTGGATCCCCCTAAGCCCTAACCCAAACTCTGGGTTGTGTTTTCAGGCTTCCGTGCCCAGAGACATGGCCAACAATCCCTCCAGATTGGGACCCCCTGAGCCTCAACCAAGGACTCCGCCTACCATCCAGGAGAAAACCATGCCGTTCGGAGCGACCCAGAACCCTCAGACCAGGAGAAACCCACATGCATTCCAGAGGACACCCTCACCTCTGATGGCCCAGATGGCAACAAAACCCAGAGACGGACATACCGCTTGACCACCGTCCTTGACTCAGCCCATGGGGGATCCCACCTCAAAGCCCCACTAAAGCCAACCCCAATATTAGTGGCCCACCCAGCCATGAAGCCGGATCTGCCAACCAGCCAGGCACATACCCTCACCTCAGCCCTGAGGGGACGACACCGCAGTGCTGTCAGATAGGGCCTGCCATGCCCCTGGGCCCTAAGCCAAACGATAGGTCAGGTGTACAGGTTTCTGTGCCCAGAGGACTGGCTCCTAAGCCCGTCCGAGTGGGGATGCCTGAGACTCGAACCGGCACATTGCCAGCTTCCTACATGGAAACTGTCATTTGAAGATGAGCAGAAAACAGAGAGCAGGAGAAAACTGTATGATACTGGGTCACCACCAGCATTTGCACACCCCATAGACACAAAACAGAAATGTACCGGTGGTCCGTGTCATCTGGGACATTTTCTGGGTGGATGGGACATTTTCTGGGTGGAAGGCCCCCACGCCTGACCCGGGATCCCACCTGGACGCATCCGCACCCCTCCGGAAAGCATCCCGCGAGTCGGACGCGGGCGACGCCAAAGCCTCCCGCTCCACAGCGCCCGGGACTCCCCTCCCTGGCGCGGGCCGGAAGGGCCGTGCGGACCCCGAGGCCCGGGCTCCAACCCTCGCCTGCCTCCTCAGCCTTCCGAGTCCAGGGTCCTGTGCCCCGGGGCCTCCCCCTGGGCAACCCTGAGTCCCGCGCCCCGAGGCCCCCGACCGCCCCGGCGCCGACGGTGCCCTTCGCAGCCGCGTCCACGCCTCGGGGCGAGAGAAACCTCCGTTCCCCCGCAGGGGCCAGCCGCAGCCCGGGGCGCCCCAGCCGCCCCCAAAGTCGGAGGACGACGCCCGGCCCCAGGCCCTCCCTCAACTCTGCTTCGGGAGTGCTCTCCGGCGCCGGGTCCGCCCAAAGACTCTCCTTCTGACTTCACCGCTCATGAAACCGCAGAGAAAATAGAGCATGTCCCACCATATATAGCCGTATGAGTGAACCTAGGAAGACAAGCATCCCTTTGATATTGCCCCAAGGCTCCTTGGAATCCTTTTCAATTTTCCCTCTGCCCTCATTGGAAATCTTTGGATGCAAAGATGAATTCATGAGGATCCATCCCCTTGGACAATGGAGAAGCTATCATCCAAGTCTCTATCTGACCACAAACAGCCACCTGCCTCTCGATGCCGGCCATTCCAACACAGCCTAGGGCCAGTGGGATAAACACTGTTGGATGAAGGAATAATTTCTGTGTTCAAAACGCACACCGAGTCAATCTCCTCTTCCCTTTAGAATCCAAGGGATTGCCTAGGAAAAAGATGTTCCAAATACCTTTGTCAGCCAGAAAGAAGCAGAGAAAATGAGATCCCTGCCAGGTGCTCCCTGCAGAGAATCTCAGGAACTCTGGCACCCACACTAGATATCTTAGAGCTGGTTCCGTGTGCCAATTGTGAGCTCCACTGGAGACAAGACGTAAGCCCAGGGGGTTTGGGGTGAAAGAGAAGTTTTACCTCCCATCCTGGCATGGATGTGCCCCATGGGCCTGCTCTTTTCT
This sequence comes from Martes martes, assembly GCF_963455335.1. Taxonomy (NCBI): domain Eukaryota; kingdom Metazoa; phylum Chordata; class Mammalia; order Carnivora; family Mustelidae; genus Martes; species Martes martes. The sequence goes on from NW_027666480.1 coordinate 1,051,083, forward strand.
CGGAACACTGACTTCCTGGGACAAGCTGCCTGACTGACTCAGACGCTGATTTCCAAAGTTCAGGTCTCGTGGAGCCAGAGTGAAGAAGGGTCTTCAGGTGCGGAGAAGCAGGCGCCTCCCACCTAACGCCTGCACACCTGCTCCGATTCCTGGGAGAAGGAGAGACACATGCTTGTTTCTTAAGTGGTCATTGACTTCCTTCGAAAGCCGACCAATGCCCTTGTCCTTTGCGGAGAAAGAAACATGCTCTTCCAAACACTCGACTCCTCGGTTCCAAGTGCACCGTGAGTCGGGTTTGGTTCCCCCCGGCTCCAGAGCCCAACTGGGCGGACCCTCCGGAACCACCCTGACAGATGGCCAGCAAACCTGGGGAAACAGGGCACAGTGCTGTGTGGGGGCTCGGCTCCAGGGTCTCTTATGCCCACTCTTGAACCTGGGGAATCAGAGACTCTACAGCTCAGCACTCCGTCCTGTAGAAACAAGCTGCAGTGCCTCACGATCCAGGGTCTCTCACCCAACACCTCCCCACGGCCCCCAGAGCCAGCAGGCTGCACGGACTCCTCTTCCAGGGTGTTTCCCAGGGCAGCTCGCCACTGCCTCCAGTGGTGACGAGCAGCATTGCCACGTCTTCCGGGGTCTCTGGCGCCACGGCTCACCGCTCCCTCCAGTGGCGTGAACTGGCACTGCGGGGCTTTCCACAGACTCCTAAGGCAGCTCCCTAACCCTCCACAGGTCTGAAGCCACACTGGCACGGTCCCTCCAGATTGGGGACCTCTGGGCCACACCCCAGGAACCCACCTGCCACCCAGGAGGAAACTGTACCTTTTGAAGCTGCGCAGAGCCCTCAGAATGGAAAAAACCCACATGCATCCCAGGGGACACCCCCAAATTGGACGGTCCCCACAGTCACAAACGCACACCCTGATGTGCTTCCTGACCCCCAGGTTCGATTCAGCAACTGGGGATCCAGCCTCAGCACCAGGAGGTAGGGCCTGGATCCCCCTAAGCCCTAACCCAAACTCTGGGTTGTGTTTTCAGGCTTCCGTGCCCAGAGACATGGCCAACAATCCCTCCAGATTGGGACCCCCTGAGCCTCAACCAAGGACTCCGCCTACCATCCAGGAGAAAACCATGCCGTTCGGAGCGACCCAGAACCCTCAGACCAGGAGAAACCCACATGCATTCCAGAGGACACCCTCACCTCTGATGGCCCACATGGCAACAAAACCCAGAGACGGACATACCGCTTGACCACCGTCCTTGACTCAGCCCATGGGGGATCCCACCTCAAAGCCCCACTAAAGCCAACCCCAATATTAGTGGCCCACCCAGCCATGAAGCCGGATCTGCCAACCAGCCAGGCACATACCCTCACCTCAGCCCTGAGGGGACGACACCGCAGTGCTGTCAGATAGGGCCTGCCATGCCCCTGGGCCCTAAGCCAAACGATAGGTCAGGTGTACAGGTTTCTGTGCCCAGAGGACTGGCTCCTAAGCCCGTCCGAGTGGGGATGCCTGAGACTCGAACCGGCACATTGCCAGCTTCCTACATTGAAACTGTCATTTGAAGATGAGCAGAAAACAGAGAGCAGGAGAAAACTGTATGATACTGGGTCACCACCAGCATTTGCACACCCCATAGACACAAAACAGAAATGTACCGGTGGTCCGTGTCATCTGGGACATTTTCTGGGTGGATGGGACATTTTCTGGGTGGAAGGCCCCCACGCCTGACCCGGGATCCCACCTGGACGCATCCGCACCCCTCCGGAAAGCATCCCGCGAGTCGGACGCGGGCGACGCCAAAGCCTCCCGCTCCACAGCGCCCGGGACTCCCCTCCCTGGCGCGGGCCGGAAGGGCCGTGCGGACCCCGAGGCCCGGGCTCCAACCCTCGCCTGCCTCCTCAGCCTTCCGAGTCCAGGGTCCTGTGCCCCGGGGCCTCCCCCTGGGCAACCCTGAGTCCCGCGCCCCGAGGCCCCCGACCGCCCCGGCGCCGACGGTGCCCTTCGCAGCCGCGTCCACGCCTCGGGGCGAGAGAAACCTCCGTTCCCCCGCAGGGGCCAGCCGCAGCCCGGGGCGCCCCAGCCGCCCCCAAAGTCGGAGGACGACGCCCGGCCCCAGGCCCTCCCTCAACTCTGCTTCGGGAGTGCTCTCCGGCGCCGGGTCCGCCCAAAGACTCTCCTTCTGACTTCACCGCTCATGAAACCGCAGAGAAAATAGAGCATGTCCCACCATATATAGCCGTATGAGTGAACCTAGGAAGACAAGCATCCCTTTGATATTGCCCCAAGGCTCCTTGGAATCCTTTTCAATTTTCCCTCTGCCCTCATTGGAAATCTTTGGATGCAAAGATGAATTCATGAGGATCCATCCCCTTGGACAATGGAGAAGCTATCATCCAAGTCTCTATCTGACCACAAACAGCCACCTGCCTCTCGATGCCGGCCATTCCAACACAGCCTAGGGCCAGTGGGATAAACACTGTTGGATGAAGGAATAATTTCTGTGTTCAAAACGCACACCGAGTCAATCTCCTCTTCCCTTTAGAATCCAAGGGATTGCCTAGGAAAAAGATGTTCCAAATACCTTTGTCAGCCAGAAAGAAGCAGAGAAAATGAGATCCCTGCCAGGTGCTCCCTGCAGAGAATCTCAGGAACTCTGGCACCCACACTAGATATCTTAGAGCTGGTTCCGTGTGCCAATTGTGAGCTCCACTGGAGACAAGACGTAAGCCCAGGGGGTTTGGGGTGAAAGAGAAGTTTTACCTCCCATCCTGGCATGGATGTGCCCCATGGGCCTGCTCTTTTCTCGGAACACTGACTTCCTGGGACAAGCTGCCTGACTGACTCAGACGCTGATTTCCAAAGTTCAGGTCTCGTGGAGCCAGAGTGAAGAAGGGTCTTCAGGTGCGGAGAAGCAGGCGCCTCCCACCTAACGCCTGCACACCTGCTCCGATTCCTGGGAGAAGGAGAGACACATGCTTGTTTCTTAAGTGGTCATTGACTTCCTTCGAAAGCCGACCAATGCCCTTGTCCTTTGCGGAGAAAGAAACATGCTCTTCCAAACACTCGACTCCTCGGTTCCAAGTGCACCGTGAGTCGGGTTTGGTTCCCCCCGGCTCCAGAGCCCAACTGGGCGGACCCTCCGGAACCACCCTGACAGATGGCCAGCAAACCTGGGGAAACAGGGCACAGTGCTGTGTGGGGGCTCGGCTCCAGGGTCTCTTATGCCCACTCTTGAACCTGGGGAATCAGAGACTCTACAGCTCAGCACTCCGTCCTGTAGAAACAAGCTGCAGTGCCTCACGATCCAGGGTCTCTCACCCAACACCTCCCCACGGCCCCCAGAGCCAGCAGGCTGCACGGACTCCTCTTCCAGGGTGTTTCCCAGGGCAGCTCGCCACTGCCTCCAGTGGTGACGAGCAGCATTGCCACGTCTTCCGGGGTCTCTGGCGCCACGGCTCACCGCTCCCTCCAGTGGCGTGAACTGGCACTGCGGGGCTTTCCACAGACTCCTAAGGCAGCTCCCTAACCCTCCACAGGTCTGAAGCCACACTGGCACGGTCCCTCCAGATTGGGGACCTCTGGGCCACACCCCAGGAACCCACCTGCCACCCAGGAGGAAACTGTACCTTTTGAAGCTGCGCAGAGCCCTCAGAATGGAAAAAACCCACATGCATCCCAGGGGACACCCCCAAATTGGACGGTCCCCACAGTCACAAACGCACACCCTGATGTGCTTCCTGACCCCCAGGTTCGATTCAGCAACTGGGGATCCAGCCTCAGCACCAGGAGGTAGGGCCTGGATCCCCCTAAGCCCTAACCCAAACTCTGGGTTGTGTTTTCAGGCTTCCGTGCCCAGAGACATGGCCAACAATCCCTCCAGATTGGGACCCCCTGAGCCTCAACCAAGGACTCCGCCTACCATCCAGGAGAAAACCATGCCGTTCGGAGCGACCCAGAACCCTCAGACCAGGAGAAACCCACATGCATTCCAGAGGACACCCTCACCTCTGATGGCCCACATGGCAACAAAACCCAGAGACGGACATACCGCTTGACCACCGTCCTTGACTCAGCCCATGGGGGATCCCACCTCAAAGCCCCACTAAAGCCAACCCCAATATTAGTGGCCCACCCAGCCATGAAGCCGGATCTGCCAACCAGCCAGGCACATACCCTCACCTCAGCCCTGAGGGGACGACACCGCAGTGCTGTCAGATAGGGCCTGCCATGCCCCTGGGCCCTAAGCCAAACGATAGGTCAGGTGTACAGGTTTCTGTGCCCAGAGGACTGGCTCCTAAGCCCGTCCGAGTGGGGATGCCTGAGACTCGAACCGGCACATTGCCAGCTTCCTACATTGAAACTGTCATTTGAAGATGAGCAGAAAACAGAGAGCAGGAGAAAACTGTATGATACTGGGTCACCACCAGCATTTGCACACCCCATAGACACAAAACAGAAATGTACCGGTGGTCCGTGTCATCTGGGACATTTTCTGGGTGGACGGGACATTTTCTGGGTGGAAGGCCCCCACGCCTGGCCCGGGATCCCACCTGGACGCATCCGCACCCCTCCGGAAAGCATCCCGCGAGTCGGACGCGGGCGACGCCAAAGCCTCCCGCTCCACAGCGCCCGGGACTCCCCTCCCTGGCGCGGGCCGGAAGGGCCGTGCGGACCCCGAGGCCCGGGCTCCAACCCTCGCCTGCCTCCTCAGCCTTCCGAGTCCGGGGTCCTGTGCCCCGGGGCCTCCCCCTGGGCAACCCTGAGTCCCGCGCCCCGAGGCCCCCGACCGCCCCGGCGCCGACGGTGCCCTTCGCAGCCGCGTTCACGCCTGGGGGCGAGAGAAACCTCCGTTCCCCCGCAGGGGGAAGCCGCAGCCCGGGGCGCCCCTGCCGCCCCCAACGTCGGAGCACGACGCCCGGCCCCAGGCCCTCCCTCAACTCTGCTCCGGGAGGGCTCCCCGGCGCCGGGGCCGCCGGCGGGTCCGCGTCCTCTCGGCGCGTTTTCCGGGGGGCCGCGCCGGGCCCCGAGCGAGAAAGGGCCCTCGGCCCCGGGGACCAGGCCGGTCCCCGGGGCTGCCCAACGCCGGACGATTCTCACGAGCGTTCTGCCCAAACCGATCCCGGTTTGGGCAGAACGCTCGTGAGAATCGGCCGGAAAACGCCCGGCGAACTCGCTTCGGGCGCAGCCCGTCTGCGGGGCCGCCCCCCGCGCCTGGCCCGGGACCCCGCGGGGTCGCGCCCGCGCCCCGCCGGAAAGCCACCCGCGAGTCCGCCGCGTGCGACGCCGACGCCTCCCGCTCCTCAGCGCCCGGGGCTCCCCTCCCTGGCGCGGGCCGGTGGGGCCGGGCGGGCCCCGAGGCCCGGGCTCCAACCCTCGCCTGCCTCCTCAGCCTTCCGAGTCAGGGGTCCTGTGCCCCGGGGCCTCCCCCTGGGCAACACTGAGTCCCGCGCCCCGAGGCCCCCGACCGCCCCGGCGCCGACGGTGCCCTTCGCAGCCGCGTCCACGCCTCGGGGCGAGAGAAACCTCCGTTCCCCCGCAGGGGGAAGCCGCAGCCCGGGGCGCCCCAGCCGCCCCCAAAGTCGGAGCACGACGCCCGGCCCCAGGCCCTCCCTCAACTCTGCTCCGGGAGGGCTCCCCGGCGCCGGGGCCGCCGGCGGGTCCGCGTACTCTCGGCGCGTTTTCCGGGGGGCCGCGCCGGGCCCCGAGCGAGAAAGGGCCCTCGGCCCCGGGGACCAGGCCGGTCCCCGGGGCTGCCCAACGCCGGCCGATTCTCACGAGCGTTCTGCCCAAACCGATCCCGGGTTGGGCAGAACGCTCGTGAGAATCGGCCGGAAAACGCCCGGCGAACTCGCTTCGGGCGCAGCCCGTCTGCGGGGCCGCCCCCCGCGCCTGGCCCGGGACCCCGCGGGGTCGCGCCCGCTCCCCGCCGGAAAGCCCCCCGCGAGTCCGCCGCGCGCGACGCCGACGCCTCCCGCTCCTCAGCGCCCGGGGCTCCCCTCCCTGGCGCGGGCCGGTGGGGCCGGGCGGGCCCCGAGGCCCGGGCTCCAACCCTCGCCTGCCTCCTCAGCCTTCCGAGTCCGGGGTCCTGTGCCCCGGGGCCTCCCCCTGGGCAACCCTGAGTCCCGCGCCCCGAGGCCCCCGACCGCCCCGGCGCCGACGGTGCCCTTCGCAGCCGCGTCCACGCCTCGGGGCGAGAGAAACCTCCATTCCCCCGCAGGGGCCAGCCGCAGCCCGGGGCGCCCCAGCCGCCCCCAAAGTCGGAGGACGACGCCCGGCCCCAGGCCCTCCCTCAACTCTGCTTCGGGAGTGCTCTCCGGCGCCGGGTCCGCCCAAAGACTCTCCTTCTGACTTCACCGCTCATGAAACCGCAGAGAAAATAGAGCATGTCCCACCATATATAGCCGTATGAGTGAACCTAGGAAGACAAGCATCCCTTTGATATTGCCCCAAGGCTCCTTGGAATCCTTTTCAATTTTCCCTCTGCCCTCATTGGAAATCTTTGGATGCAAAGATGAATTCATGAGGATCCATCCCCTTGGACAATGGAGAAGCTATCATCCAAGTCTCTATCTGACCACAAACAGCCACCTGCCTCTCGATGCCGGCCATTCCAACACAGCCTAGGGCCAGTGGGATAAACACTGTTGGATGAAGGAATAATTTCTGTGTTCAAAACGCACACCGAGTCAATCTCCTCTTCCCTTTAGAATCCAAGGGATTGCCTAGGAAAAAGATGTTCCAAATACCTTTGTCAGCCAGAAAGAAGCAGAGAAAATGAGATCCCTGCCAGGTGCTCCCTGCAGAGAATCTCAGGAACTCTGGCACCCACACTAGATATCTTAGAGCTGGTTCCGTGTGCCAATTGTGAGCTCCACTGGAGACAAGACGTAAGCCCAGGGGGTTTGGGGTGAAAGAGAAGTTTTACCTCCCATCCTGGCATGGATGTGCCCCATGGGCCTGCTCTTTTCTCGGAACACTGACTTCCTGGGACAAGCTGCCTGACGGACTCAGACGCTGATTTCCAAAGTTCAGGTCTCGTGGAGCCAGAGTGAAGAAGGGTCTTCAGGTGCGGAGAAGCAGGCGCCTCCCACCTAACGCCTGCACACCTGCTCCGATTCCTGGGAGAAGGAGAGACACATGCTTGTTTCTTAAGTGGTCATTGACTTCCTTCGAAAGCCGACCAATGCCCTTGTCCTTTGCGGAGAAAGAAACATGCTCTTCCAAACACTCGACTCCTCGGTTCCAAGTGCACCGTGAGTCGGGTTTGGTTCCCCCCGGCTCCAGAGCCCAACTGGGCGGACCCTCCGGAACCACCCTGACAGATGGCCAGCAAACCTGGGGAAACAGGGCACAGTGCTGTGTGGGGGCTCGGCTCCAGGGTCTCTTAGGCCCACTCTTGAACCTGGGGAATCAGAGACTCTACAGCTCAGCACTCCGTCCTGTAGAAACAAGCTGCAGTGCCTCACGATCCAGGGTCTCTCACCCAACACCTCCCCACGGCCCCCAGAGCCAGCAGGCTGCACGGACTCCTCTTCCAGGGTGTTTCCCAGGGCAGCTCGCCACTGCCTCCAGTGGTGACGAGCAGCATTGCCACGTCTTCCGGGGTCTCTGGCGCCACGGCTCACCGCTCCCTCCAGTGGCGTGAACTGGCACTGCGGGGCTTTCCACAGACTCCTAAGGCAGCTCCCTAACCCTCCACAGGTCTGAAGCCACACTGGCACGGTCCCTCCAGATTGGGGACCTCTGGGCCACACCCCAGGAACCCACCTGCCACCCAGGAGGAAACTGTACCTTTTGAAGCTGCGCAGAGCCCTCAGAATGGAAAAAACCCACATGCATCCCAGGGGACACCCCCAAATTGGACGGTCCCCACAGTCACAAACGCACACCCTGATGTGCTTCCTGACCCCCAGGTTCGATTCAGCAACTGGGGATCCAGCCTCAGCACCAGGAGGTAGGGCCTGGATCCCCCTAAGCCCTAACCCAAACTCTGGGTTGTGTTTTCAGGCTTCCGTGCCCAGAGACATGGCCAACAATCCCTCCAGATTGGGACCCCCTGAGCCTCAACCAAGGACTCCGCCTACCATCCAGGAGAAAACCATGCCGTTCGGAGCGACCCAGAACCCTCAGACCAGGAGAAACCCACATGCATTCCAGAGGACACCCTCACCTCTGATGGCCCACATGGCAACAAAACCCAGAGACGGACATACCGCTTGACCACCGTCCTTGACTCAGCCCATGGGGGATCCCACCTCAAAGCCCCACTAAAGCCAACCCCAATATTAGTGGCCCACCCAGCCATGAAGCCGGATCTGCCAACCAGCCAGGCACATACCCTCACCTCAGCCCTGAGGGGACGACACCGCAGTGCTGTCAGATAGGGCCTGCCATGCCCCTGGGCCCTAAGCCAAACGATAGGTCAGGTGTACAGGTTTCTGTGCCCAGAGGACTGGCTCCTAAGCCCGTCCGAGTGGGGATGCCTGAGACTCGAACCGGCACATTGCCAGCTTCCTACATTGAAACTGTCATTTGAAGATGAGCAGAAAACAGAGAGCAGGAGAAAACTGTATGATACTGGGTCACCACCAGCATTTGCACACCCCATAGACACAAAACAGAAATGTACCGGTGGTCCGTGTCATCTGGGACATTTTCTGGGTGGATGGGACATTTTCTGGGTGGAAGGCCCCCACGCCTGACCCGGGATCCCACCTGGACGCATCCGCACCCCTCCGGAAAGCATCCCGCGAGTCGGACGCGGGCGACGCCAAAGCCTCCCGCTCCACAGCGCCCGGGACTCCCCTCCCTGGCGCGGGCCGGAAGGGCCGTGCGGACCCCGAGACCCGGGCTCCAACCCTCGCCTGCCTCCTCAGCCTTCCGAGTCCGGGGTCCTGTGCCCCGGGGCCTCCCCCTGGGCAACCCTGAGTCCCGCGCCCCGAGGCCCCCGACCGCCCCGGCGCCGACGGTGCCCTTCGCAGCCGCGTCCACGCCTCGGGGCGAGAGAAACCTCCGTTCCCCCGCAGGGGGAAGCCGCAGCCCGGGGCGCCCCTGCCGCCCCCAACGTCGGAGCACGACGCCCGGCCCCAGGCCCTCCCTCAACTCTGCTCCGGGAGGGCTCCCCGGCGCCGGGGCCGCCGGCGGGTCCGCGTCCTCTCGGCGCGTTTTCCGGGGGGCCGCGCCGGGCCCCGAGCGAGAAAGGGCCCTCGGCCCCGGGGACCAGGCCGGTCCCCGGGGCTGCCCAACGCCGGCCGATTCTCACGAGCGTTCTGCCCAAACCGATCCCGGTTTGGGCAGAACGCTTGTGAGAATCGGCCGGAAAACGCCCGGCGAACTCGCTTCGGGCGCAGCCCGTCTGCGGGGCCGCCCCCCGCGCCTGGCCCGGGAACGCGCGGTGTCGCACCCGCGCCCCGCCGGAAAACCCCCCGCGAGTCCGCCCCGCGCGACGCCGATGCCTCCCGCTCCTCAGCGCCCGGGGCTCCCCTCCCTGGCGCGGGCCGGTGGGGCCGGGCGGGCCCCGAGGCCCGGGCTCCAACCCTCGCCTGCCTCCTCAGCCTTCCGAGTCCGGGGTCCTGTGCCCCGGGGCCTCCCCCTGGGCAACCCTGAGTCCCGCGCCCCGAGGCCCCCGACCGCCCCGGCGCCGACGGTGCCCTTCGCAGCCGCGTCCACGCCTCGGGGCGAGAGAAACCTCCGTTCCCCCGCAGGGGGAAGCCGCAGCCCGGGGCGCCCCAGCCGCCCCCAAAGTCGGAGCACGACGCCCGGCCCCAGGCCCTCCCTCAACTCTGCTCCGGGAGGGCTCCCCGGCGCCGGGGCCGCCGGCGGGTCCGCGTCCTCTCGGCCTGTTTTCCGGGGGGCCGCGCTGGGCCCTGAGCGAGAAAGGGCCCTCGGCCCCGGGGACCAGGCCGGTCCCCGGGGCTGCCCAACGCCGGCCGATTCTCACGAGCGTTCTGCCCAAACCGATCCCGGTTTGGGCAGAACGCTCGTGAGAATCGGCCGGAAAACGCCCGGCGAACTCGCTTCGGGCGCAGCCCGTCTGCGGGGCCGCCCCCCGCGCCTGGCCCGGGACCCCGCGGGGTCGCGCCCGCGCCCCGCCGGAAAGCCCCCGGCGAGTCCGCCGCGCGCGACGCCGACGCCTCCTGCTCCTCAGCGCCCGGGGCTCCAACCCTCGCCTGCCTCCTCAGCCTTCCGAGTCCGGGGTCCTGTGCCCCGGGGCCTCCCCCTGGGCAACCCTGAGTCCCGCGCCCCGAGGCCCCCGACCGCCCCGGCGCCGACGGTGCCCTTCGCAGCCGCGTCCACGCCTCGGGGCGAGAGAAACCTCCGTTCCCCCGCAGGGGCCAGCCGCAGCCCGGGGCGCCCCAGCCGCCCCCAAAGTCGGAGGACGACGCCCGGCCCCAGGCCCTCCCTCAACTCTGCTTCGGGAGTGCTCTCCGGCGCCGGGTCCGCCCAAAGACTCTCCTTCTGACTTCACCGCTCATGAAACCGCAGAGAAAATAGAGCATGTCCCACCATATATAGCCGTATGAGTGAACCTAGGAAGACAAGCATCCCTTTGATATTGCCCCAAGGCTCCTTGGAATCCTTTTCAATTTTCCCTCTGCCCTCATTGGAAATCTTTGGATGCAAAGATGAATTCATGAGGATCCATCCCCTTGGACAATGGAGAAGCTATCATCCAAGTCTCTATCTGACCACAAACAGCCACCTGCCTCTCGATGCCGGCCATTCCAACACAGCCTAGGGCCAGTGGGATAAACACTGTTGGATGAAGGAATAATTTCTGTGTTCAAAACGCACACCGAGTCAATCTCCTCTTCCCTTTAGAATCCAAGGGATTGCCTAGGAAAAAGATGTTCCAAATACCTTTGTCAGCCAGAAAGAAGCAGAGAAAATGAGATCCCTGCCAGGTGCTCCCTGCAGAGAATCTCAGGAACTCTGGCACCCACACTAGATATCTTAGAGCTGGTTCCGTGTGCCAATTGTGAGCTCCACTGGAGACAAGACGTAAGCCCAGGGGGTTTGGGGTGAAAGAGAAGTTTTACCTCCCATCCTGGCATGGATGTGCCCCATGGGCCTGCTCTTTTCTCGGAACACTGACTTCCTGGGACAAGCTGCCTGACGGACTCAGACGCTGATTTCCAAACTTCAGGTCTCGTGGAGCCAGAGTGAAGAAGGGTCTTCAGGTGCGGAGAAGCAGGCGCCTCCCACCTAACGCCTGCACACCTGCTCCGATTCCTGGGAGAAGGAGAGACACATGCTTGTTTCTTAAGTGGTCATTGACTTCCTTCGAAAGCCGACCAATGCCCTTGTCCTTTGCGGAGAAAGAAACATGCTCTTCCAAACACTCGACTCCTCGGTTCCAAGTGCACCGTGAGTCGGGTTTGGTTCCCCCCGGCTCCAGAGCCCAACTGGGCGGACCCTCCGGAACCACCCTGACAGATGGCCAGCAAACCTGGGGAAACAGGGCACAGTGCTGTGTGGGGGCTCGGCTCCAGGGTCTCTTATGCCCACTCTTGAACCTGGGGAATCAGAGACTATACAGCTCAGCACTCCGTCCTGGAGAAACAAGCTGCAGTGCCTCACGATCCAGGGTCTCTCACCCAACACCTCCCCACGGCCCCCAGAGCCAGCAGGCTGCACGGACTCCTCTTCCAGGGTGTTTCCCAGGGCAGCTCGCCACTGCCTCCAGTGGTGACGAGCAGCATTGCCACGTCTTCCGGGGTCTCTGGCGCCACGGCTCACCGCTCCCTCCAGTGGCGTGAACTGGCACTGCGGGGCTTTCCACAGACTCCTAAGGCAGCTCCCTAACCCTCCACAGGTCTGAAGCCACACTGGCACGGTCCCTCCAGATTGGGGACCTCTGGGCCACACCCCAGGAACCCACCTGCCACCCAGGAGGAAACTGTACCTTTTGAAGCTGCGCAGAGCCCTCAGAATGGAAAAAACCCACATGCATCCCAGGGGACACCCCCAAATTGGACGGTCCCCACAGTCACAAACGCACACCCTGATGTGCTTCCTGACCCCCAGGTTCGATTCAGCAACTGGGGATCCAGCCTCAGCACCAGGAGGTAGGGCCTGGATCCCCCTAAGCCCTAACCCAAACTCTGGGTTGTGTTTTCAGGCTTCCGTGCCCAGAGACATGGCCAACAATCCCTCCAGATTGGGACCCCCTGAGCCTCAACCAAGGACTCCGCCTACCATCCAGGAGAAAACCATGCCGTTCGGAGCGACCCAGAACCCTCAGACCAGGAGAAACCCACATGCATTCCAGAGGACACCCTCACCTCTGATGGCCCACATGGCAACAAAACCCAGAGACGGACATACCGCTTGACCACCGTCCTTGACTCAGCCCATGGGGGATCCCACCTCAAAGCCCCACTAAAGCCAACCCCAATATTAGTGGCCCACCCAGCCATGAAGCCGGATCTGCCAACCAGCCAGGCACATACCCTCACCTCAGCCCTGAGGGGACGACACCGCAGTGCTGTCAGATAGGGCCTTCCATGCCCCTGGGCCCTAAGCCAAACGATAGGTCAGGTGTACAGGTTTCTGTGCCCAGAGGACTGGCTCCTAAGCCCGTCCGAGTGGGGATGCCTGAGACTCGAACCGGCACATTGCCAGCTTCCTACATTGAAACTGTCATTTGAAGATGAGCAGAAAACAGAGAGCAGGAGAAAACTGTATGATACTGGGTCACCACCAGCATTTGCACACCCCATAGACACAAAACAGAAATGTACCGGTGGTCCGTGTCATCTGGGACATTTTCTGGGTGGATGGGACATTTTCTGGGTGGAAGGCCCCCACGCCTGACCCGGGATCCCACCTGGACGCATCCGCACCCCTCCGGAAAGCATCCCGCGAGTCGGACGCGGGCGACGCCAAAGCCTCCCGCTCCACAGCGCCCGGGACTCCCCTCCCTGGCGCGGGCCGGAAGGGCCGTGCGGACCCCGAGACCCGGGCTCCAACCCTCGCCTGCCTCCTCAGCCTTCCGAGTCCGGGGTCCTGTGCCCCGGGGCCTCCCCCTGGGCAACCCTGAGTCCCGCGCCCCGAGGCCCCCGACCGCCCCGGCGCCGACGGTGCCCTTCGCAGCCGCGTCCACGCCTCGGGGCGAGAGAAACCTCCGTTCCCCCGCAGGGGGAAGCCGCAGCCCGGGGCGCCCCAGCCGCCCCCAAAGTCGGAGCACGACGCCCGGCCCCAGGCCCTCCCTCAACTCTGCTCCGGGAGGGCTCCCCGGCGCCGGGGCCGCCGGCGGGTCCGCGTCCTCTCGGCGCGTTTTCCGGGGGGCCGCGCCGGGCCCCGAGTGAGAAAGGGCCCTCGGCCCCGGGGACCAGGCCGGTCCTCGGGGCTGCCCAACGCCGGCCGATTCTCACGAGCGTTCTGCCCAAACCGATCCCGGTTTGGGCAGAACGCTCGTGAGAATCGGCCGGAAAACGCCCGGCGAACTCGCTTCGGGCGCAGCCCGTCTGCGGGGCCGCCCCCCGCGCCTGGCCCGGGACCCCGCGGGGTCGCGCCCGCGCCCCGCCGGAAAGCCCCCGGCGAGTCCGCCGCGCGCGACGCCGACGCCTCCCGCTCCTCAGCGCCCGGGGCTCCCCTCCCTGGCGCGGGCCGGTGGGGCCGGGCGGGCCCCGAGGCCCGGGCTCCAACCCTCGCCTGCCTCCTCAGCCTTCCGAGTCCGGGGTCCTGTGCCCCGGGGCCTCCCCCTGGGCAACCCTGAGTCCCGCGCCCCGAGGCCCCCGACCGCCCCGGCGCCGACGGTGCCCTTCGCAGCCGCGTCCACGCCTCGGGGCGAGAGAAACCTCCGTTCCCCCGCAGGGGCCAGCCGCAGCCCGGGGCGCCCCAGCCGCCCCCAAAGTCGGAGGACGACGCCCGGCCCCAGGCCCTCCCTCAACTCTGCTTCGGGAGTGCTCTCCGGCGCCGGGTCCGCCCAAAGACTCTCCTTCTGACTTCACCGCTCATGAAACCGCAGAGAAAATAGAGCATGTCCCACCATATATAGCCGTATGAGTGAACCTAGGAAGACAAGCATCCCTTTGATATTGCCCCAAGGCTCCTTGGAATCCTTTTCAATTTTCCCTCTGCCCTCATTGGAAATCTTTGGATGCAAAGATGAATTCATGAGGATCCATCCCCTTGGACAATGGAGAAGCTATCATCCAAGTCTCTATCTGACCACAAACAGCCACCTGCCTCTCGATGCCTCGGCCATTCCAACACAGCCTAGGGCCAGTGGGATAAACACTGTTGGATGAAGGAATAATTTCTGTGTTCAAAACGCACACCGAGTCAATCTCCTCTTCCCTTTAGAATCCAAGGGATTGCCTAGGAAAAAGATGTTCCAAATACCTTTGTCAGCCAGAAAGAAGCAGAGAAAATGAGATCCCTGCCAGGTGCTCCCTGCAGAGAATCTCAGGAACTCTGGCACCCACACTAGATATCTTAGAGCTGGTTCCGTGTGCCAATTGTGAGCTCCACTGGAGACAAGACGTAAGCCCAGGGGGTTTGGGGTGAAAGAGAAGTTTTACCTCCCATCCTGGCATGGATGTGCCCCATGGGCCTGCTCTTTTCTCGGAACACTGACTTCCTGGGACAAGCTGCCTGACGGACTCAGACGCTGATTTCCAAAGTTCAGGTCTCGTGGAGCCAGAGTGAAGAAGGGTCTTCAGGTGCGGAGAAGCAGGCGCCTCCCACCTAACGCCTGCACACCTGCTCCGATTCCTGGGAGAAGGAGAGACACATGCTTGTTTCTTAAGTGGTCATTGACTTCCTTCGAAAGCCGACCAATGCCCTTGTCCTTTGCAGAGAAAGAAACATGCTCTTCCAAACACTCGACTCCTCGGTTCCAAGTGCACCGTGAGTCGGGTTTGGTTCCCCCCGGCTCCAGAGCCCAACTGGGCGGACCCTCCGGAACCACCCTGACAGATGGCCAGCAAACCTGGGGAAACAGGGCACAGTGCTGTGTGGGGGCTCGGCTCCAGGGTCTCTTATGCCCACTCTTGAACCTGGGGAATCAGAGACTATACAGCTCAGCACTCCGTCCTGGAGAAACAAGCTGCAGTGCCTCACGATCCAGGGTCTCTCACCCAACACCTCCCCACGGCCCCCAGAGCCAGCAGGCTGCACGGACTCCTCTTCCAGGGTGTTTCCCAGGGCAGCTCGCCACTGCCTCCAGTGGTGACGAGCAGCATTGCCACGTCTTCCGGGGTCTCTGGCGCCACGGCTCACCGCTCCCTCCAGTGGCGTGAACTGGCACTGCGGGGCTTTCCACAGACTCCTAAGGCAGCTCCCTAACCCTCCACAGGTCTGAAGCCACACTGGCACGGTCCCTCCAGATTGGGGACCTCTGGGCCACACCCCAGGAACCCACCTGCCACCCAGGAGGAAACTGTACCTTTTGAAGCTGCGCAGAGCCCTCAGAATGGAAAAAACCCACATGCATCCCAGGGGACACCCCCAAATTGGACGGTCCCCACAGTCACAAACGCACACCCTGATGTGCTTCCTGACCCCCAGGTTCGATTCAGCAACTGGGGATCCAGCCTCAGCACCAGGAGGTAGGGCCTGGATCCCCCTAAGCCCTAACCCAAACTCTGGGTTGTGTTTTCAGGCTTCCGTGCCCAGAGACATGGCCAACAATCCCTCCAGATTGGGACCCCCTGAGCCTCAACCAAGGACTCCGCCTACCATCCAGGAGAAAACCATGCCGTTCGGAGCGACCCAGAACCCTCAGACCAGGAGAAACCCACATGCATTCCAGAGGACACCCTCACCTCTGATGGCCCACATGGCAACAAAACCCAGAGACGGACATACCGCTTGACCACCGTCCTTGACTCAGCCCATGGGGGATCCCACCTCAAAGCCCCACTAAAGCCAACCCCAATATTAGTGGCCCACCCAGCCATGAAGCCGGATCTGCCAACCAGCCAGGCACATACCCTCACCTCAGCCCTGAGGGGACGACACCGCAGTGCTGTCAGATAGGGCCTGCCATGCCCCTGGGCCCTAAGCCAAACGATAGGTCAGGTGTACAGGTTTCTGTGCCCAGAGGACTGGCTCCTAAGCCCGTCCGAGTGGGGATGCCTGAGACTCGAACCGGCACATTGCCAGCTTCCTACATTGAAACTGTCATTTGAAGATGAGCAGAAAACAGAGAGCAGGAGAAAACTGTATGATACTGGGTCACCACCAGCATTTGCACACCCCATAGACACAAAACAGAAATGTACCGGTGGTCCGTGTCATCTGGGACATTTTCTGGGTGGATGGGACATTTTCTGGGTGGAAGGCCCCCACGCCTGACCCGGGATCCCACCTGGACGCATCCGCACCCCTCCGGAAAGCATCCCGCGAGTCGGACGCGGGCGACGCCAAAGCCTCCCGCTCCACAGCGCCCGGGACTCCCCTCCCTGGCGCGGGCCGGAAGGGCCGTGCGGACCCCGAGACCCGGGCTCCAACCCTCGCCTGCCTCCTCAGCCTTCCGAGTCCGGGGTCCTGTGCCCCGGGGCCTCCCCCTGGGCAACCCTGAGTCCCGCGCCCCGAGGCCCCCGACCGCCCCGGCGCCGACGGTGCCCTTCGCAGCCGCGTCCACGCCTCGGGGCGAGAGAAACCTCCGTTCCCCCGCAGGGGGAAGCCGCAGCCCGGGGCGCCCCAGCCGCCCCCAAAGTCGGAGCACGACGCCCGGCCCCAGGCCCTCCCTCAACTCTGCTCCGGGAGGGCTCCCCGGCGCCGGGGCCGCCGGCGGGTCCGCGTCCTCTCGGCGCGTTTTCCGGGGGGCCGCGCCGGGCCCCGAGTGAGAAAGGTCCCTCGGCCCCGGGGACCAGGCCGGTCCCCGGGGCTGCCCAACGCCGGCCGATTCTCACGAGCGTTCTGCCCAAACC
This sequence comes from Martes martes, assembly GCF_963455335.1. Lineage (NCBI taxonomy): Eukaryota > Metazoa > Chordata > Mammalia > Carnivora > Mustelidae > Martes > Martes martes. Next base: position 1,067,971 of record NW_027666480.1, read on the forward strand.
GATCCCGGTTTGGGCAGAACGCTCGTGAGAATCGGCCGGAAAACGCCCGGCGAACTCGCTTCGGGCGCAGCCCGTCTGCGGGGCCGCCCCCCGCGCCTGGCCCGGGACCCCGCGGGGTCGCGCCCGCGCCCCGCCGGAAAGCCCCCGGCGAGTCCGCCGCGCGCGACGCCGACGCCTCCCGCTCCTCAGCGCCCGGGGCTCCCCTCCCTGGCGCGGGCCGGTGGGGCCGGGCGGGCCCCGAGGCCCGGGCTCCAACCCTCGCCTGCCTCCTCAGCCTTCCGAGTCCGGGGTCCTGTGCCCCGGGGCCTCCCCCTGGGCAACCCTGAGTCCCGCGCCCCGAGGCCCCCGACCGCCCCGGCGCCGACGGTGCCCTTCGCAGCCGCGTCCACGCCTCGGGGCGAGAGAAACCTCCGTTCCCCCGCAGGGGCCAGCCGCAGCCCGGGGCGCCCCAGCCGCCCCCAAAGTCGGAGGACGACGCCCGGCCCCAGGCCCTCCCTCAACTCTGCTTCGGGAGTGCTCTCCGGCGCCGGGTCCGCCCAAAGACTCTCCTTCTGACTTCACCGCTCATGAAACCGCAGAGAAAATAGAGCATGTCCCACCATATATAGCCGTATGAGTGAACCTAGGAAGACAAGCATCCCTTTGATATTGCCCCAAGGCTCCTTGGAATCCTTTTCAATTTTCCCTCTGCCCTCATTGGAAATCTTTGGATGCAAAGATGAATTCATGAGGATCCATCCCCTTGGACAATGGAGAAGCTATCATCCAAGTCTCTATCTGACCACAAACAGCCACCTGCCTCTCGATGCCTCGGCCATTCCAACACAGCCTAGGGCCAGTGGGATAAACACTGTTGGATGAAGGAATAATTTCTGTGTTCAAAACGCACACCGAGTCAATCTCCTCTTCCCTTTAGAATCCAAGGGATTGCCTAGGAAAAAGATGTTCCAAATACCTTTGTCAGCCAGAAAGAAGCAGAGAAAATGAGATCCCTGCCAGGTGCTCCCTGCAGAGAATCTCAGGAACTCTGGCACCCACACTAGATATCTTAGAGCTGGTTCCGTGTGCCAATTGTGAGCTCCACTGGAGACAAGACGTAAGCCCAGGGGGTTTGGGGTGAAAGAGAAGTTTTACCTCCCATCCTGGCATGGATGTGCCCCATGGGCCTGCTCTTTTCTCGGAACACTGACTTCCTGGGACAAGCTGCCTGACGGACTCAGACGCTGATTTCCAAAGTTCAGGTCTCGTGGAGCCAGAGTGAAGAAGGGTCTTCAGGTGCGGAGAAGCAGGCGCCTCCCACCTAACGCCTGCACACCTGCTCCGATTCCTGGGAGAAGGAGAGACACATGCTTGTTTCTTAAGTGGTCATTGACTTCCTTCGAAAGCCGACCAATGCCCTTGTCCTTTGCAGAGAAAGAAACATGCTCTTCCAAACACTCGACTCCTCGGTTCCAAGTGCACCGTGAGTCGGGTTTGGTTCCCCCCGGCTCCAGAGCCCAACTGGGCGGACCCTCCGGAACCACCCTGACAGATGGCCAGCAAACCTGGGGAAACAGGGCACAGTGCTGTGTGGGGGCTCGGCTCCAGGGTCTCTTATGCCCACTCTTGAACCTGGGGAATCAGAGACTATACAGCTCAGCACTCCGTCCTGTAGAAACAAGCTGCAGTGCCTCACGATCCAGGGTCTCTCACCCAACACCTCCCCACGGCCCCCAGAGCCAGCAGGCTGCACGGACTCCTCTTCCAGGGTGTTTCCCAGGGCAGCTCGCCACTGCCTCCAGTGGTGACGAGCAGCATTGCCACGTCTTCCGGGGTCTCTGGCGCCACGGCTCACCGCTCCCTCCAGTGGCGTGAACTGGCACTGCGGGGCTTTCCACAGACTCCTAAGGCAGCTCCCTAACCCTCCACAGGTCTGAAGCCACACTGGCACGGTCCCTCCAGATTGGGGACCTCTGGGCCACACCCCAGGAACCCACCTGCCACCCAGGAGGAAACTGTACCTTTTGAAGCTGCGCAGAGCCCTCAGAATGGAAAAAACCCACATGCATCCCAGGGGACACCCCCAAATTGGACGGTCCCCACAGTCACAAACGCACACCCTGATGTGCTTCCTGACCCCCAGGTTCGATTCAGCAACTGGGGATCCAGCCTCAGCACCAGGAGGTAGGGCCTGGATCCCCCTAAGCCCTAACCCAAACTCTGGGTTGTGTTTTCAGGCTTCCGTGCCCAGAGACATGGCCAACAATCCCTCCAGATTGGGACCCCCTGAGCCTCAACCAAGGACTCCGCCTACCATCCAGGAGAAAACCATGCCGTTCGGAGCGACCCAGAACCCTCAGACCAGGAGAAACCCACATGCATTCCAGAGGACACCCTCACCTCTGATGGCCCACATGGCAACAAAACCCAGAGACGGACATACCGCTTGACCACCGTCCTTGACTCAGCCCATGGGGGATCCCACCTCAAAGCCCCACTAAAGCCAACCCCAATATTAGTGGCCCACCCAGCCATGAAGCCGGATCTGCCAACCAGCCAGGCACATACCCTCACCTCAGCCCTGAGGGGACGACACCGCAGTGCTGTCAGATAGGGCCTGCCATGCCCCTGGGCCCTAAGCCAAACGATAGGTCAGGTGTACAGGTTTCTGTGCCCAGAGGACTGGCTCCTAAGCCCGTCCGAGTGGGGATGCCTGAGACTCGAACCGGCACATTGCCAGCTTCCTACATGGAAACTGTCATTTGAAGATGAGCAGAAAACAGAGAGCAGGAGAAAACTGTATGATACTGGGTCACCACCAGCATTTGCACACCCCATAGACACAAAACAGAAATGTACCGGTGGTCCGTGTCATCTGGGACATTTTCTGGGTGGATGGGACATTTTCTGGGTGGAAGGCCCCCACGCCTGACCCGGGATCCCACCTGGACGCATCCGCACCCCTCCGGAAAGCATCCCGCGAGTCGGACGCGGGCGACGCCAAAGCCTCCCGCTCCACAGCGCCCGGGACTCCCCTCCCTGGCGCGGGCCGGAAGGGCCGTGCGGACCCCGAGACCCGGGCTCCAACCCTCGCCTGCCTCCTCAGCCTTCCGAGTCCGGGGTCCTGTGCCCCGGGGCCTCCCCCTGGGCAACCCTGAGTCCCGCGCCCCGAGGCCCCCGACCGCCCCGGCGCCGACGGTGCCCTTCGCAGCCGCGTCCACGCCTCGGGGCGAGAGAAACCTCCGTTCCCCCGCAGGGGGAAGCCGCAGCCCGGGGCGCCCCAGCCGCCCCCAACGTCGGAGCACGACGCCCGGCCCCAGGCCCTCCCTCAACTCTGCTCCGGGAGGGCTCCCCGGCGCCGGGGCCGCCGGCGGGTCCGCGTCCTCTCGGCGCGTTTTCCGGGGGGCCGCGCCGGGCCCCGAGTGAGAAAGGGCCCTCGGCCCCGGGGACCAGGCCGGTCCCCGGGGCTGCCCAACGCCGGCCGATTCTCACGAGCGTTCTGCCCAAACCGATCCCGGTTTGGGCAGAACGCTCGTGAGAATCGGCCGGAAAACGCCCGGCGAACTCGCTTCGGGCGCAGCCCGTCTGCGGGGCCGCCCCCCGCGCCTGGCCCGGGACCCCGCGGGGTCGCGCCCGCGCCCCGCCGGAAAGCCCCCGGCGAGTCCGCCGCGCGCGACGCCGACGCCTCCCGCTCCTCAGCGCCCGGGGCTCCCCTCCCTGGCGCGGGCCGGTGGGGCCGGGCGGGCCCCGAGGCCCGGGCTCCAACCCTCGCCTGCCTCCTCAGCCTTCCGAGTCCGGGGTCCTGTGCCCCGGGGCCTCCCCCTGGGCAACCCTGAGTCCCGCGCCCCGAGGCCCCCGACCGCCCCGGCGCCGACGGTGCCCTTCGCAGCCGCGTCCACGCCTCGGGGCGAGAGAAACCTCCGTTCCCCCGCAGGGGCCAGCCGCAGCCCGGGGCGCCCCAGCCGCCCCCAAAGTCGGAGGACGACGCCCGGCCCCAGGCCCTCCCTCAACTCTGCTTCGGGAGTGCTCTCCGGCGCCGGGTCCGCCCAAAGACTCTCCTTCTGACTTCACCGCTCATGAAACCGCAGAGAAAATAGAGCATGTCCCACCATATATAGCCGTATGAGTGAACCTAGGAAGACAAGCATCCCTTTGATATTGCCCCAAGGCTCCTTGGAATCCTTTTCAATTTTCCCTCTGCCCTCATTGGAAATCTTTGGATGCAAAGATGAATTCATGAGGATCCATCCCCTTGGACAATGGAGAAGCTATCATCCAAGTCTCTATCTGACCACAAACAGCCACCTGCCTCTCGATGCCTCGGCCATTCCAACACAGCCTAGGGCCAGTGGGATAAACACTGTTGGATGAAGGAATAATTTCTGTGTTCAAAACGCACACCGAGTCAATCTCCTCTTCCCTTTAGAATCCAAGGGATTGCCTAGGAAAAAGATGTTCCAAATACCTTTGTCAGCCAGAAAGAAGCAGAGAAAATGAGATCCCTGCCAGGTGCTCCCTGCAGAGAATCTCAGGAACTCTGGCACCCACACTAGATATCTTAGAGCTGGTTCCGTGTGCCAATTGTGAGCTCCACTGGAGACAAGACGTAAGCCCAGGGGGTTTGGGGTGAAAGAGAAGTTTTACCTCCCATCCTGGCATGGATGTGCCCCATGGGCCTGCTCTTTTCTCGGAACACTGACTTCCTGGGACAAGCTGCCTGACGGACTCAGACGCTGATTTCCAAACTTCAGGTCTCGTGGAGCCAGAGTGAAGAAGGGTCTTCAGGTGCGGAGAAGCAGGCGCCTCCCACCTAACGCCTGCACACCTGCTCCGATTCCTGGGAGAAGGAGAGACACATGCTTGTTTCTTAAGTGGTCATTGACTTCCTTCGAAAGCCGACCAATGCCCTTGTCCTTTGCGGAGAAAGAAACATGCTCTTCCAAACACTCGACTCCTCGGTTCCAAGTGCACCGTGAGTCGGGTTTGGTTCCCCCCGGCTCCAGAGCCCAACTGGGCGGACCCTCCGGAACCACCCTGACAGATGGCCAGCAAACCTGGGGAAACAGGGCACAGTGCTGTGTGGGGGCTCGGCTCCAGGGTCTCTTATGCCCACTCTTGAACCTGGGGAATCAGAGACTATACAGCTCAGCACTCCGTCCTGGAGAAACAAGCTGCAGTGCCTCACGATCCAGGGTCTCTCACCCAACACCTCCCCACGGCCCCCAGAGCCAGCAGGCTGCACGGACTCCTCTTCCAGGGTGTTTCCCAGGGCAGCTCGCCACTGCCTCCAGTGGTGACGAGCAGCATTGCCACGTCTTCCGGGGTCTCTGGCGCCACGGCTCACCGCTCCCTCCAGTGGCGTGAACTGGCACTGCGGGGCTTTCCACAGACTCCTAAGGCAGCTCCCTAACCCTCCACAGGTCTGAAGCCACACTGGCACGGTCCCTCCAGATTGGGGACCTCTGGGCCACACCCCAGGAACCCACCTGCCACCCAGGAGGAAACTGTACCTTTTGAAGCTGCGCAGAGCCCTCAGAATGGAAAAAACCCACATGCATCCCAGGGGACACCCCCAAATTGGACGGTCCCCACAGTCACAAACGCACACCCTGATGTGCTTCCTGACCCCCAGGTTCGATTCAGCAACTGGGGATCCAGCCTCAGCACCAGGAGGTAGGGCCTGGATCCCCCTAAGCCCTAACCCAAACTCTGGGTTGTGTTTTCAGGCTTCCGTGCCCAGAGACATGGCCAACAATCCCTCCAGATTGGGACCCCCTGAGCCTCAACCAAGGACTCCGCCTACCATCCAGGAGAAAACCATGCCGTTCGGAGCGACCCAGAACCCTCAGACCAGGAGAAACCCACATGCATTCCAGAGGACACCCTCACCTCTGATGGCCCACATGGCAACAAAACCCAGAGACGGACATACCGCTTGACCACCGTCCTTGACTCAGCCCATGGGGGATCCCACCTCAAAGCCCCACTAAAGCCAACCCCAATATTAGTGGCCCACCCAGCCATGAAGCCGGATCTGCCAACCAGCCAGGCACATACCCTCACCTCAGCCCTGAGGGGACGACACCGCAGTGCTGTCAGATAGGGCCTTCCATGCCCCTGGGCCCTAAGCCAAACGATAGGTCAGGTGTACAGGTTTCTGTGCCCAGAGGACTGGCTCCTAAGCCCGTCCGAGTGGGGATGCCTGAGACTCGAACCGGCACATTGCCAGCTTCCTACATTGAAACTGTCATTTGAAGATGAGCAGAAAACAGAGAGCAGGAGAAAACTGTATGATACTGGGTCACCACCAGCATTTGCACACCCCATAGACACAAAACAGAAATGTACCGGTGGTCCGTGTCATCTGGGACATTTTCTGGGTGGATGGGACATTTTCTGGGTGGAAGGCCCCCACGCCTGACCCGGGATCCCACCTGGACGCATCCGCACCCCTCCGGAAAGCATCCCGCGAGTCGGACGCGGGCGACGCCAAAGCCTCCCGCTCCACAGCGCCCGGGACTCCCCTCCCTGGCGCGGGCCGGAAGGGCCGTGCGGACCCCGAGACCCGGGCTCCAACCCTCGCCTGCCTCCTCAGCCTTCCGAGTCCGGGGTCCTGTGCCCCGGGGCCTCCCCCTGGGCAACCCTGAGTCCCGCGCCCCGAGGCCCCCGACCGCCCCGGCGCCGACGGTGCCCTTCGCAGCCGCGTCCACGCCTCGGGGCGAGAGAAACCTCCGTTCCCCCGCAGGGGGAAGCCGCAGCCCGGGGCGCCCCAGCCGCCCCCAAAGTCGGAGCACGACGCCCGGCCCCAGGCCCTCCCTCAACTCTGCTCCGGGAGGGCTCCCCGGCGCCGGGGTCGCCGGCGGGTCCGCGTCCTCTCGGCGCGTTTTCCGGGGGGCCGCGCCGGGCCCCGAGTGAGAAAGGGCCCTCGGCCCCGGGGACCAGGCCGGTCCCCGGGGCTGCCCAACGCCGGCCGATTCTCACGAGCGTTCTGCCCAAACCGATCCCGGTTTGGGCAGAACGCTCGTGAGAATCGGCCGGAAAACGCCCGGCGAACTCGCTTCGGGCGCAGCCCGTCTGCGGGGCCGCCCCCCGCGCCTGGCCCGGGACCCCGCGGGGTCGCGCCCGCGCCCCGCCGGAAAGCCCCCGGCGAGTCCGCCGCGCGCGACGCCGACGCCTCCCGCTCCTCAGCGCCCGGGGCTCCCCTCCCTGGCGCGGGCCGGTGGGGCCGGGCGGGCCCCGAGGCCCGGGCTCCAACCCTCGCCTGCCTCCTCAGCCTTCCGAGTCCGGGGTCCTGTGCCCCGGGGCCTCCCCCTGGGCAACCCTGAGTCCCGCGCCCCGAGGCCCCCGACCGCCCCGGCGCCGACGGTGCCCTTCGCAGCCGCGTCCACGCCTCGGGGCGAGAGAAACCTCCGTTCCCCCGCAGGGGCCAGCCGCAGCCCGGGGCGCCCCAGCCGCCCCCAAAGTCGGAGGACGACGCCCGGCCCCAGGCCCTCCCTCAACTCTGCTTCGGGAGTGCTCTCCGGCGCCGGGTCCGCCCAAAGACTCTCCTTCTGACTTCACCGCTCATGAAACCGCAGAGAAAATAGAGCATGTCCCACCATATATAGCCGTATGAGTGAACCTAGGAAGACAAGCATCCCTTTGATATTGCCCCAAGGCTCCTTGGAATCCTTTTCAATTTTCCCTCTGCCCTCATTGGAAATCTTTGGATGCAAAGATGAATTCATGAGGATCCATCCCCTTGGACAATGGAGAAGCTATCATCCAAGTCTCTATCTGACCACAAACAGCCACCTGCCTCTCGATGCCGGCCATTCCAACACAGCCTAGGGCCAGTGGGATAAACACTGTTGGATGAAGGAATAATTTCTGTGTTCAAAACGCACACCGAGTCAATCTCCTCTTCCCTTTAGAATCCAAGGGATTGCCTAGGAAAAAGATGTTCCAAATACCTTTGTCAGCCAGAAAGAAGCAGAGAAAATGAGATCCCTGCCAGGTGCTCCCTGCAGAGAATCTCAGGAACTCTGGCACCCACACTAGATATCTTAGAGCTGGTTCCGTGTGCCAATTGTGAGCTCCACTGGAGACAAGACGTAAGCCCAGGGGGTTTGGGGTGAAAGAGAAGTTTTACCTCCCATCCTGGCATGGATGTGCCCCATGGGCCTGCTCTTTTCTCGGAACACTGACTTCCTGGGACAAGCTGCCTGACGGACTCAGACGCTGATTTCCAAAGTTCAGGTCTCGTGGAGCCAGAGTGAAGAAGGGTCTTCAGGTGCGGAGAAGCAGGCGCCTCCCACCTAACGCCTGCACACCTGCTCCGATTCCTGGGAGAAGGAGAGACACATGCTTGTTTCTTAAGTGGTCATTGACTTCCTTCGAAAGCCGACCAATGCCCTTGTCCTTTGCGGAGAAAGAAACATGCTCTTCCAAACACTCGACTCCTCGGTTCCAAGTGCACCGTGAGTCGGGTTTGGTTCCCCCCGGCTCCAGAGCCCAACTGGGCGGACCCTCCGGAACCACCCTGACAGATGGCCAGCAAACCTGGGGAAACAGGGCACAGTGCTGTGTGGGGGCTCGGCTCCAGGGTCTCTTATGCCCACTCTTGAACCTGGGGAATCAGAGACTATACAGCTCAGCACTCCGTCCTGTAGAAACAAGCTGCAGTGCCTCACGATCCAGGGTCTCTCACCCAACACCTCCCCACGGCCCCCAGAGCCAGCAGGCTGCACGGACTCCTCTTCCAGGGTGTTTCCCAGGGCAGCTCGCCACTGCCTCCAGTGGTGACGAGCAGCATTGCCACGTCTTCCGGGGTCTCTGGCGCCACGGCTCACCGCTCCCTCCAGTGGCGTGAACTGGCACTGCGGGGCTTTCCACAGACTCCTAAGGCAGCTCCCTAACCCTCCACAGGTCTGAAGCCACACTGGCACGGTCCCTCCAGATTGGGGACCTCTGGGCCACACCCCAGGAACCCACCTGCCACCCAGGAGGAAACTGTACCTTTTGAAGCTGCGCAGAGCCCTCAGAATGGAAAAAACCCACATGCATCCCAGGGGACACCCCCAAATTGGACGGTCCCCACAGTCACAAACGCACACCCTGATGTGCTTCCTGACCCCCAGGTTCGATTCAGCAACTGGGGATCCAGCCTCAGCACCAGGAGGTAGGGCCTGGATCCCCCTAAGCCCTAACCCAAACTCTGGGTTGTGTTTTCAGGCTTCCGTGCCCAGAGACATGGCCAACAATCCCTCCAGATTGGGACCCCCTGAGCCTCAACCAAGGACTCCGCCTACCATCCAGGAGAAAACCATGCCGTTCGGAGCGACCCAGAACCCTCAGACCAGGAGAAACCCACATGCATTCCAGAGGACACCCTCACCTCTGATGGCCCACATGGCAACAAAACCCAGAGACGGACATACCGCTTGACCACCGTCCTTGACTCAGCCCATGGGGGATCCCACCTCAAAGCCCCACTAAAGCCAACCCCAATATTAGTGGCCCACCCAGCCATGAAGCCGGATCTGCCAACCAGCCAGGCACATACCCTCACCTCAGCCCTGAGGGGACGACACCGCAGTGCTGTCAGATAGGGCCTTCCATGCCCCTGGGCCCTAAGCCAAACGATAGGTCAGGTGTACAGGTTTCTGTGCCCAGAGGACTGGCTCCTAAGCCCGTCCGAGTGGGGATGCCTGAGACTCGAACCGGCACATTGCCAGCTTCCTACATTGAAACTGTCATTTGAAGATGAGCAGAAAACAGAGAGCAGGAGAAAACTGTATGATACTGGGTCACCACCAGCATTTGCACACCCCATAGACACAAAACAGAAATGTACCGGTGGTCCGTGTCATCTGGGACATTTTCTGGGTGGATGGGACATTTTCTGGGTGGAAGGCCCCCACGCCTGACCCGGGATCCCACCTGGACGCATCCGCACCCCTCCGGAAAGCATCCCGCGAGTCGGACGCGGGCGACGCCAAAGCCTCCCGCTCCACAGCGCCCGGGACTCCCCTCCCTGGCGCGGGCCGGAAGGGCCGTGCGGACCCCGAGACCCGGGCTCCAACCCTCGCCTGCCTCCTCAGCCTTCCGAGTCCGGGGTCCTGTGCCCCGGGGCCTCCCCCTGGGCAACCCTGAGTCCCGCGCCCCGAGGCCCCCGACCGCCCCGGCGCCGACGGTGCCCTTCGCAGCCGCGTCCACGCCTCGGGGCGAGAGAAACCTCCGTTCCCCCGCAGGGGGAAGCCGCAGCCCGGGGCGCCCCTGCCGCCCCCAACGTCGGAGCACGACGCCCGGCCCCAGGCCCTCCCTCAACTCTGCTCCGGGAGGGCTCCCCGGCGCCGGGGCCGCCGGCGGGTCCGCGTCCTCTCGGCGCGTTTTCCGGGGGGCCGCGCCGGGCCCCGAGCGAGAAAGGGCCCTCGGCCCCGGGGACCAGGCCGGTCCCCGGGGCTGCCCAACGCCGGCCGATTCTCACGAGCGTTCTGCCCAAACCGATCCCGGTTTGGGCAGAACGCTTGTGAGAATCGGCCGGAAAACGCCCGGCGAACTCGCTTCGGGCGCAGCCCGTCTGCGGGGCCGCCCCCCGCGCCTGGCCCGGGAACGCGCGGTGTCGCACCCGCGCCCCGCCGGAAAACCCCCCGCGAGTCCGCCCCGCGCGACGCCGATGCCTCCCGCTCCTCAGCGCCCGGGGCTCCCCTCCCTGGCGCGGGCCGGTGGGGCCGGGCGGGCCCCGAGGCCCGGGCTCCAACCCTCGCCTGCCTCCTCAGCCTTCCGAGTCCGGGGTCCTGTGCCCCGGGGCCTCCCCCTGGGCAACCCTGAGTCCCGCGCCCCGAGGCCCCCGACCGCCCCGGCGCCGACGGTGCCCTTCGCAGCCGCGTCCACGCCTCGGGGCGAGAGAAACCTCCGTTCCCCCGCAGGGGGAAGCCGCAGCCCGGGGCGCCCCAGCCGCCCCCAAAGTCGGAGCACGACGCCCGGCCCCAGGCCCTCCCTCAACTCTGCTCCGGGAGGGCTCCCCGGCGCCGGGGCCGCCGGCGGGTCCGCGTCCTCTCGGCCTGTTTTCCGGGGGGCCGCGCTGGGCCCTGAGCGAGAAAGGGCCCTCGGCCCCGGGGACCAGGCCGGTCCCCGGGGCTGCCCAACGCCGGCCGATTCTCACGAGCGTTCTGCCCAAACCGATCCCGGTTTGGGCAGAACGCTCGTGAGAATCGGCCGGAAAACGCCCGGCGAACTCGCTTCGGGCGCAGCCCGTCTGCGGGGCCGCCCCCCGCGCCTGGCGCGGGACCCCGCGGGGTCGCGCCCGCGCCCCGCCGGAAAGCCCCCGGCGAGTCCGCCGCGCGCGACGCCGACGCCTCCTGCTCCTCAGCGCCCGGGGCTCCAACCCTCGCCTGCCTCCTCAGCCTTCCGAGTCCGGGGTCCTGTGCCCCGGGGCCTCCCCCTGGGCAACCCTGAGTCCCGCGCCCCGAGGCCCCCGACCGCCCCGGCGCCGACGGTGCCCTTCGCAGCCGCGTCCACGCCTCGGGGCGAGAGAAACCTCCGTTCCCCCGCAGGGGCCAGCCGCAGCCCGGGGCGCCCCAGCCGCCCCCAAAGTCGGAGGACGACGCCCGGCCCCAGGCCCTCCCTCAACTCTGCTTCGGGAGTGCTCTCCGGCGCCGGGTCCGCCCAAAGACTCTCCTTCTGACTTCACCGCTCATGAAACCGCAGAGAAAATAGAGCATGTCCCACCATATATAGCCGTATGAGTGAACCTAGGAAGACAAGCATCCCTTTGATATTGCCCCAAGGCTCCTTGGAATCCTTTTCAATTTTCCCTCTGCCCTCATTGGAAATCTTTGGATGCAAAGATGAATTCATGAGGATCCATCCCCTTGGACAATGGAGAAGCTATCATCCAAGTCTCTATCTGACCACAAACAGCCACCTGCCTCTCGATGCCGGCCATTCCAACACAGCCTAGGGCCAGTGGGATAAACACTGTTGGATGAAGGAATAATTTCTGTGTTCAAAACGCACACCGAGTCAATCTCCTCTTCCCTTTAGAATCCAAGGGATTGCCTAGGAAAAAGATGTTCCAAATACCTTTGTCAGCCAGAAAGAAGCAGAGAAAATGAGATCCCTGCCAGGTGCTCCCTGCAGAGAATCTCAGGAACTCTGGCACCCACACTAGATATCTTAGAGCTGGTTCCGTGTGCCAATTGTGAGCTCCACTGGAGACAAGACGTAAGCCCAGGGGGTTTGGGGTGAAAGAGAAGTTTTACCTCCCATCCTGGCATGGATGTGCCCCATGGGCCTGCTCTTTTCTCGGAACACTGACTTCCTGGGACAAGCTGCCTGACGGACTCAGACGCTGATTTCCAAACTTCAGGTCTCGTGGAGCCAGAGTGAAGAAGGGTCTTCAGGTGCGGAGAAGCAGGCGCCTCCCACCTAACGCCTGCACACCTGCTCCGATTCCTGGGAGAAGGAGAGACACATGCTTGTTTCTTAAGTGGTCATTGACTTCCTTCGAAAGCCGACCAATGCCCTTGTCCTTTGCGGAGAAAGAAACATGCTCTTCCAAACACTCGACTCCTCGGTTCCAAGTGCACCGTGAGTCGGGTTTGGTTCCCCCCGGCTCCAGAGCCCAACTGGGCGGACCCTCCGGAACCACCCTGACAGATGGCCAGCAAACCTGGGGAAACAGGGCACAGTGCTGTGTGGGGGCTCGGCTCCAGGGTCTCTTATGCCCACTCTTGAACCTGGGGAATCAGAGACTATACAGCTCAGCACTCCGTCCTGGAGAAACAAGCTGCAGTGCCTCACGATCCAGGGTCTCTCACCCAACACCTCCCCACGGCCCCCAGAGCCAGCAGGCTGCACGGACTCCTCTTCCAGGGTGTTTCCCAGGGCAGCTCGCCACTGCCTCCAGTGGTGACGAGCAGCATTGCCACGTCTTCCGGGGTCTCTGGCGCCACGGCTCACCGCTCCCTCCAGTGGCGTGAACTGGCACTGCGGGGCTTTCCACAGACTCCTAAGGCAGCTCCCTAACCCTCCACAGGTCTGAAGCCACACTGGCACGGTCCCTCCAGATTGGGGACCTCTGGGCCACACCCCAGGAACCCACCTGCCACCCAGGAGGAAACTGTACCTTTTGAAGCTGCGCAGAGCCCTCAGAATGGAAAAAACCCACATGCATCCCAGGGGACACCCCCAAATTGGACGGTCCCCACAGTCACAAACGCACACCCTGATGTGCTTCCTGACCCCCAGGTTCGATTCAGCAACTGGGGATCCAGCCTCAGCACCAGGAGGTAGGGCCTGGATCCCCCTAAGCCCTAACCCAAACTCTGGGTTGTGTTTTCAGGCTTCCGTGCCCAGAGACATGGCCAACAATCCCTCCAGATTGGGACCCCCTGAGCCTCAACCAAGGACTCCGCCTACCATCCAGGAGAAAACCATGCCGTTCGGAGCGACCCAGAACCCTCAGACCAGGAGAAACCCACATGCATTCCAGAGGACACCCTCACCTCTGATGGCCCACATGGCAACAAAACCCAGAGACGGACATACCGCTTGACCACCGTCCTTGACTCAGCCCATGGGGGATCCCACCTCAAAGCCCCACTAAAGCCAACCCCAATATTAGTGGCCCACCCAGCCATGAAGCCGGATCTGCCAACCAGCCAGGCACATACCCTCACCTCAGCCCTGAGGGGACGACACCGCAGTGCTGTCAGATAGGGCCTGCCATGCCCCTGGGCCCTAAGCCAAACGATAGGTCAGGTGTACAGGTTTCTGTGCCCAGAGGACTGGCTCCTAAGCCCGTCCGAGTGGGGATGCCTGAGACTCGAACCGGCACATTGCCAGCTTCCTACATTGAAACTGTCATTTGAAGATGAGCAGAAAACAGAGAGCAGGAGAAAACTGTATGATACTGGGTCACCACCAGCATTTGCACACCCCATAGACACAAAACAGAAATGTACCGGTGGTCCGTGTCATCTGGGACATTTTCTGGGTGGATGGGACATTTTCTGGGTGGAAGGCCCCCACGCCTGACCCGGGATCCCACCTGGACGCATCCGCACCCCTCCGGAAAGCATCCCGCGAGTCGGACGCGGGCGACGCCAAAGCCTCCCGCTCCACAGCGCCCGGGACTCCCCTCCCTGGCGCGGGCCGGAAGGGCCGTGCGGACCCCGAGACCCGGGCTCCAACCCTCGCCTGCCTCCTCAGCCTTCCGAGTCCGGGGTCCTGTGCCCCGGGGCCTCCCCCTGGGCAACCCTGAGTCCCGCGCCCCGAGGCCCCCGACCGCCCCGGCGCCGACGGTGCCCTTCGCAGCCGCGTCCACGCCTCGGGGCGAGAGAAACCTCCGTTCCCCCGCAGGGGGAAGCCGCAGCCCGGGGCGCCCCTGCCGCCCCCAACGTCGGAGCACGACGCCCGGCCCCAGGCCCTCCCTCAACTCTGCTCCGGGAGGGCTCCCCGGCGCCGGGGCCGCCGGCGGGTCCGCGTCCTCTCGGCGCGTTTTCCGGGGGGCCGCGCCGGGCCCCGAGCGAGAAAGGGCCCTCGGCCCCGGGGACCAGGCCGGTCCCCGGGGCTGCCCAACGCCGGCCGATTCTCACGAGCGTTCTGCCCAAACCGATCCCGGTTTGGGCAGAACGCTTGTGAGAATCGGCCGGAAAACGCCCGGCGAACTCGCTTCGGGCGCAGCCCGTCTGCGGGGCCGCCCCCCGCGCCTGGCCCGGGAACGCGCGGTGTCGCACCCGCGCCCCGCCGGAAAACCCCCCGCGAGTCCGCCCCGCGCGACGCCGATGCCTCCCGCTCCTCAGCGCCCGGGGCTCCCCTCCCTGGCGCGGGCCGGTGGGGCCGGGCGGGCCCCGAGGCCCGGGCTCCAACCCTCGCCTGCCTCCTCAGCCTTCCGAGTCCGGGGTCCTGTGCCCCGGGGCCTCCCCCTGGGCAACCCTGAGTCCCGCGCCCCGAGGCCCCCGACCGCCCCGGCGCCGACGGTGCCCTTCGCAGCCGCGTCCACGCCTCGGGGCGAGAGAAACCTCCGTTCCCCCGCAGGGGGAAGCCGCAGCCCGGGGCGCCCCAGCCGCCCCCAAAGTCGGAGCACGACGCCCGGCCCCAGGCCCTCCCTCAACTCTGCTCCGGGAGGGCTCCCCGGCGCCGGGGCCGCCGGCGGGTCCGCGTCCTCTCGGCCTGTTTTCCGGGGGGCCGCGCTGGGCCCTGAGCGAGAAAGGGCCCTCGGCCCCGGGGACCAGGCCGGTCCCCGGGGCTGCCCAACGCCGGCCGATTCTCACGAGCGTTCTGCCCAAACCGATCCCGGTTTGGGCAGAACGCTCGTGAGAATCGGCCGGAAAACGCCCGGCGAACTCGCTTCGGGCGCAGCCCGTCTGCGGGGCCGCCCCCCGCGCCTGGCCCGGGACCCCGCGGGGTCGCGCCCGCGCCCCGCCGGAAAGCCCCCGGCGAGTCCGCCGCGCGCGACGCCGACGCCTCCTGCTCCTCAGCGCCCGGGGCTCCAACCCTCGCCTGCCTCCTCAGCCTTCCGAGTCCGGGGTCCTGTGCCCCGGGGCCTCCCCCTGGGCAACCCTGAGTCCCGCGCCCCGAGGCCCCCGACCGCCCCGGCGCCGACGGTGCCCTTCGCAGCCGCGTCCACGCCTCGGGGCGAGAGAAACCTCCGTTCCCCCGCAGGGGCCAGCCGCAGCCCGGGGCGCCCCAGCCGCCCCCAAAGTCGGAGGACGACGCCCGGCCCCAGGCCCTCCCTCAACTCTGCTTCGGGAGTGCTCTCCGGCGCCGGGTCCGCCCAAAGACTCTCCTTCTGACTTCACCGCTCATGAAACCGCAGAGAAAATAGAGCATGTCCCACCATATATAGCCGTATGAGTGAACCTAGGAAGACAAGCATCCCTTTGATATTGCCCCAAGGCTCCTTGGAATCCTTTTCAATTTTCCCTCTGCCCTCATTGGAAATCTTTGGATGCAAAGATGAATTCATGAGGATCCATCCCCTTGGACAATGGAGAAGCTATCATCCAAGTCTCTATCTGACCACAAACAGCCACCTGCCTCTCGATGCCGGCCATTCCAACACAGCCTAGGGCCAGTGGGATAAACACTGTTGGATGAAGGAATAATTTCTGTGTTCAAAACGCACACCGAGTCAATCTCCTCTTCCCTTTAGAATCCAAGGGATTGCCTAGGAAAAAGATGTTCCAAATACCTTTGTCAGCCAGAAAGAAGCAGAGAAAATGAGATCCCTGCCAGGTGCTCCCTGCAGAGAATCTCAGGAACTCTGGCACCCACACTAGATATCTTAGAGCTGGTTCCGTGTGCCAATTGTGAGCTCCACTGGAGACAAGACGTAAGCCCAGGGGGTTTGGGGTGAAAGAGAAGTTTTACCTCCCATCCTGGCATGGATGTGCCCCATGGGCCTGCTCTTTTCTCGGAACACTGACTTCCTGGGACAAGCTGCCTGACGGACTCAGACGCTGATTTCCAAACTTCAGGTCTCGTGGAGCCAGAGTGAAGAAGGGTCTTCAGGTGCGGAGAAGCAGGCGCCTCCCACCTAACGCCTGCACACCTGCTCCGATTCCTGGGAGAAGGAGAGACACATGCTTGTTTCTTAAGTGGTCATTGACTTCCTTCGAAAGCCGACCAATGCCCTTGTCCTTTGCGGAGAAAGAAACATGCTCTTCCAAACACTCGACTCCTCGGTTCCAAGTGCACCGTGAGTCGGGTTTGGTTCCCCCCGGCTCCAGAGCCCAACTGGGCGGACCCTCCGGAACCACCCTGACAGATGGCCAGCAAACCTGGGGAAACAGGGCACAGTGCTGTGTGGGGGCTCGGCTCCAGGGTCTCTTATGCCCACTCTTGAACCTGGGGAATCAGAGACTATACAGCTCAGCACTCCGTCCTGGAGAAACAAGCTGCAGTGCCTCACGATCCAGGGTCTCTCACCCAACACCTCCCCACGGCCCCCAGAGCCAGCAGGCTGCACGGACTCCTCTTCCAGGGTGTTTCCCAGGGCAGCTCGCCACTGCCTCCAGTGGTGACGAGCAGCATTGCCACGTCTTCCGGGGTCTCTGGCGCCACGGCTCACCGCTCCCTCCAGTGGCGTGAACTGGCACTGCGGGGCTTTCCACAGACTCCTAAGGCAGCTCCCTAACCCTCCACAGGTCTGAAGCCACACTGGCACGGTCCCTCCAGATTGGGGACCTCTGGGCCACACCCCAGGAACCCACCTGCCACCCAGGAGGAAACTGTACCTTTTGAAGCTGCGCAGAGCCCTCAGAATGGAAAAAACCCACATGCATCCCAGGGGACACCCCCAAATTGGACGGTCCCCACAGTCACAAACGCACACCCTGATGTGCTTCCTGACCCCCAGGTTCGATTCAGCAACTGGGGATCCAGCCTCAGCACCAGGAGGTAGGGCCTGGATCCCCCTAAGCCCTAACCCAAACTCTGGGTTGTGTTTTCAGGCTTCCGTGCCCAGAGACATGGCCAACAATCCCTCCAGATTGGGACCCCCTGAGCCTCAACCAAGGACTCCGCCTACCATCCAGGAGAAAACCATGCCGTTCGGAGCGACCCAGAACCCTCAGACCAGGAGAAACCCACATGCATTCCAGAGGACACCCTCACCTCTGATGGCCCACATGGCAACAAAACCCAGAGACGGACATACCGCTTGACCACCGTCCTTGACTCAGCCCATGGGGGATCCCACCTCAAAGCCCCACTAAAGCCAACCCCAATATTAGTGGCCCACCCAGCCATGAAGCCGGATCTGCCAACCAGCCAGGCACATACCCTCACCTCAGCCCTGAGGGGACGACACCGCAGTGCTGTCAGATAGGGCCTGCCATGCCCCTGGGCCCTAAGCCAAACGATAGGTCAGGTGTACAGGTTTCTGTGCCCAGAGGACTGGCTCCTAAGCCCGTCCGAGTGGGGATGCCTGAGACTCGAACCGGCACATTGCCAGCTTCCTACATTGAAACTGTCATTTGAAGATGAGCAGAAAACAGAGAGCAGGAGAAAACTGTATGATACTGGGTCACCACCAGCATTTGCACACCCCATAGACACAAAACAGAAATGTACCGGTGGTCCGTGTCATCTGGGACATTTTCTGGGTGGATGGGACATTTTCTGGGTGGAAGGCCCCCACGCCTGACCCGGGATCCCACCTGGACGCATCCGCACCCCTCCGGAAAGCATCCCGCGAGTCGGACGCGGGCGACGCCAAAGCCTCCCGCTCCACAGCGCCCGGGACTCCCCTCCCTGGCGCGGGCCGGAAGGGCCGTGCGGACCCCGAGACCCGGGCTCCAACCCTCGCCTGCCTCCTCAGCCTTCCGAGTCCGGGGTCCTGTGCCCCGGGGCCTCCCCCTGGGCAACCCTGAGTCCCGCGCCCCGAGGCCCCCGACCGCCCCGGCGCCGACGGTGCCCTTCGCAGCCGCGTCCACGCCTCGGGGCGAGAGAAACCTCCGTTCCCCCGCAGGGGGAAGCCGCAGCCCGGGGCGCCCCTGCCGCCCCCAACGTCGGAGCACGACGCCCGGCCCCAGGCCCTCCCTCAACTCTGCTCCGGGAGGGCTCCCCGGCGCCGGGGCCGCCGGCGGGTCCGCGTCCTCTCGGCGCGTTTTCCGGGGGGCCGCGCCGGGCCCCGAGCGAGAAAGGGCCCTCGGCCCCGGGGACCAGGCCGGTCCCCGGGGCTGCCCAACGCCGGCCGATTCTCACGAGCGTTCTGCCCAAACCGATCCCGGTTTGGGCAGAACGCTTGTGAGAATCGGCCGGAAAACGCCCGGCGAACTCGCTTCGGGCGCAGCCCGTCTGCGGGGCCGCCCCCCGCGCCTGGCCCGGGAACGCGCGGTGTCGCACCCGCGCCCCGCCGGAAAACCCCCCGCGAGTCCGCCCCGCGCGACGCCGATGCCTCCCGCTCCTCAGCGCCCGGGGCTCCCCTCCCTGGCGCGGGCCGGTGGGGCCGGGCGGGCCCCGAGGCCCGGGCTCCAACCCTCGCCTGCCTCCTCAGCCTTCCGAGTCCGGGGTCCTGTGCCCCGGGGCCTCCCCCTGGGCAACCCTGAGTCCCGCGCCCCGAGGCCCCCGACCGCCCCGGCGCCGACGGTGCCCTTCGCAGCCGCGTCCACGCCTCGGGGCGAGAGAAACCTCCGTTCCCCCGCAGGGGGAAGCCGCAGCCCGGGGCGCCCCAGCCGCCCCCAAAGTCGGAGCACGACGCCCGGCCCCAGGCCCTCCCTCAACTCTGCTCCGGGAGGGCTCCCCGGCGCCGGGGCCGCCGGCGGGTCCGCGTCCTCTCGGCCTGTTTTCCGGGGGGCCGCGCTGGGCCCTGAGCGAGAAAGGGCCCTCGGCCCCGGGGACCAGGCCGGTCCCCGGGGCTGCCCAACGCCGGCCGATTCTCACGAGCGTTCTGCCCAAACCGATCCCGGTTTGGGCAGAACGCTCGTGAGAATCGGCCGGAAAACGCCCGGCGAACTCGCTTCGGGCGCAGCCCGTCTGCGGGGCCGCCCCCCGCGCCTGGCGCGGGACCCCGCGGGGTCGCGCCCGCGCCCCGCCGGAAAGCCCCCGGCGAGTCCGCCGCGCGCGACGCCGACGCCTCCTGCTCCTCAGCGCCCGGGGCTCCAACCCTCGCCTGCCTCCTCAGCCTTCCGAGTCCGGGGTCCTGTGCCCCGGGGCCTCCCCCTGGGCAACCCTGAGTCCCGCGCCCCGAGGCCCCCGACCGCCCCGGCGCCGACGGTGCCCTTCGCAGCCGCGTCCACGCCTCGGGGCGAGAGAAACCTCCGTTCCCCCGCAGGGGCCAGCCGCAGCCCGGGGCGCCCCAGCCGCCCCCAAAGTCGGAGGACGACGCCCGGCCCCAGGCCCTCCCTCAACTCTGCTTCGGGAGTGCTCTCCGGCGCCGGGTCCGCCCAAAGACTCTCCTTCTGACTTCACCGCTCATGAAACCGCAGAGAAAATAGAGCATGTCCCACCATATATAGCCGTATGAGTGAACCTAGGAAGACAAGCATCCCTTTGATATTGCCCCAAGGCTCCTTGGAATCCTTTTCAATTTTCCCTCTGCCCTCATTGGAAATCTTTGGATGCAAAGATGAATTCATGAGGATCCATCCCCTTGGACAATGGAGAAGCTATCATCCAAGTCTCTATCTGACCACAAACAGCCACCTGCCTCTCGATGCCGGCCATTCCAACACAGCCTAGGGCCAGTGGGATAAACACTGTTGGATGAAGGAATAATTTCTGTGTTCAAAACGCACACCGAGTCAATCTCCTCTTCCCTTTAGAATCCAAGGGATTGCCTAGGAAAAAGATGTTCCAAATACCTTTGTCAGCCAGAAAGAAGCAGAGAAAATGAGATCCCTGCCAGGTGCTCCCTGCAGAGAATCTCAGGAACTCTGGCACCCACACTAGATATCTTAGAGCTGGTTCCGTGTGCCAATTGTGAGCTCCACTGGAGACAAGACGTAAGCCCAGGGGGTTTGGGGTGAAAGAGAAGTTTTACCTCCCATCCTGGCATGGATGTGCCCCATGGGCCTGCTCTTTTCTCGGAACACTGACTTCCTGGGACAAGCTGCCTGACGGACTCAGACGCTGATTTCCAAACTTCAGGTCTCGTGGAGCCAGAGTGAAGAAGGGTCTTCAGGTGCGGAGAAGCAGGCGCCTCCCACCTAACGCCTGCACACCTGCTCCGATTCCTGGGAGAAGGAGAGACACATGCTTGTTTCTTAAGTGGTCATTGACTTCCTTCGAAAGCCGACCAATGCCCTTGTCCTTTGCGGAGAAAGAAACATGCTCTTCCAAACACTCGACTCCTCGGTTCCAAGTGCACCGTGAGTCGGGTTTGGTTCCCCCCGGCTCCAGAGCCCAACTGGGCGGACCCTCCGGAACCACCCTGACAGATGGCCAGCAAACCTGGGGAAACAGGGCACAGTGCTGTGTGGGGGCTCGGCTCCAGGGTCTCTTATGCCCACTCTTGAACCTGGGGAATCAGAGACTATACAGCTCAGCACTCCGTCCTGGAGAAACAAGCTGCAGTGCCTCACGATCCAGGGTCTCTCACCCAACACCTCCCCACGGCCCCCAGAGCCAGCAGGCTGCACGGACTCCTCTTCCAGGGTGTTTCCCAGGGCAGCTCGCCACTGCCTCCAGTGGTGACGAGCAGCATTGCCACGTCTTCCGGGGTCTCTGGCGCCACGGCTCACCGCTCCCTCCAGTGGCGTGAACTGGCACTGCGGGGCTTTCCACAGACTCCTAAGGCAGCTCCCTAACCCTCCACAGGTCTGAAGCCACACTGGCACGGTCCCTCCAGATTGGGGACCTCTGGGCCACACCCCAGGAACCCACCTGCCACCCAGGAGGAAACTGTACCTTTTGAAGCTGCGCAGAGCCCTCAGAATGGAAAAAACCCACATGCATCCCAGGGGACACCCCCAAATTGGACGGTCCCCACAGTCACAAACGCACACCCTGATGTGCTTCCTGACCCCCAGGTTCGATTCAGCAACTGGGGATCCAGCCTCAGCACCAGGAGGTAGGGCCTGGATCCCCCTAAGCCCTAACCCAAACTCTGGGTTGTGTTTTCAGGCTTCCGTGCCCAGAGACATGGCCAACAATCCCTCCAGATTGGGACCCCCTGAGCCTCAACCAAGGACTCCGCCTACCATCCAGGAGAAAACCATGCCGTTCGGAGCGACCCAGAACCCTCAGACCAGGAGAAACCCACATGCATTCCAGAGGACACCCTCACCTCTGATGGCCCACATGGCAACAAAACCCAGAGACGGACATACCGCTTGACCACCGTCCTTGACTCAGCCCATGGGGGATCCCACCTCAAAGCCCCACTAAAGCCAACCCCAATATTAGTGGCCCACCCAGCCATGAAGCCGGATCTGCCAACCAGCCAGGCACATACCCTCACCTCAGCCCTGAGGGGACGACACCGCAGTGCTGTCAGATAGGGCCTGCCATGCCCCTGGGCCCTAAGCCAAACGATAGGTCAGGTGTACAGGTTTCTGTGCCCAGAGGACTGGCTCCTAAGCCCGTCCGAGTGGGGATGCCTGAGACTCGAACCGGCACATTGCCAGCTTCCTACATTGAAACTGTCATTTGAAGATGAGCAGAAAACAGAGAGCAGGAGAAAACTGTATGATACTGGGTCACCACCAGCATTTGCACACCCCATAGACACAAAACAGAAATGTACCGGTGGTCCGTGTCATCTGGGACATTTTCTGGGTGGATGGGACATTTTCTGGGTGGAAGGCCCCCACGCCTGACCCGGGATCCCACCTGGACGCATCCGCACCCCTCCGGAAAGCATCCCGCGAGTCGGACGCGGGCGACGCCAAAGCCTCCCGCTCCACAGCGCCCGGGACTCCCCTCCCTGGCGCGGGCCGGAAGGGCCGTGCGGACCCCGAGACCCGGGCTCCAACCCTCGCCTGCCTCCTCAGCCTTCCGAGTCCGGGGTCCTGTGCCCCGGGGCCTCCCCCTGGGCAACCCTGAGTCCCGCGCCCCGAGGCCCCCGACCGCCCCGGCGCCGACGGTGCCCTTCGCAGCCGCGTCCACGCCTCGGGGCGAGAGAAACCTCCGTTCCCCCGCAGGGGGAAGCCGCAGCCCGGGGCGCCCCAGCCGCCCCCAAAGTCGGAGCACGACGCCCGGCCCCAGGCCCTCCCTCAACTCTGCTCCGGGAGGGCTCCCCGGCGCCGGGGCCGCCGGCGGGTCCGCGTCCTCTCGGCGCGTTTTCCGGGGGGCCGCGCCGGGCCCCGAGTGAGAAAGGGCCCTCGGCCCCGGGGACCAGGCCGGTCCTCGGGGCTGCCCAACGCCGGCCGATTCTCACGAGCGTTCTGCCCAAACCGATCCCGGTTTGGGCAGAACGCTCGTGAGAATCGGCCGGAAAACGCCCGGCGAACTCGCTTCGGGCGCAGCCCGTCTGCGGGGCCGCCCCCCGCGCCTGGCCCGGGACCCCGCGGGGTCGCGCCCGCGCCCCGCCGGAAAGCCCCCGGCGAGTCCGCCGCGCGCGACGCCGACGCCTCCCGCTCCTCAGCGCCCGGGGCTCCCCTCCCTGGCGCGGGCCGGTGGGGCCGGGCGGGCCCCGAGGCCCGGGCTCCAACCCTCGCCTGCCTCCTCAGCCTTCCGAGTCCGGGGTCCTGTGCCCCGGGGCCTCCCCCTGGGCAACCCTGAGTCCCGCGCCCCGAGGCCCCCGACCGCCCCGGCGCCGACGGTGCCCTTCGCAGCCGCGTCCACGCCTCGGGGCGAGAGAAACCTCCGTTCCCCCGCAGGGGCCAGCCGCAGCCCGGGGCGCCCCAGCCGCCCCCAAAGTCGGAGGACGACGCCCGGCCCCAGGCCCTCCCTCAACTCTGCTTCGGGAGTGCTCTCCGGCGCCGGGTCCGCCCAAAGACTCTCCTTCTGACTTCACCGCTCATGAAACCGCAGAGAAAATAGAGCATGTCCCACCATATATAGCCGTATGAGTGAACCTAGGAAGACAAGCATCCCTTTGATATTGCCCCAAGGCTCCTTGGAATCCTTTTCAATTTTCCCTCTGCCCTCATTGGAAATCTTTGGATGCAAAGATGAATTCATGAGGATCCATCCCCTTGGACAATGGAGAAGCTATCATCCAAGTCTCTATCTGACCACAAACAGCCACCTGCCTCTCGATGCCGGCCATTCCAACACAGCCTAGGGCCAGTGGGATAAACACTGTTGGATGAAGGAATAATTTCTGTGTTCAAAACGCACACCGAGTCAATCTCCTCTTCCCTTTAGAATCCAAGGGATTGCCTAGGAAAAAGATGTTCCAAATACCTTTGTCAGCCAGAAAGAAGCAGAGAAAAGGAGATCCCTGCCAGGTGCTCCCTGCAGAGAATCTCAGGAACTCTGGCACCCACACTAGATATCTTAGAGCTGGTTCCGTGTGCCAATTGTGAGCTCCACTGGAGACAAGACGTAAGCCCAGGGGGTTTGGGGTGAAAGAGAAGTTTTACCTCCCATCCTGGCATGGATGTGCCCCATGGGCCTGCTCTTTTCTCGGAACACTGACTTCCTGGGACAAGCTGCCTGACGGACTCAGACGCTGATTTCCAAACTTCAGGTCTCGTGGAGCCAGAGTGAAGAAGGGTCTTCAGGTGCGGAGAAGCAGGCGCCTCCCACCTAACGCCTGCACACCTGCTCCGATTCCTGGGAGAAGGAGAGACACATGCTTGTTTCTTAAGTGGTCATTGACTTCCTTCGAAAGCCGACCAATGCCCTTGTCCTTTGCGGAGAAAGAAACATGCTCTTCCAAACACTCGACTCCTCGGTTCCAAGTGCACCGTGAGTCGGGTTTGGTTCCCCCCGGCTCCAGAGCCCAACTGGGCGGACCCTCCGGAACCACCCTGACAGATGGCCAGCAAACCTGGGGAAACAGGGCACAGTGCTGTGTGGGGGCTCGGCTCCAGGGTCTCTTATGCCCACTCTTGAACCTGGGGAATCAGAGACTATACAGCTCAGCACTCCGTCCTGGAGAAACAAGCTGCAGTGCCTCACGATCCAGGGTCTCTCACCCAACACCTCCCCACGGCCCCCAGAGCCAGCAGGCTGCACGGACTCCTCTTCCAGGGTGTTTCCCAGGGCAGCTCGCCACTGCCTCCAGTGGTGACGAGCAGCATTGCCACGTCTTCCGGGGTCTCTGGCGCCACGGCTCACCGCTCCCTCCAGTGGCGTGAACTGGCACTGCGGGGCTTTCCACAGACTCCTAAGGCAGCTCCCTAACCCTCCACAGGTCTGAAGCCACACTGGCACGGTCCCTCCAGATTGGGGACCTCTGGGCCACACCCCAGGAACCCACCTGCCACCCAGGAGGAAACTGTACCTTTTGAAGCTGCGCAGAGCCCTCAGAATGGAAAAAACCCACATGCATCCCAGGGGACACCCCCAAATTGGACGGTCCCCACAGTCACAAACGCACACCCTGATGTGCTTCCTGACCCCCAGGTTCGATTCAGCAACTGGGGATCCAGCCTCAGCACCAGGAGGTAGGGCCTGGATCCCCCTAAGCCCTAACCCAAACTCTGGGTTGTGTTTTCAGGCTTCCGTGCCCAGAGACATGGCCAACAATCCCTCCAGATTGGGACCCCCTGAGCCTCAACCAAGGACTCCGCCTACCATCCAGGAGAAAACCATGCCGTTCGGAGCGACCCAGAACCCTCAGACCAGGAGAAACCCACATGCATTCCAGAGGACACCCTCACCTCTGATGGCCCACATGGCAACAAAACCCAGAGACGGACATACCGCTTGACCACCGTCCTTGACTCAGCCCATGGGGGATCCCACCTCAAAGCCCCACTAAAGCCAACCCCAATATTAGTGGCCCACCCAGCCATGAAGCCGGATCTGCCAACCAGCCAGGCACATACCCTCACCTCAGCCCTGAGGGGACGACACCGCAGTGCTGTCAGATAGGGCCTTCCATGCCCCTGGGCCCTAAGCCAAACGATAGGTCAGGTGTACAGGTTTCTGTGCCCAGAGGACTGGCTCCTAAGCCCGTCCGAGTGGGGATGCCTGAGACTCGAACCGGCACATTGCCAGCTTCCTACATTGAAACTGTCATTTGAAGATGAGCAGAAAACAGAGAGCAGGAGAAAACTGTATGATACTGGGTCACCACCAGCATTTGCACACCCCATAGACACAAAACAGAAATGTACCGGTGGTCCGTGTCATCTGGGACATTTTCTGGGTGGATGGGACATTTTCTGGGTGGAAGGCCCCCACGCCTGACCCGGGATCCCACCTGGACGCATCCGCACCCCTCCGGAAAGCATCCCGCGAGTCGGACGCGGGCGACGCCAAAGCCTCCCGCTCCACAGCGCCCGGGACTCCCCTCCCTGGCGCGGGCCGGAAGGGCCGTGCGGACCCCGAGACCCGGGCTCCAACCCTCGCCTGCCTCCTCAGCCTTCCGAGTCCGGGGTCCTGTGCCCCGGGGCCTCCCCCTGGGCAACCCTGAGTCCCGCGCCCCGAGGCCCCCGACCGCCCCGGCGCCGACGGTGCCCTTCGCAGCCGCGTCCACGCCTCGGGGCGAGAGAAACCTCCGTTCCCCCGCAGGGGGAAGCCGCAGCCCGGGGCGCCCCTGCCGCCCCCAACGTCGGAGCACGACGCCCGGCCCCAGGCCCTCCCTCAACTCTGCTCCGGGAGGGCTCCCCGGCGCCGGGGCCGCCGGCGGGTCCGCGTCCTCTCGGCGCGTTTTCCGGGGGGCCGCGCCGGGCCCCGAGCGAGAAAGGGCCCTCGGCCCCGGGGACCAGGCCGGTCCCCGGGGCTGCCCAACGCCGGCCGATTCTCACGAGCGTTCTGCCCAAACCGATCCCGGTTTGGGCAGAACGCTTGTGAGAATCGGCCGGAAAACGCCCGGCGAACTCGCTTCGGGCGCAGCCCGTCTGCGGGGCCGCCCCCCGCGCCTGGCCCGGGAACGCGCGGTGTCGCACCCGCGCCCCGCCGGAAAACCCCCCGCGAGTCCGCCCCGCGCGACGCCGATGCCTCCCGCTCCTCAGCGCCCGGGGCTCCCCTCCCTGGCGCGGGCCGGTGGGGCCGGGCGGGCCCTGAGGCCCGGGCTCCAACCCTCGCCTGCCTCCTCAGCCTTCCGAGTCCGGGGTCCTGTGCCCCGGGGCCTCCCCCTGGGCAACCCTGAGTCCCGCGCCCCGAGGCCCCCGACCGCCCCGGCGCCGACGGTGCCCTTCGCAGCCGCGTCCACGCCTCGGGGCGAGAGAAACCTCCGTTCCCCCGCAGGGGGAAGCCGCAGCCCGGGGCGCCCCAGCCGCCCCCAAAGTCGGAGCACGACGCCCGGCCCCAGGCCCTCCCTCAACTCTGCTCCGGGAGGGCTCCCCGGCGCCGGGGCCGCCGGCGGGTCCGCGTCCTCTCGGCCTGTTTTCCGGGGGGCCGCGCTGGGCCCTGAGCGAGAAAGGGCCCTCGGCCCCGGGGACCAGGCCGGTCCCCGGGGCTGCCCAACGCCGGCCGATTCTCACGAGCGTTCTGCCCAAACCGATCCCGGTTTGGGCAGAACGCTCGTGAGAATCGGCCGGAAAACGCCCGGCGAACTCGCTTCGGGCGCAGCCCGTCTGCGGGGCCGCCCCCCGCGCCTGGCCCGGGACCCCGCGGGGTCGCGCCCGCGCCCCGCCGGAAAGCCCCCGGCGAGTCCGCCGCGCGCGACGCCGACGCCTCCTGCTCCTCAGCGCCCGGGGCTCCAACCCTCGCCTGCCTCCTCAGCCTTCCGAGTCCGGGGTCCTGTGCCCCGGGGCCTCCCCCTGGGCAACCCTGAGTCCCGCGCCCCGAGGCCCCCGACCGCCCCGGCGCCGACGGTGCCCTTCGCAGCCGCGTCCACGCCTCGGGGCGAGAGAAACCTCCGTTCCCCCGCAGGGGCCAGCCGCAGCCCGGGGCGCCCCAGCCGCCCCCAAAGTCGGAGGACGACGCCCGGCCCCAGGCCCTCCCTCAACTCTGCTTCGGGAGTGCTCTCCGGCGCCGGGTCCGCCCAAAGACTCTCCTTCTGACTTCACCGCTCATGAAACCGCAGAGAAAATAGAGCATGTCCCACCATATATAGCCGTATGAGTGAACCTAGGAAGACAAGCATCCCTTTGATATTGCCCCAAGGCTCCTTGGAATCCTTTTCAATTTTCCCTCTGCCCTCATTGGAAATCTTTGGATGCAAAGATGAATTCATGAGGATCCATCCCCTTGGACAATGGAGAAGCTATCATCCAAGTCTCTATCTGACCACAAACAGCCACCTGCCTCTCGATGCCGGCCATTCCAACACAGCCTAGGGCCAGTGGGATAAACACTGTTGGATGAAGGAATAATTTCTGTGTTCAAAACGCACACCGAGTCAATCTCCTCTTCCCTTTAGAATCCAAGGGATTGCCTAGGAAAAAGATGTTCCAAATACCTTTGTCAGCCAGAAAGAAGCAGAGAAAATGAGATCCCTGCCAGGTGCTCCCTGCAGAGAATCTCAGGAACTCTGGCACCCACACTAGATATCTTAGAGCTGGTTCCGTGTGCCAATTGTGAGCTCCACTGGAGACAAGACGTAAGCCCAGGGGGTTTGGGGTGAAAGAGAAGTTTTACCTCCCATCCTGGCATGGATGTGCCCCATGGGCCTGCTCTTTTCTCGGAACACTGACTTCCTGGGACAAGCTGCCTGACGGACTCAGACGCTGATTTCCAAACTTCAGGTCTCGTGGAGCCAGAGTGAAGAAGGGTCTTCAGGTGCGGAGAAGCAGGCGCCTCCCACCTAACGCCTGCACACCTGCTCCGATTCCTGGGAGAAGGAGAGACACATGCTTGTTTCTTAAGTGGTCATTGACTTCCTTCGAAAGCCGACCAATGCCCTTGTCCTTTGCGGAGAAAGAAACATGCTCTTCCAAACACTCGACTCCTCGGTTCCAAGTGCACCGTGAGTCGGGTTTGGTTCCCCCCGGCTCCA